>NC_138927.1:3298043-3635307 GCF_965231255.1 Vanellus vanellus | reverse complement strand
AACGGGCCGGGCAGGAGGGAGCATGCGCAGTGGCCGCCGCGGCCTCGGTCGCCAGCACTTCCGGTCGCCGCCTGCCTTAAAGGGGCCGCCGCCGCCGCCCGCGCGCCTGGCGCCGTGCCGCCCCCTAGAGGCGGCATGGCCCCGCCGCCCCCTCCTCCGCCCTGCGGCTTGATTGACAGCGAGGCGGCCCAATGGCGGCGCGGGGCCGGGCGGCGCCCGCCAATGGGAGCGGCGGGGCTGGGTAGCGGGCGGGCGCGGGGCGGCGGGCGCGGCGGGGCCGCGGCGGGGCCGGCGGCGGCGGTGGCGGGAGGATGCGGGCGGGCGGCGGGGCGGCGCGGGGGGCGCTGGCGCTGGCGCTGCTCCGCCGCTGCCTGCTGCTGGGCCCGCTGGGGCTGCGCCCGGCCGGTGGACAGGACGGTGAGTGCGGATTGCAGGGCACCGGTGGAGGGGGATCCCGCACCGGGACACGGCACCGGGAGTCCCGCTCACACCGGCACCCGCCCGGGGATCCCCTTCCATCGATGGGATGGGACGTGCGCCGCGCCGAGACTGGGACCGCGACGGGGACTGGGTCCGGGATGGGGACCGGTACCGGGAGCGGGATGGGGACCGGGACCGGTCGGGGACCGGACAGGCTCCCCTCTGCCGCGGTACCCACCCGCGACGGGCTCCTCACTGTGTCGGGATCGGGATCGGACCAGGGTGGGCTCCCCGGTACCGATCCGGGATAAGATCCCCGCTGTCCCCAGACCGGGACCACACCGGGACGGGGGCTCCGCTGTCCCCCTGTCCCGGGACCGATCGGGGACGGAGTCCCCGCCATCCGCCCGCTCCGGTACGGGACGGGACAGGCTCCCCGCTGCCTCCACCACCCCCCATCACCCCGGTCCCGTACCCGCCTGGTCTCCCCGCAGCCTCCGCCCCGTGTCCCATCCCGCTCCCGGTGCCACCGGTCCCGGGGTCAGCTCCGTCCCTCCCGCAGGGCTTTCCCCGGGAATCCCTAATCCCCGGGGGCCCAACTCTGCTCCGGTTTAAGAGGATCGCCGGGGCTGGCGGTGAGCAGCCGGGAGAGCCGGGCAGCGGGCTCCATCCCGGGGATGCTGCAGGCGTTCGGGGGGGGAAATTGCACCCACCGGGACGTTCAACCAAACCACGTCCCGAAGACACGACTTTCCCCAGTGCCGCTCGTCCCCAACTCATCCGAGAGGGAGGAGAAGGGGATGGGACATCCAGAGCATCGTCCCCAGCGAGGGGAAACTGAGGCACGGGTCAGGATGGGATCACCGGGGGCAGAACCCGCGTGTGATTTGAGAGATGTCCCACAGCGGGATTCCACCGGATCCCAAAGCCTTCGGTGGACGCGGGGCAGCTCTCCCGGGGCTGGCAGCGTGCCGGAGGCGGGAGCGTGCCGGACTTTTCCCGGAGCATCGCCCTGTTGTGTCTTTCCTGCATCCTGTGAGAAACCAAACAAATCCCCAGCAGGGATGGCCCCAGCGGGGGCCGTGGCTTCGCTCTTACCCGGCGGAAATCCAGTTTTCCTTTTTTTTTTTTTTTTTTTTTTTTTTTTGGCAAATTTGGTTTTCTGTATAGATCCTGACGTTTCCAACCTTCCCTGTTGGAAACCCCCTCAAAATACCCCAAATTTCTCTCCCTCCAGCACAGGAGCCCTCTCTGGGAGCCACTTTCCCAGCAGTCCCAGGGTCCCCAGTGCCGTTGCCCCCATCCAGCCTGCCCCCAGTGCCCCCCCCCCCAAGCCCCAGAGGGCCTTATCTTTCCCGGCTCTGCCATAATGGGGGTCACTGCCCAGCTGGGGGGTGTGTGGAAACAGGGATTTACCCGGTCCCACATCCCTGTCCAGGAGGTGTTCACAGCATAAAACACCCCCCACCCCCCCCCAGTTTGGCCACCGTCCCGTCCCGCAGGCTGGGCAGGAGCGTGGTAGGGGGGAGAAAGGGGGGCGCTGGCATCTTCCATCTCCGCCCCCCCCCCCGTTTTTTTATCCCTGCAGGATTTTCCCCCGCCGGTGTTTTGTGCTGTCTCCTGGCGACGGCGAGGGGAGCCAAGGCAGGGGCGAAGCCGTGCCCGCCATCGCTTTTCTTTCCGGCTGTGCCAGGATGATGCTTGGCAGGAGCAGCAGCTTTTTGGGGATGGGGAAGGGGGGTGGGTGTGACCGATGGACGCCCCCAGCCCATGCAGAGGGGGATGAACGGTGCTTCCCCCTCTCCCTGCCCTTCCCAGCACCCCAATCCTGCCCCGTCTCCACCAGAAATCCCCACCGGACACTTTCAGCTCAAGTTTCCAGGATATTCCCTCCTGCCCGAGGGCGGTGAGCCCGGAGAAAAGCCCCTTTTGTGGTGGGTGTTGGCATCGCCCTGGGGAGGAGACGATGGGGATGCAGCTGGCCAAGGACATCCTCAAGGTCAAGGCTGCTGTCGGGGGTTCCTGGGGGCCTCTCCGTGTTGTACAGCCCCATGTTGGGGGGTATTTCCTCCTTGCATCCTTTTGTAGCCCCCAAAATTGGGGTCCTCCTGGCCTGGGGGATGGAGAGGAGCTGGAGGTGCTGGTCTGCACTGGGTGGCTGTGGGGGAAACTGAGGCAGCTTCGTCCCTGGGTCCCCCCAGGGACCATCCCCGGTGGGGGAAGCAGCCAGAAAAGCCCCCCAAAAAGTGATGTTTCATATGAGGAAAACATTTGAAGAGGCTGCAGGTGGCCATGGGGTGTCCCCAGGGCTGTGCCAAGTGGGGAAACTGAGGCAGGGAGCGCGCTGGCTGAGCCGCCCCCCCCCCCCCCCCTTTCACCCCCCCCTTTCATCTCTCTGTAGGGGACGGCTGTGGCCACACGCTGCTGACACCCCACAGTGGCACCCTCAGCTCCAAGAACTACCCCGGCACCTACCCCAACCACACAGCTTGCCGCTGGCGGCTGCGCGCCCCCCCGGGCACCTCCCTCCTCCTGGCTTTCGGGGACGTGGACCTGGAGCCCTCCGAGCATTGCTCCCGCAGCTCCCTGCTGCTCGCAGACCCCCAGGCCGGCACCGCCTACGGTAAGGGGGGGGGGGGGGGGTGTCCCAGGGGAAACTGAGGCAGCACCCATCGAGGGACTGCGGATGGGGCAGGGGGGTGCGATATCACCATACGTAAAGTCCTGGATAAGGAGGAGGTCAGGAAAATACGGCTTTTTAGCTGATTTTATCACGGAGAAGGGGGTATCCGAGGACAGGGGTATCCAAGGATGAGGATATCTAAGGAATGGGGTACCCAAGCAGGGGGGCTGTTGCCAAGCCAGAGGGGGGGCGTGGGCACCCAGCTGGGACCAGATGCAGCCACCCATTAATTAATTCTGGCTGCCCAGCCGCTGCCCAAACGCTTCCAGGATTTTCCCCGAGAGATTTAACGGTCTTGGAGGGATTTGACAGCACCGGGTGCTGGGGGAGATGTCTTGGGGGGGGAGGGGGGGGGGGGGGGGGAGAAAGCATAACCACTGGGGTGTCGATGGGGTGGGATGGAGGAGCAGCCCCGAGGCGCGGTGAGGGGCAGGGGGTGGGCAGGGGCTGCTATGGGAAATGCCGGGTGGGAAGGAGCCAGCTTGGATCTGCCACTGCTCCAGGGATTGGGATTTTTCCCTGTTCTCCAGAGCTTTCACCCTTTCTGGGCTGGTACCCAGAGGAGTGACAGCACGTGAGGTGCATCCCCTCTGCCACGGCCCTGGGGACACGTTTATCCCCATCTCCCGGGACCCTAAAGCCAAGAGACCGCCTGGCCCAGGTTTTGGGGTCCCGGAGCAACACGGGAGAGCGGGGACCCCCAGATGATGCTCCTGGGGGGGCTGTTGGAGGTGGCTGGGCACCCACAGCCCCTTTGGGTGCCTTTGCCGGGGCCGTGCGTGCCAGTGGGTGGGGGGTGATGTGGGGCCAGGCCGGGGTCCTGCTCCCTCACCCGCAGCTGACGCCGGCCCTTGAGAAGTCCCAGATGTTTTTCGGGAAGCGGCCAGCGCAGGCGGAGGCTGTGGGTTCCCTCCTGCTGACTCAGACCCGGTGTCTGGCGCCCGGTCTCATCCTGCCCTGGGGACATGCCGGGGTCCCCGTGGGGGTGGCAGCCTCCAGCCTGCAACTCAGCTGAGGGGTCCCCAGCACCCAGGGGGGGGGTCTCCGGAGCCACCGTCTGGGTGGGCACCGTACCAGACATGGCAGCACCGCAGCAGCATTTGCCCAGGGCAGCGCTGGCATCTGGCAACGGGTGGGAAATCTGCGCGTGTGTGTCATCTGCATCACGTATGCATGTCATTTGCGTATCATGCAGAGACCCCATCACATCTGGGACCCTGTGATGATATCCCTGCACGCACGCATGTCCCACGTCCCCCAGGCTCAGCCTCTCGATTAAATATGATGCAGGCAGGGTGAGGGAGCGGGTCGGGGTGGGGAAACTGAGGCATGACACAACCCTGCTGGGGGGGGATTCACTGCCAGCACCATGGGGACACAACTCCCTGTCCACAGGGCATCCATGGCATTTGCTCAAAGCATCTCTGGGCACCCTGAGACCCCGGTGATGGACATGACACAGAGCAGAGATGCTTTGGGGGGGGGGGGGCGAGTGATGGCAGTCAGGGATTGGAGCCACCTCTTGTCCCCAGTTGGGACCAGGGATGTCCCCAAGGAACCTGTGAACCTGCCTGCTCGCTAAGCTGAAGTTTTAATCAGGGAGATGGAGACTGCAAATTAATTTGGATTAAATGAGGGGGATTTAGGAGGCAGCTTCGGCAGCGCCTGTTAAAGGGGAGACGGGGAGGGGACAGGGATGCAGCGCCCATTTTGGGGTCCCACATGGCCGTGCCATGTGTGCCAGCCCTGGCAGCAGGGGATGCAGTGGCAGGTGCCCGATAAGAGCTGGTGGCCACTCGCGCCATCTGTCCCAGCCGTGGTGGAATGAAGAGGCCCTGGCAGGAAGCGTTTCTGGGAAGCAGTGTTGGGGGGGGTGTCCCTGCCTGGCCAGGAGCCCATCTGTCCCTGCTCGGGGAGGGGGGACATCTCGGGGTGCCCCCCCAGGAGCTTGGTCCAGCTCCGACCCCTGTGCCTGGGGGCTGCGTCCCACCCTGTGCTGCTTGTGGCTGTGGGGTGACAGTGGGGGGGGAGGAGATGGGGGACAGGGTGATCTGCGGGTGGCTGTGCTCCAGGTCCCCCCCCATAGTGGGGATGTGACTGTTCTGGGTATGGGGCCACCCTGGGGTTGGACCACCCTGGGTATGGGGCCACCATGGGGTTGGACCACCCTCAGGATGGGGCCACCCTAGGCATGGGGCCACCCTGGGGCTGGGACCACCCTAAGCACAGCCCAAATGCCTGAGACTCCCTGGCCCTGGTGAGGGCTGAGCCAGGGGAGGTGACACCCCGAAGTCTGGGTGCCCGTGCCTGTCCCTGGGGAGCCCCATCCTCTCCACGGCCCCGTCCCTGCCGGCAGGGCCCTACTGCAGGAACGCCGTCCCCACCGCCCCACTCCTGCTGACAAACTCCAGCACCATGACCGTCCTGTTCAACAGCACCAGCCACCGCTCGGGACGAGGTCTCCTCCTGTCCTACGCCACCTCGCAGCACCCAGGTAGGGGGGAGCATCCCCCAGGGGTGCAAAGGCCCCCGCGGGCTGTGTCTCAGCGCATGGCAGGGGGGGCACAGCTGGGGGTGCAGGCAGCTCCTTGCTGACCCCAGGGTGGGCTTCCATCGCCCCAAGCTCCCTGAAGACCTGTGTTCTCCCTGGCTGGGGCAAAACATGGGAGACCCCCGGGCCGCCCAGCCAGCTGGGACCCCAATATCAGGCAGAGCTGTTGGCATGGGGACGATGGCTGCAGGGACCGAGGGGACATCCCTCCCTCCCCCTCTTGGGACGGGGTGCCCTGGGGCAGAGGTGGGTGCTGCGGGGCGGGTGGGGGTCCCTCACCCTGGGGTGTCCCTGCCTTGCAGACCTGGTCTCCTGCCTGGTTCGAGGCACCCACTACACCCAGGAGCATGTCAGGTGAGTGGCCGTGGGGGTGTGAGCTGTCCCCGCTTTGGCGTCCCCCACCCGGGCATCGCTGCCGGTCCCCATCAGCCCCAGTTTCGTCCCCATCCCTCTCCTGGGGGCTCGGGCTGCGCTCGCCCCAGGGCTTTTGGGGTGCAACCACGGTGGGATGGGGAGAAAAGCGGGTGTGCAGAGGGGATTTGGACGGGAGCGAGCCCTGACCCCCCCTTCGCCGTGTGTTTCAGCGTGTACTGCCCTGCTGGCTGCAAGGACATCGACGGGGACATCTGGGGCAACCCGAGCCAGGGCTACCGGGACGTAAGTGCAGAGCCCGGCTCGCCCCGCGGGGCACCCCTGCACTGGGGACGGTCCCCAGCACGCGCGGCTACTGTTCGTCACCCCCCAGCAGACAGCAGGGGATGGGTTTGGCCATGGGGTGCCCGACCCCCCCTGCCTCGCGGGGGCTGCTCTCACCCCTCCCCTGCTCCCCACAGACCTCGGTGCTGTGCAAAGCGGCCGTGCATGCCGGGGCGATCGCGGACGAGCTGGGTGGGCAGGTCACCCTGTCCCGGGAGAAGGGGATCACGCTCTACGAGTCGGCCTTCGCCAACGGGCTCCACTCCAAAAGGTGGGCGAGGGGGGGGGGTGAGGGCGTGGGGACCCCGGCTGCACCCCACATGCGGCCGTGGGACCATCCATGCTGACATCGGGAACATGCCACCCCTCCATTTTGGAGACCCCCGGATTTGTTCACATGGGGCCCCCCCTTTCTGATGCTCCCCCCGCTTTTCTCCCCACAGGGGATCCCTCTCCGAGAAGCGGCTCATATTCCACAAAGGTATTTTTTCCCATTTCCCCTGAAATTAATCCACAATTTTTGGCTGCCAAACCCAGTGCCACCCCCCATCCTGTGCCCGGTTGGAGGTCTCGGGCTCTCAGCCTGCTGTCTCCTGTTGCCAGCCTGCAGTGATGTGCTGGAGGTGGCCGCCTTCAATGCCTCGTCCTGGTGGCATGAGGTGGACGCGCTGGGACAGGACCGAGCCTGGGTGGCCGAACGGGCAGCGTTCGGCACTGCCGGCCACTCCTGGGCTGCCGAACCCGGCTCCGAGGGCACCTGGCTGGAGCTGGACCTGGGCACCCGCAGGAACATCACGGGTGAGTCCCGGCCAGCGGACCCCATCCCTGTCCCCACGCCACCCTGACCACTGTCCTCCCCGTGGTGACATGGGTGCCAGCCTCACTGACGCCCCCAAAACTGCCCAGAGCAGTTGCAGCCCTCCCTATAACACTCAGCAGCTCTTTGTGCCATGGTTTTACTGGTGCAAACTGGGATGCAGACAGCACCAACCCCCCTGCAGCTGTCTCCCATCCCCCTTTTGTCCCCACTGTCCCTGCGCTGCCCCCCCACCCTCATCCGCAGCAGTTTCTGGGACGAACAAGTTAATATTATGCTCTTGCATCTGGTGCCAGCGAGCGCCTTTTGTTCGGCCGGAGCCTGCCGAAAGCGGGGGCTTTGTGCGGCGGCGGCTGGCGACCGCGGGAAGGAAAATGGGGACATTGTCCGGCCGGAGGCTGGAGGAGGGAGGAATGCGGGGCTGGCAGCCGAGGCCGGAGGTTATCGGCTCCTGGGGGCAGAGCGGGGGGTCCGGCACTCAAATCTGTCACCCAAACGCCCTCCCAGGGTCGGCGGGAGCCCCTGGGGGATGTTGACCGGGGAGGGTGACGTCCCCTGGTCCCCTCTCAGACAGGACTCGGGTATCCCGGAGATGGGGGTTATTCCATCTGGGAAGTCTGCCGCACGCAATGGGGTGCATTGTGGCACAGGGTGGCCCCCCCCGAGCCCTTTCCCAGCCCTGCACCCCCCGACTGACAGCAGCGCTCCCCCCTGGGCTCCCCCTGCACCAACAGGCATCATCACGAAGGGTTCCTCCGAGCAGTATGACTACTACGTGACGTCCTACCGGGTCTCCTCCAGCCGCGATGGGAAGAACTGGAGACCCTACAGAGGCAGCGGTGGCCAGGAGGACAAGGTGGGCATGGGGCGGGGGGGACACGAGGTGGGGGGCCACAGACCCCCTGCCTGCAGACATGTGTCCATCATCAAAACCCTCCAGCAGGTTTTTGAAGGAAACGCTGACAGCCATGGGGAGGTCTCCAATGCCTTCATCCCCCCCATCGTTGCCCGCTACGTCCGCATCACGCCCCAGAGCTGGCACCAGCGCATGGCCTTGAAGGTGGCCCTGGTGGGCTGCCAGCCAGCGCGGGCCCGCGCACCCCGGCCCTACGGTGAGCCCCTCCGCGGGAGCTGTCACCCACACAGCCCCCCATCCCAAATGGCCCTCGGAGATCGCCATCTCCCCGTGCATCCAGCGGTGGTCCCATGCTCACAGTCCCCACTCTGCCCCACAGTGCCCAGCGTCCCAAAGGAGGTTCCCGTCCCCACCAGCCACCCGGCCAGCCACACACCCATCCCCGGCGTCGCCCTGGACCCGGAGAAGGCAGGTGGGTGTCATGGGGGGCTGTCCCTGGGGCACAGCTTTGTCTCATGGGTGCTCCAGGCACTGACGGTCCCACTTGGGCTTTAAGATCCCCCCGTGACAACACATTGATTTTCCTTCTCTGGTGGCTGTGGGTGGACTCCTGGCACCCATGGGTGCAGAGGGGTGGGATGGGACACCCAGTGGCTGACACTGCCCTCCCTCCCCAGGCTCCACGCTGCTGGTGATGCTGCTCATCGGTGGCTTCGTGCTCCTCTGCTCCAGCCTCCTGCTGCTGGCTTTCCTCTGCCACAGGAAGAGGTGGGTCCCATCCTGCCCCCTGCTTTGCCCCAGGGGACCTGGCATCGCCCCCCACAGCGTGGCGGCTCCATTCGGCTGCTGGCTGGGTACCAAGGGGTGCAGCCCCCCGTGCAGCGGGTGGCGGTGGGCACAGGGTGGCTGGGACCCCTCGCCCCCATCTTGCTCTCCCCTTGGCAGAAAGCCGGCGGCGGAGCTGAGCTGCGGAATCACGAAAGGTAAAGTGTCCCAAACCCCTCCCTGGGGCTCCTGCTTCTAAATTCAGGAGGGGTGCAGCTGGTTTAACTGGTGCCGCTGCAGAGCCCTGGGCTGTTCCACCCCCGAGGGCACCAGTCTGCCCGTAGGCATGGCACTGCCTGTCCCCAAAGGATGGCATGTGACAACCAAGGGTTTCTGCTCCCTGCTCAGGGTACCCCAAACTGGAGTCGAGCCCGGTGTGCTCCCTGCAGAGCCTGCCATCCCCCGGCTCCGTGCTGGCCTCATTCCCCACGGCAACTGCACCGGAGGACCTCAGCCAGACCCATTCGCCAGGTAACAGGGACATTGGGGCACAAACAGGTACCTCAGCCCAGAGATGGAGCTGTGTCCCTCCCCATTGCACCCTGGGGACACCCTGGGTTGCCCATTTTGCCCAGCACCACTCTGGTCCCATCCCTGTCCTGCATCATGGTCCTGTGCAAAGGGGAGACCCTGGCAGGGCTTATTATTTATTTTTATTATTATTATTCCACTTCAGCACAGGCATGGGCATTGGACGGTGGCCAGAGGGCACGAGGAGGTCTGCTCTGTACTGGGGCAGAGGGATGTGCCTCTCCCTGGGGGGTAGATGTCCTGCCCTGGATGGATTTTGGCACATGTCTGGCTGGCTTTTCCCAGCCCTGGGGGTCTAGTTGTGCCCGTTTTTTCCACCCATCCCACCCACGGGTGCCTGCAGCCCGCCCACATCTGGAACAGCACCATGAGCACTGTGAGGACAGTGCCCTTGGTGTCCCCAGCTCAGAGTCCCCCGTCCCCCTTGCAGAGTACGCCGAGCCGGACCTGGTGCAGCTGAGCCCCAGCAGCCAGACAGGCCCCTCTACCTTCAAGCCTCTCCCAGATGAGGGCTACACATTGCCGCTGGTCATGAGCCACTACGATGTGCCGGGAAAATACCATGAGTACGCCGAGCCGCTGCCGCCCGAGCCTGAGTACGCCACGCCGTTCAGCGAGCCCGATGGCACCCGTGCCATCATGGGGCTCCCCAGTGTTCCCCCAGTGCGGTACGATGCACCCACCCCCCGACCCGGGGAAGGAGAACCCCCTCCCTGGGGTCTTGGTGGGCGGACGGAATGGACTGCCAATGTCCCCTCTCCGGAGGGGTCCCACATCCAGCTGGGGGACTGTCCCCTCTCACACGTGTACCACGAAGCCTTGTGAGGAGGGGCAGCCCAGCGGCGCTCCGAACCTTTCTCACGGTCCCGGGGGGGGTGTTTTTTTAAGAACAATCTTATTTAAATACATATATATATATATATATCTGTATATTAACAGTTCCCGCCCTGCTGCGCGCAACCCCCCTCATTCAGCGGTCAAAAACGTCGACGGCGAATTCGGGCGCCGGAGTAGCCCCGCCCTCTGTGAGCCTAACCCCGCCCCTAGCCCCACCCCCTCACCTCTTCCCTCCTACTAATGCTCTCCTCGTAGTTCCACTGGCCCCGCCCCTTTTCAGCGTTACGCCCACCTCTCCTGGCGCCCCATTGCCTGCTATTAACGCTGCTCGGGGCGCCGGAACAAGCGGTTACCGGCGACCCCCATTGCAAAAATTGTGCTTCCGAAATCTCTTGATGTCGATTCCGCGAGGGTGGCCGCGTGGCCCCCCCGTGCCACGCACGGCAGAAGCCCTTTTTAAAGCTGCGCTCTCACCCCGCCACCACGGGAAAGTGCTGGAGTACTATCGAGATCATGGCGAGGAGCGCGTGCTTTCTGAAGGACAGCATCCATAATCCTATTACCTTTTATCTTTCTTCCCATATTTCATCCCTCTTTTTCTGCCATTTCTGCTTTTTTTCCCTCAAAAATGCCGTCTCCCCGCCTCTCTGGACTCTATTCCATATGCAAATCACGCGGGGCATGCTGGGTCTTCTCCCCGCCGCGCCTTCACTGAGGAGGCGGAGGGAGCCTTTAGTGGGTGTGGTAAGCTCTCTCCTGATTGGTGGTGCTGAGAAGTGTTTCCGGGTAGCGGCGGGCGGTGCCCCCGGAAGGGCTCGGAGTGCGCGACGGAGGGAGCGCAGCCGGCGGCGGGGCGTCGGTCCGCCCGCGGGTCATGGGGAGGTACGGGACGGCGGGCGGGGGGTTCGGGGTGGTCCTTTCCCCAGCGGCGGGAGCCTCCGGCTGTTTTACACGGGCTTTTACAGCCTGAAACGCGGAGGGAGTCGGTGGTGGGCGCGGTAGGCCGTGTCCCACCGCTCCCCGGGCAGGGCCGGGCCTACAGCCGGTGTTCAAGATTCCGCTCCTGTGGGGTTTGAACCGGCTGGGGAGGGGGTGTCCGGGGCCTGACGGGCGACCCCCGCAAGCCCTGACAGGCGGGGCCCGGCCCGGTGTGGGCTGCAGGTGGCTGTCGGTGACCTTGGCCCTTCCCTACGGCTTTGGCCGCGGCTCCCCGGCTGCCGGAGAAAACGTTTTGCACCGGGAGGATTCGTTCGGTCCCGTAATGGCGTTGCCCGTGAGCAGTCGTGGGGTTGGTGGCCTCTTTATGCTGGTGGCTGAGACGGTGCTGGAAGAAAAGCTCTCAGAGCTGCTCCCTAGATGCCAAGCGTTGGTGCTTCGGGGGTAAAACGTGAAGCTGGAAGCTGTGGGGTGAAGAGAAAGGAGGTTTGAGTCACCCTTCAGCATCTAACAAACACATCCGGGGGGAAAAGGGCCTTTCTTATTTATTCCCTTTTAGCTAGTGCACCTAATGGATCAGTGCTCGTAACAGATGCTTCCTTTAGCAGCGTAAGGGAGGGCTTTGTCTCATGTTTATAATAACTAAAGCAAAACCCAAGAACTTTCCCAGTTTTCTCTATTAATATTTTCTCTATTAAGGGACATCTGGACTGGACAGTCCTTTGCAAACCTATTTAAATAGTTGATGAAAATTGTCATGTCTTAATGGAAGTGGGACACCACCCCCCCCCCGAGCACCCCAAGGAATGTGCCAAAGGTTTGTTTGGCTTTAATATAGATTTTAATTACAGCTGTAACTCTCCGCTGTCGATGCTAATGAGTTACAGTGGGTCGGTGATGCTAATTGCAGCCACCAGACCTATTCCTGCCGCAGAGGAAGCTGCTGTTGCAGAGGTCCGGGCTCACCTGCACATCACTGCTGACAGCAGATACCAAGATACTCTGTCTTCTGACAGAGAAATGGAGTTTGGCCAAATTTCTGCTCCTGCTTAAGGATCCCGGGAGATGCCTTGTTCTCCGCAGCAGCGGACACTCACGTACTGCTCATGATTGTGTAATATCTTCTGATAGCTAAGCCCTCTTGTGACAACACACGCTCTCTTATGTCCTCTCGCCATCTTATGATAGAATGGGTGATACGAAAAATATCTGGTGTTCCTGTAGGAATGAGAGTTATATGGAAGAGGAGGAAGCGAGAGTAGGTTAACGCTGACTGCGGACGTACTGGGAAGGCTTTGGAAAATGGCCTCTCCATTCGCTGGCCCCACAGCAGTTGCTGATGTAATTAAAGATCTAGACACTCAGATAGCTGTAAGTAGAGTGCTGGGGCTTGCCATGGGGCCGGCATGCGGGATTTGTCCCGGGAATCTGCGCATCCCGTTAGTTTTGTGTTTGGTGATCTTAACGATAACCCAAAGGGTGCAGTAAGATCCGCAAATAAATGAACAAAGCAACTTTATGCTAATAAAGTGCTTTCTGCCCAAGGATTTCGGAGCTTCCTCCCTGCATGGTGGGTAAGAATTCCTGCTTTCTGCATTTGTGAAGCGAGGTGGGAGCTAAAACCAAGACTAGCACACTGAATCTTGATCTTGTACTGGGCTGTTCATCCAGAAATACCATCTGAGGGGGTTTAGGGTGTGAGTGTAATGTTTTCCATTGTTTATTAGTTAAAATTGAGCTAGGATCTTGCTGAGGGCGCTACAGAAATGCATCTTGGATATAGGTTCTCCTAAAAGGTCTCCGTGTCTGTAGACGCGGCAGTGCATGAGTGTGCCTTGGAATGAAGCACTAAAGCAGCTGCTTAAAAGTACTCCTGTGTGATTTCTGGTTTGTGTTTTGGTATGAATTAATCCAAACTAACAAAGCTTGCTCTGATGAGGGGAAAATGTTTGTAGCTCAGGTAGCGGATGCTGTGTTCATCACTTTGTATGCAAATGTGCTGTAAAGCTGTTTAAACAAACTCTCTTCTTCTCTAAGTAAGTTTACCCTGAAACGCATGGGCTTTTCAGAAGACTCATCTGCTTCTCACCCGTCTCTGGGCCCAACAGCAGCTGCTGCAGCCGCTGCCACGTGAGGGGCTTTTACATTAAACCATTCCTTAAATGCTCATTTCACGTGACAGACCTGTCACTGCTGCCCACAGCGCTTGGGGTGGAAGGCCCAAGGTTTGGATGAGTTTCCTTCCGTGGAGTAGCAAGGACGGAGCAAAGCTTCATCAGTCCTGGGGTTTAGAGCCTTCCAGCCATGAAATCTAGTAGTTGCCAGTCAGTCTGTATGCTGGCTCAGCGGCTGGTAACCTGAAGAAGTTAGACACCGAAGAAGGGTGAACCTGGAAGATCTGAGTAACCAGTGAAGCTGCCGCAACCCACTTCTGGTTTGCAGTTAACAGCTCAGAAAACCTGACTTCATTCACTGTCGCTGTCAGTTGCCCGGTGTGGGAAGAACAAATCGAAGGTGTGGGTGTGTGCGTGTGTTTCTGTCATGTTACCTCTGAGTACCCAGACTTGTGCTCTTGGAAGTGAAACCGAACCCTGTGCTGTCAAGCCGGCATCAAGGGATCGCTGTGGGTCAGGCTTGAAGTGTGGTGTTGCCGAAAACAAGACCTCCACCCTGCGGCAGACACCCGAGGGAGCTCGAACACTGTCTTCTTGTCAGGCCCGTGGAGTGTGGAAATGAAGACTCAAACGCTGTGCCTGCTGTTCCCCTGCATTGCTGCCGCGGGAGCAAGCTGTGTCCTTTAGTTTAATCTTCTTTGTGTGGTCTTTTCCTCAAAGCTGTTTGTGGTCCAAGAGAAATCTGTTCAGAAAGGCCCTAACCAGAGGGCGAGGGGTGGACACGGCACGTGGAATTCAGCCCGAGGAACGAGCAGGCGGGTCGGCACCACTGCAGAGCTGCCACCTCTTGTCAGTGTGTGGCACGCAGCCACTGTGCTTCTCGTGGCAAGCTTCATATTCCCTATAGCAGGGAATGTTTTCTCTTCTAAACATTGCTCCTCCCTTCTTGCTGCGTCCAGAGAGACCCAGTCTTCTATAAACGTCTGGGCCCCGTCAGGACACTGTGGTTTACTCTGGACAGAGACGTAATCACCCTGTTGAATTCCTTCTGTTTGCTAACTCTGACTTTTGTTTCCTTTTCCAGTTGATTGGTTTGGGTCCCCACAACCCCAAGAAGAAGCAGGACCTAGATAAGCTTTATGATCTAAAAGCTAAAGCCCAACAGATTATGAACCAGTTTGGCCCATCTACCTTGATCAACCTCTCCAACTTCTCCTCCGTAAAGCCAGAACCAGCCAGCACTCCCCCGCAGAGCTCCATGGCTAACAGCACCACCGTGGCAAAGATGCCGGGGACGCCCAGCGGAGGAGGACGGCTCAGTCCTGAAAGCAACCAGGTAATTTTATCCTCTGCTTTAGGATAATGGGGAAGATGCTCAGACCTGCCTGTGGCTTAATTCCATCTTTAAACTACCAGCAAAAACTCAATGTCTATTAAAGTATCAGTTACTGAGCGAGCAAATATCTTCATATATTTCTTCCCTCCCAGGCGCTTTCAGGCTGGATGGGGTATGGACGCTGTAGGTGTGCAGGTTTTTTCAGTCTCAGGAAAATGTATATTGGAGGCATGATTTGAAAATTCTTTTTAAATGTGGTTTAGACAGGAGAAATAACAGTGCAGGTTTGGGGTGGAGCGAGAGGCGGCATCACTGCCAGGAGCTGCTGGCTGGCGTGTTTGCTTGTTGTGGTGTGGAGCCTTTGACGTGCATAAAATACACTGCTGCCCAACAAGTGCTCCGGGAACCCGCTCTGGGCTCTCCGCGGGCTTCGCTGGTGCCATGACCTCTCTGGGAAGTGTACGAGTACCCCAACACAAAGGCGAGCACAGCAGTTCTGCCCTTGGTGTGAGAGCACCAGGAAAGGCAGGAATTTCCCATGTGTGTCTGCTTCATCCGACCAGGCTGACGGGTCAGCGGAGAGAACTTTCAGCCGTATCCTATAAGAGCAGATGCTCTGCTGTTATTCAGAAGCAGTGAAATTTCTGCTCCCTGCCGTGTTTGGGCTGAGAGGGTGCTGCCTTCTGCCCTGGAATAACCCAGCACTCTGGTATCCCTGTTTTCCATTTGAAACACTAAAGGTGATAAGCGTTAGAGCCCTGGAAATAGTGCCTTTATGCCCTGAGAGACAATTTAGTCACTGATAGGTTGCTTGCACTTCCTGTCTACCTCTTAAGACTTCCAGTTTTGCCTTTGTCCCCTCGTGCCTGCAGCTTTGCTTTAGCCAGTGGTGTTTTAGTGCCAGTTTAGTGCGGGAGACTTATTTATCGCAGCCTGCTGCATTCCACTTTCTGGTCAGAGCAATGACTCATGCTTGAAAATAACTCCTTAACAGCTGATATTTCTTATCTCTGCCATTCCTGAACTGATAACGCTGTGTCAACACGTGTGACTTGGGCCTCGAGGGGGTGGCGGGGGAGGAGGTCTTTTGTGGCTGTGCTGTGTGGGCAGCTGCTTCGCTAAAGTAGGGCAGTAAATCGCTCCTCTTCTCCCACACGCTCAGGTTCTAACCAAGAAGAAATTGCAGGACCTGGTGCGTGAGGTGGATCCGAATGAGCAGCTGGATGAAGATGTGGAGGAAGTAGGTATCAACCCATGGCAGGGGCTGCAGAAAGATCTAATCCGGGATTTTTCATGGACTGATGGTCCTTTGTCCGAGGCAGGGAGGGCTGGTTCATATAACACTGCCGTATTCTCATGTTCGCTGCAGCGAACAGGCATCTGTGCCTGTTTCTGCGTCTCGGTGTCAAAAAGGGTTTTGCAACAGTGACTGTAGCAAACACCTTTGAAATACTAGCTTCTGCGGGTTCGTTTTCATACTTTCCGCATAATTTCGGCTGCTCAGTACTGATAAAACTGGTGGTTGTCCTTGTTCTGCCACAGATGCTGTTGCAGATCGCCGATGATTTCATAGAGAGCGTGGTGACGGCTGCCTGCCAGCTTGCGCGGCATCGCAAGTCAAACACCCTGGAAGTGAAAGATGTCCAGTTGCATCTTGGTGAGTGATTTATTTATCCCCCCCTCATCAGCTGAGAGCTGAGCGTATGCCCTGAAGTCAGGGCACGGCTGCAGCTTTGGGGTGGAAACCTTTGCGTAGCTACAGATTCGTTACTACTGAATAATTCCTTAATACTCTGGGAATGAAGGGGGTGTCTGCCCCTAACCATCCCCTCTACAAATTTTGCAGTTGCGCGGTTTGTAGCAGTCCATCTGCCTGTGTTGGAAGGTCCCTGGCACAGGGACTGTCTTTACCGTGTTTAATGCTGTGCAGCCCTCTGCCGCTCTGCTTTTGGGAAGCTTTTATAGCTGATACGCAGATCACCAGCACGGTTTTCCCACCGGCTCCAGCCGGGCGTGCTGCCAGTATGTTTGTGATGAGGAGGCCGCTCTTGCGGTGGGCGGTTGGGGTAGAGCATGCTGACCTGCGATTTCTTTTTCCAGAGCGTCAGTGGAACATGTGGATCCCGGGCTTTGGTTCTGAAGAAATCAGGCCCTACAAAAAAGCCTGCACTACAGAAGCTCACAAACAGGTAAAGAGCCCTCAGTAACCCCGAGAATTGCGTGGTAGAAGCCTGATATAGGGAGGATGGTCTTGGACATGAATTTGTAGCCTCTTCCAAATGGTTTGGACTTGAAATAACTTCCTGAGTCCTCTCGCCTGCTTGTGTGGAGAGGATTGAGGTCACTCTGGCTCCTCTGTGGTGGTGTGGTGCCTGAAGAGAAGCAGTGGTACTCACTGGCTGAAACGCAGCCCCGCTGGGAAGGGTTTAAAAAAACAAAAACAAACAAACAAACAAACAAAAAAAACAAAAAACCAAAAAAACCCCAAAACAAAACAGCTGAGAGCTGCAGACAGTAACTTGTCAGCTGCCCCCTTGCAGATTGTGTGCTCCTTCTTTGCGCAGAAGGGACTGAAAACGCACCGCCTGGGACTCCGGGCCGCTCGCCACCGTAAGAATTTAAACAGCTGCAGAAAGCCTAAAGGTCTGGGAAGGTGCAGCAGAGAGCACACCCTGCTCCAGGCTTGCGGCTGTAGATTGGAGCTGAGCAGCCCTGGGGTTTTTTTTTCCCCTTAATTTTGTTTTCGCCAAATTGGGCCATCGCGTTTTAAGTGTCCGGTCAGAGCTGGGGAGGAGCTGCCCCGCAGGAGCCGTTGGAGGTGACGGAGGACACTGCATCTCCCCTCCTGAACCTCCCGCAGCAGCTGCTGGGCAGAGAGGAGGCCTTGAGGTGGGGTTTGATCCCATTGCCCCTCGCTAGTGTTGCTGTTTCACCTGCCAGCCCCGGGTGTCGAGGAGAGGAGCACAGACGCTTTTTTGTCCTCTGGCTCCGGCTTGGGACCCCATTAAGATTCAGACAGACTCGAAAGACCTGTGTGGAAACAAGTCAGGCAGTGTCCCGAGAGAACCCGAGATACCTTGTTCCTGCTCGGCTACAGGTTGTTTTGCTGTAACCTTGTCTGAGACGCTCGGCTTCCCACGTTTTTCTCTTTCTTCTTACAGAGAATGGCACTGATTCGCAAAACTACCAAGAAATAGCCCCTGGGAAGAGCCGGGAGAAGACGCCAGTGCATTTTGGGATATCTGCCTCTCCACTAAAACCTCCACGATGCCATCCATGGGATATTTTTTTTAATGCTTTACAGAGAAGCATATATTTTTTATTAATGGTGCAGCAATATCTTGACTTTATGAGGAGATCTGCCAAAAACGTTCTACGCCCCCTTCCTCATTCCCCCTAAGAGCGCAACGTATCTCAAAACAGAGACTTTTATTTGTGACTTGAAAGTGGTTTATCGTATAAGTGATTACCCAAGGGACAGAGCATTTGATCTTGTGTGGGACAGTATTAGAAGCATCTGTAGAGGTTTTTGTTTCCTCCTTCCTGCCCCTACCTGCTCCAGTACTTTGTAATGTCAGTGTTTATATAAATACTTGCGTTTGTTTTACATGAATAAAGAAATTATTAATCTAAACCCACGGAACAGTCTTGTGCTCTTCAGGCAGCGTGCGGAGGGATTGCCAGAGAAACGGGCAGCCTCCGCGGTGCCCGATTGCTGCGCGTGGTGATGTTGTGGTAAGAGATCTCCTGCCCTGGGCTTTAGAGTGAGTGGAAGGATTTGGCCGGGCTCTGCTGTGCTGATCGGGGTGAGCTGGTGCCTTGCACTCCTCACCTCCAGCCCAGGGTGAGTAGTTTCCCCAGCTCTTGGACATTCGGACCATTAGGAATGGGACGCGGTGACCGAGGACAAGAAACGAAGGCGATCCTGGTTCTCTCCTTGCTTGGGACGGAAGGAAAGGCTGCCTCACCCTGCCTGTTCCTGCCTGCTCTGCTCGAACCGCTGAACATCAGTGTGCTGCTGGGGCCCTCGACCCGCCAGTGCCTACGGGGGACCCACCTTGGCTGAAGGAGTTCAGAAACCAGTACGAGCGCTCTCCTCCTCCCTGTGAGTGCCGGTTAAGGAGCCCGGGGAGTGTGATAAACGCACGCAGACTCCCGGGCGAGGCCAGTCTGACGGGCGCTCGGGGCGGAGGGAAGCTGCTCCTGCCCCACGGCTGTACTCGGCTGCTGCTGGGGGAGACGCGGAGTTGTTCCCCGACTGCTCCAGCTCGGGGTACGGGGAGGAACCGCTGTTAGACCAGGCGGCCTCGGCCTCCCAAGTGGGGAGGAGGAGAGCAGCTCCGAGCCAACGGGTTGGGCAGTAAAAGGGGTTTCAGATCAATGCTGACCTGACGTGGGAGCCGGGATGGGGGGGGATCCTCTCCAGGGGATGGGGGCAGCCTTGTAGAAAGGGGTTGGGAGAGAGATTAGGGGAATGAGGGTGACCCCTGCCCCATCCCGCCTGGGGACTTCACCCTTCCCCTGGGCAGCCTCGGTGCTGGTCGCTTCCCCTTCCCCAGGAAAACACGGGCAGGCAGAGAGGTGAACAGCGGGTGTTTAATGCGCCCGTGCAGTCGCTGCCTGCACCTCTGCCTCACCTCCTGCGCATCGCGGTGGCCGGAGCCCAGCGTGTCCCAGCCCTGCCGCCACGGGCTGCCAATGTCCCCACCTCTAGCACGAGCATCTCTTCCGCTTCTCTTTCTTCTCCGGTGCCTGAGCCCTGAGCGGCGCCGGCAGTGGGATGCTGCACTTCACCCCGTCCCATGCCTCGGTGGCAGCCAGCCGCCCTGTTTGCAGCGCCTGGTAGATGGCCGAGGTCAGCATCTGGAAAGCCTGGACCACGTTGCTGGCGTCCTTGGCCGAGGTCTCGACGTACTGCACCCCCAGCGAGGCCGCCAGCTTCTCCGCCTCCTTCCTGCCCACCCGCCGCTGCCCCGCCAGGTCGCTCTTGTGCCCCACCAGCAAGAAGACCATGCGGAATGGCTGGACCGTGTCGGTCACCTCCCGGTGCCACTGCCGGATGCTCTCGAAGGACGTGCGGTTGGTGAGGTCAAAGAGCAGCATCCCCCCGGCTGAGTTGCGGTAGTAGGAGCGAGTCACGGACCTGGGGCACAGAGAGAAAGGGGGTGAGCGGCCCCCCGGGGCCGCCCTGGGCAGCATCTCCCCCGCCTGCGGAGCAGCCTGGACCACGTCCTGCCCCCTGCCACCGTCACGCTGCTCTCACACAGCCATAAGAGCAAGAATTGTCCCTTTTGCTGTGCCAGTAAGTGGTCCGAGCACCTCTGTCCCTGCTCGGCCGCCAAAGCTCGGCTGTTCCCTGCAGCCACAGCCCCAGAGCTCTCCCACCCCCTGTGGCCGTGGTCCCGGAGCTCTCCCACCCCCTGCGGCCGCAGCTCTGCCATTCCCCCATCCCCTGCAGCCGCTTCCCCTGCGCTCCCCTCTCCCCAGCAGCCAGCCCGGCCGGTGCTGGGCAGCCCCAGCAGCGAGGTGTGGAGGCAGCTGAGCTGGGAAAGCCGCTCTGCCCAGTTCCTGATGGGCTCTAAGCCTCTTCCCCCAGCCCTCCACAGCTGGTGGGGCAGAGGGGTGCTGGGGGGGGGCATCCCATACCCCCTTTGGAGCCAACGAGGCAACCCCAAAGGCTCCTTTCCCTGGGGACACCCTTGGCTCTGGTTCATTTGGACCCCTGTGGCCCACCCGGTGTGGGACATCGTGGTTCCTCACCCACGGGGCTCCCCCTGGCAAAGGGACAGGTGGGAACACAGCCTCATCCAGGCCCTTCCCAGGGTTGGGAATCGCAACATCCCACCAGCACCCCACATCCAAGTGGACCCCCCCCGGTGCTGTCACCCCTTCCCCACCCCATGGCCGGAGCCGGACCCACCTGAAGCGCTCCTGCCCGGCTGTATCCCAGAACTGCAGCTTCACCTTCAGCCCCGGCTCCAGCTCCACAAACTGGACGTAGAAGTCCACCCCCACCGTCTGGTTGACGGCGTCCAGGAAGACGCCCTCGGTGTAGCGCCGCAGCAATGAGGACTTCCCCACCGTCGAGTCCCCCAGCATGATCACCCGGAACTGGTACTGCCACCGCGGCTCCATCGGCACCTCCGTTGGCTGCCGGGACCTGCCGCCCCCGCGCCGGGCGCATGTACAGGCAGGCAGCGCCGGGCTCCTCCACCCAGGAGGCGTTCCCGCCCCGCCATGGGTGCTGGGTGGCCCCTTCCATCCCTTTTTCCTTGGCTCCATCCAGCTGGAAGCGCTCGGGGGGTGCCTGGTCCCATTTTCCCTGGGGGTGGTCACGGTGGGGACATGAGACCCATCGAGTGACACAGCCACATGCAGATGGGGTGTGTGTGTGTGTGTTTTACCCCACCAGCAACACCCTCACCACCCCCCCCCCGTGTCACAGGTCGAGCACGGTGGCACGTCCCCCGCTGGCGGTCCGGCGCTCGGCACAGCCTTTATTTAGTGCGGAAAAAGCTTCAAGTTTATTAAAAACACTCCTGGAGGGGAGGATTATTTTTTCAGAGCCCCCCCCCAAATTAAGGCTTGAGATAAACCCGAGCCTGGCTGGGGACGCAGCGCCGCGCAGCGCAGGGGGCTGCAGGGCAGGGGAGTGGGGGGGAAACGTCCCCAGGGGTGGAGGGTCCCATGTCCCCCTGTCCCCATCAGCACTGGCAGCGCTCCCGGGGCTCCCCCTGGGCCGGGGGTCGGCGATGGCTCTGGCTGGGGATGAGCCTGATGCCACCGCAGCCCCGGTGAGGAGCAAGTCCCCCCCGGCCCAGCGCCCGCTGGATGCCCCCCGCCAGCATCTGGAAGGCCAACTCCACGTTGAGGTTGCCACGGGCCGAGGTCTCCACAAAAGCCATGCCCAGGGTGGCGGCGAGGTGCCCGGCCTCCTCCGCCGACACGGCGCGCTCGGCCGCCAGGTCACTCTTGTGTCCCACCAGGACGAAGGCGGGGGGACGGTCCCCGGCGGCTTCACGGTACCACTCGGGGACGTGCTCGAAGGACGCCCGGTTGGTGAGGTCGAAGACCAGCAGCACCCCCGCCGCGCTCCGGTAGAAGGACCTGGTGATGGACCTGGGCACAGCGGGGGGGGCCCGGGGGTCACCCTGGCACCCACCAGCCCCTGCACCCGCTTCCCTGTGATGGGGCTCAGGGGATTTTTGGGTCCTCAGGAGCAGGGAGGGGAGATCTGGACCATCTGCACCCCATTTTCTGTTCAGCATCCCCCCCCCCCCCCCCGACTGGGGGGCTCCAGAGGAGGTTTGTAGGAGCTCAGGGGTCCCTCTGACCCCCCCCCCCCCAGCCTGGGATGCAGTGGGGATGTGGCAGCACCCAGGGGTGGGTGCTGATGGGGCTGAGCGCCGGGCAGAAACAGGGCACCCCCAGACCGACCCTGGGGCCCCCCAAAGGCTCCCAAGGGATGGGGGCAGCGCGGGACCCCTGGCCCCAGCCACGCCACCCGCTCTTCAACCCACGGCGCCCCATTTGAGCCTCTTTCACGCTCCCAGGAGCTCCCGGCTCCGGCCTGATGCGATCAGGGAGGGAATCACCCACCCCCAGCCCACCGGCACCCCAGGACCCCCACCCAGCCCCGTTACTTTGGCCGCTCCCCAAAACCAGCTCCGGCTTTGCCGCTAAACCCCAGCACAAGGTTTCACCGGCCCCTAAAGCGTCACCGTCCCAGCGAGCCATCGCTGCCCATCCCCACACGCCCGGCCGGCGACTTCACACCCACCCTGGGGTGGGGGAACGAGTCAGTTGGGTGCTGGGGCCCCGCCTGGGGGCTGTGTCCCCTTCCCCCCGTGTCCACCCTCCTCACCTGAACCTCTCCTGGCCGGCCGTGTCCCAGAGCTGCAGCTTGGCCCTGCCGGTGGGTGGCAGGGGGACAGTGCGGCTGTAGAATTCCACGCCGACGGTGGGGCAGGGGGTGGCCGTCCCCCCGCCTGGACCCTCTGCGAAGCAGCGCAGCAACGACGACTTCCCCACCGCCGCGTCCCCCAGCACGATGACACGGAACTGGTAGTGTCCCCCAGGGTCGGGGTCCTGGGGGGGACCTGTCACCGTCCCCATGCTGGTGGCTGTGCTCGGAGAGGGCGGATTGACCAGCCCCAGGGTGGCCGGATCCTGACCCGGCTGGGCTTTGCTGTGCTGGCGGGGCTGGGGACAGGTCCTCACCCTTGTCCCCACCCCGCAGCACCTTCCCCGGGGTGGACAAACAAACCGTCCTGGGGAGGAGAGAGAAGCTGCCGGCCCCATCCTTGTCCTCCTGTCCCCGGGGACGCTGTGTCTGGTGTTGTCACGTGCCAGCTCTGTCCCGCCGCCTGGGTTTGGTGACAAAGCTGGGGACAGCCATGCTGCGGCTGTACAAACACGCTGTCTCCGAGAAAGACAAAATCCTGGGAGAGCTGGGATGGACGAGGGCTGGAAAGGGGCTCCTGTGTCCCCAAGGGGAGAAGGGAAGAGGGATCAGCGGCACCGACTTTGTGTCCCCGGGACAAAGGTGCTCTCTGCAAACAGCCGTCGCGGGGACTTTGCCACCACCCGGCGCTCCCCCTCGTGACAGCTGTGCAGATGGGGAACAACAGCCCCCCGTGACAGCTCTGGGGCTGCTTTCACCCCCAATTTGTTCTGCATCGTGAGAAAACAGGTGACTCGAGTCACCAGGGCTCCAGCAAAGGGTGTTGGCAACATCGTAAGGTGTTGCCTTTGCCCGGACAGGATCCCGTCCATGCTTTTCCGTCACTTCCCAGGCACTTTTCCTGCACTCCAGGGACCCAGTGCCCGGGGCAGTGGAGGGGAGACTCCAGCAGGACAGTGCTGTGCCAGCTCCAGTGGTGAGAGGGAGGGAAAGCAGAAGAGCTGCTGCTGGTGAAGACAGCTGCGGTGTACAAGGCATTGCCACATCAGCTCCCTGGGGCAGGAACTCCATGTTATGAGCAGCACAGAAAAAAAAAAACCAGTCAGAGATATCGATTTCCAGCAGAGATAATCCCATCCCAGTCACAGCCAGAGATCCGTCCCACCACAGAGCATGGGGAGAACCGACAGAACCTCACCCCGAAGGACGGGTGACCTCAGGGGGAAGAAGTTGTTTGTATTTCACAAGTCTTACCCCCAGCGCCGGGTAAGGGCAGTCAGGTGCCCCCCAGACCAACGCACCCCCAACACAGGACACACAGCAAACAGTTTCCAGTGATTACATTTATTCACCCTCAAAATATTTTATATCCAAGCTCCTCTCCTGAGAAAACTCTGCAGAAGGGACTGTTCTTCCACGCCGAGTGGGTAAACGGGAGCTTGAGCAGCAGCCGGAGCAGCTGTTCCCACCTGGGGGAGCTCACGGCTCAGGAAGGAGCCAGGATCTGGTTACGCAGAGCTGCCGCTTCTGAAGAGGGCTGGAAAAGAACGAAGTCTCACACTGCAGCACTGGCACCCTCAGGGAATGAGCTCATCTCAGCTCCACACTCTGCTTGGACCTAAAGAGGGGATAAAAAAATAATCCAGTGTGAACGAAGAGCAGTTTGACTCGGCATTGCTTCAGATTTCACCCGGTTTAAGGCAATCCCTGCTGCTCCCTCTCCCTGCACCACGGGGTGACTTTAGCCTGGCCTCAGCCCCATATCCGCAGGATTCATCCAACAGTCTCCAAAGAGAGGAGTCATCACAGACCAGGCTGCGCTCAGAGGGCCGGCGTGGCACGACTGATTTCACCAACACTCTGCCCTACAGATAACATGCTGCCCAATTAAAAACCTTACTAATGAAGCTGATTGTTCCCACAACTAGGACTGGCCACTTGCAGCGCAGGCACAGTCAGCTTTAACTGTCTTCTCTCCTCCAGGCCTGGTGAGATCCCACTCATGAAAGACCAAACATCCGGCGGTTACCCAAAAAGGACACTCACATGCTCTGTGTCACAGCTTTCCCACAGTTCAGGCTCACAGGAAAACAAACGGAATTCCTTCAGCAGGGACAGGGGCTCATTAAGCTCTTGGCCTCTTCAGTAATTCCTGAAAAAAAAACAAAAAACAACAGAGCCCCGGGTAAGTATCTGAAGTCGACAGTCCACGGTACGGTAGGAACCAATGCACTGGACCCAGCCCAGATGATGCCCAGCCTGCGGATCTTCACGGTGTCTCTGCCCCCTACACCCGACATTTATCCACTCCCACTCCTGCCCTCCCCAAGGAACAAGACAAAAGCAGACTGTCTTCCAACCGGCCTCTCTCAGAGCAGGACCGCACCAGCAAAGAGGCTGAGACCAGTTTGAATTTTATTTTTCCTCCTTTTTCGACCATAAGATCGGTATTCAGATCTGATGGGAAAGGGATCTGGAGGGACAGGCTACAGTGCTCTGAGAAGGGCATGTGTTCTCACCTCAGGTCTATCCAGCAGGCAGGCCATCGGCTGAGCGAGCTCCAAAACACCAAGCAACCCTGGAAGACATCGCAACACCCTCAGCGACAGCAGCAGGCTGCAGACCCACGAGTACACATCAGTGACACACTCAGGAACCACTGGAGCCTTGCAAGAAGAATCACAGCATGGTTTGGGTTGGAAGGGACCTTAAAGACCATCCAGTGCCACCCCCTGCCCTGGGCGGGGACACCTCCCCCCAGCCCAGGTTGCTCCAAGCCCCGTCCAACCTGGCCTTGAACACCTCCAGGGATGGGACAGCCACAGCTTCTCGAGGCAACCTGCGCCAGGGGCTCACCGCCCGCACAGGGAAAAATTTCTTCCTGATATCTCATCTAAATCTCCCCTCTTTCCAGTTTGAAGCCATTCCCCCTTGTCCTATCACTACATGCCCTCATAAAAAGTCCCTCTCCAGCTCTCCTGTAGGCCCCAAGCAACACCCTAATTCCTAAAAACATATAGGAGGGGCGAGTGACAGCCACAGGCAGAAGAGGCCCAGCAGTCAAAGACCTTCCCGTTGCTCTTGCATGTTGTTGGAGACCTGTAGCTACTGTACAGAGCCACAGCTCTTGGATAAACATGCAGAGTCACCGCCAAGCTCACAAGACCCACTACAGCTCCAGAGCAGCAGATGGAACCAAAGCAGAGTGATCTACTGGCTTTGGATCAGATTTGACTCCCAGTTCCACCACTAGCCAGGTCCAGCGATGCTGGGAAGTCTCCTCTTATCCCACCCATACGTGATCTCCACAGAGCAAGAAAAAAGCGGATTCTGCAGTTCTTAATGACCGGAGAGATACTTGCAACAGGCCCCGTCAGTGGGAAACCCTCGTCTGCAGTGCCTGACCCCAAGAACGAGCCCTGCAGAGGATCCACAGCCTCAGGAACAAGGACAGCACTGGCATGACCTGCTAGCAGAGGGCCGGGAAATACTGCTGCTCGCTGCTCCGGCCACGGGAGGCTGTGAAGGCAACCAAATTCCCAGCGTACGGGGAGATTCCCGAGCCCGGATCGCACATCTCACCTGCTCAACGCTGCCGAGCCAAGGGCATCACCGGCCATCACCTGCGGCCACCTCCCACGCCGGGACACTGCTGGGGAAGAACACAGACCTCAGCGTCAGGCAGGTGACAAAGTACGGCAGAGAGCCACCACCTCCCGCCTTTCCGTGCATCATTTCGGACCCCATAAGGGGGTATTTGGGATAACGGCTTTCTTATAGCGACAGCCCCCCGCCCCTCCAGGGCCCAGTTCCCGCAAAGCGGCCACCGACCCCCCGACCCCGAAGCCCCCCCGGGCCATGTATTTTCCCGCAATGTTGCCGGACAGTTACTGAGGTTCAAACTGAGCGGCGACCGTCGAGGAAAAACCTTCACTGTCGGCTCCTTTTTGACTGCATCTGCCACACCATCCAGACAGATGCAGCTTCGATAGGGCCGGGCGGGCCTGCGGGGCCCCTCCGCCCGGCAGCGGAGGTCGGTCACTCACCCGCGGCGGCCCCGGCACCTTCCCCGCAGGCCGGGCCCGGCCCGGGAGGGAGGGAACAAGGCCCTTCCGCCGCCGCGCTGCCCCTTCGCAGCCCATCGGAGCGCCGCCGCCTGGGCGCAGAGCCGGCGGGGCGCTGATGTGGCGGGGCCGAGCGGCGGGAGAGCCCCGAGGGAGGGCGGATGGCGGCGGATTGTCCCGGAGCCGCGGCCCAGCCGCAACCCGCGCGGCTGCCATCACAGAGAAAGGCGGAAGTCAACCCGCGGCGGCGTTTTATAGGGGGCATCGCGGGCGCTGATTGGCTGCTGGGGTCGGGCCCTCCCGCAGAGCCTGCTGGGAGGTGTAGTTCGCGCCGCCTACAGCCCCCCTCCGGCCATGCCCCCATGCCAAGCCCCCCCGTGCCATTGCCCCCCATCCCCATCCCATGCCACCCCACGCCATCCCCCCTATGCCACACCACCCCATGCCATACCCCCGTGCCATGCCACCCCCGTACCATCCCCCTCCCCAAAGGACAAACGCGCCCCTCTCCTCCAGCAGCAGCAGGGAAGGCAGGGGAAATCCCATCCCCAAGCAACACCACCATGATTTACAACCTCCCCCAAACTTGCACCGGGGGGTGACTGCGCTCCCCCAGCCCGCCTAAACCAACCCCCGGGTGGCACAAAGACAACTTCTCCCTCCTCCTCCCCGCAAGGTGCACCTCTGGGGTTCCTCTTCAAAAAAAGTGAAGGCAGCGGCCACATTTTCCTACTCTTTCCTCCCTTTTCAAGGCGGGAGGGAGGGGAACAGCCCACCCTCAGGGAACAGAGGGAAAGTTTCAGAAACAAAAGTCCATCTGCCAAAACAATACCTCCATCAGGTTCCTGGCTCGTGATCCATAATCAGTGGAAAGGATTTAAAAGGAGAGCATCTGCCAACTGGTCGGGAGGGAGGGCTGAAATCTCTGCAAGTACTGATGCTGAAGCCACAGCCACCGAGAGAGATCAGGTTGAAAAGCTGGATCTTGGACACTGAGCCCGCTTCCTGCCCCTGAGCCCTGGAGAAAGTGCAAAAAGGAGGAGGGAAAGCAGTAGTTAAGTTTTTCATCTGTTCTGAGCAAAATTCACAGATCAAAACCAAATCAGTGCTCAGGAATTGCCCTTTCAAGCTGGTAACCCCACCACCAACACACCAGATTACCAACAGAATAAGTCCGGCTCCCATTTAAAGCAGAAATCAGCCTGGAAATGAGCCCCCAACCTTGAGTGACCACGCTCTTCTATAAACGGCCCTTGTCAAAGCTGGCAGGGACAGGTTACAAGCAGCTGATCCTGTCCTCCGCCTCCTCCACGGATCCCACAGCTGCTCTGCCACGTCACCAGGCGTTCCCTGGGCAGCCCGGATTCTCCTTGGCACAGCGACTCCTGCAAAGCGAACCTCCAAATCTCCCCGTCAGATCCTAGGGCAGAACAGAAACTTGCTCATTGTAGCAAAAACAACCCAACCCCCAAATTCAGAAAACCTTGGAAAACATCAAGTGTCTGGGAAGAGAATCTTCTAAGTGCTAGACGGGGAGAATCCCCAAAAGAGCAATACCAAAAACCAACGGACGCTCAGGTAGACCTCAGCCCATCATGAGAAGGTGGCCGGAGAGAAGACGGAGCTGAGAAAATCCCTCTGCGTGTCTGCGGTGCCCAACCACAAGGTCAGCAAAGCCCCGATGAAACCTCCCAGCACAGCCGGGAACCTCAAAACCCCTTCTTACAAAACTGACTGCACTTGGTAAAACCATTTTGACTGGGAATAAGTGCTAAGGAAGAGAAGTGTAGTAACTTGAAAGACAAAAAAAAAGGGAGACACTTTCTGAAGAAATGCTCTGATCAGGCAAAAAGGTAAAGCAAGCTTTGTCAGAGTGACGTTTTCTGAACTAGTTTTATCAGTTTCTAAATGTAGCTATTGCGTTTAAAATTCATACCCTATCCTGACATTGAATTAATTTCATGCCTAAGCAAATCCTAGGTTAAATCCAGAAACTGGTGTATCCAGTATGCTTTACAAGATACGCTGGGAGATAGCAAGGCATGAAGGTAAAAATTCCTCTCCGATCTTGTTCAGCAGAAGCTGGGGATTAGCGAGCCGGTAATGAGAAACCGAGTACGCCAAGATCAGTCAAACATCTCTGTTCCTCAAAAGGGATTCAGAGAAATACCTAAGGGTGTTCAGTACTTCTTGGTGTGCAGGATATGAACCTGCCACCTGAAAATGGGCCAAGTAACAGGAATTTTCTCTAGTCGGATTCACACAGAAAACATCATCGCCAGACCCCATCAGACCCCCCCAATCCAGACTCGGGGCTGCACTGGAACAGACCCACATTTGCTAAAGAAATGGTTTCAAACTCCTCATCCCGTTGGAAACTGGTCAGAATTTTCCACAGGCCACCCCTAATGCTTACTGTCAAGCTTTTAATTAAACACGTTAATGGCAACAGGGCACCCCGCAGCCTTGCAGCTTACGCTTTGAAAATCACCACTTTGTGCCCAACAGGAGCAACGCCCACGTCGTTCCGCTCGGCAGTCGGCTCAATGTTTTTCAGTCTCTATAACTCAAACGGTAATCCCAGAGTCCCTGCAATTTAAAGGAATCCAAATTGGATCATCACATCTTCATCAAGTAACATAGTAACAACGTTTAAGCATTTTTGTAATTACTACTAAACGCTGCATGCTGAAAGGCAGAGTACGTCATAATCTCAACTGCAGATTTTGATGCAATTTTCAAGAATTACATAATCCCAGCAAGCCGCGATACCATCTGCCTTGGATTTCTTGCCTGTAGCACATAAAGATAAAAGCAGAATTTACCTTACTACACGGAGTCCTTGTCTTTCATCTTGTGTTACACTAAACGGTAATTAATCAGGGCTTTTCCTGTAGCCATCCATGACAAACAAAATCCCACACTCTGTTTAACTTGGATTCCAAAACACAAACCCTACAAAATCCAGGTGACCGGCTGTTCCGTAGCTCCACATAAAAGTCTCCTCTGTGCTTCAGATGCTGCAATAATGGCCGGGAGCTGAAAATGAACATTAAGAGGAATAAGCGATACACAGAAAAAAAGCCCAGAGAGATTAACAGCTCAACAGAACGTTGGCCGAGATTCTCACAAACCACCCCAAAAGATTGGCTCGCACATCGAGGGAACGTGGCCCAAAGCCTCACGTCAACCTCTCTCCTAGAAGGAAACGCATGAGCTATTTTAAGCTCAGCAGCAGCAGTAAACAGGCTTCAGCGGGCAATCTTTGCTGGCCTCCGCGCTCCCAAATTGTTCTCCACGTAAGGGCCCGAGGGTCTCTATGTCCACAGCTCTCCTAAAAACTGGGGGACGTCACTCGTGACGGCTCAGGCTAAGCATTACCAACTTTCTTTGCGCCGAGGCAGGTCCAAAAGAGAACGAAGGGCACACAGGGTAGCGCTGCTGCAGCATGGGAACAGAACGATCTAGAAAGCGTTTAACAGCAGAACATAAAGAAAACCTTCTTTACATCACCTCCGAACTGCCGCTCTATTGAACAGGCACTTTTCTAGAAAACGGGCGTCGTCTGAGCGTTCAGCACCACTGAGAAGCTACAAAGGAAGAAAAAAAAGCACTCTGCTCTCTTCCACCTCTCTGCTGCCTCTGGAACACTACCGGCACCCGCGGGAAACATTCACATCCTTAAATTCCGAGTAACTGCAGGTTAGGACACTCTTAACAGCCCACAGCACAGTCGGATGCACAGCAGGAGGAAAAAATTCACAGCAGATGAGGACGCAGGGGGTTCAGTAGTCCTCTTGTTCCACCTGTTCAGAGATATGCTAAATCCAGTATATGTCACCACTCCCCTCATATTCACAGCGCATTTACCATTGCTGTTGATAAAAAGACCAGAGACTGACAAAGATATCATAATTATGGACACAAACAAAGGTGTAGTAGAAGTAGGCTTTATGAAAGTATTTAAATTTTGTGGCAAATCTCTGCATCAACATGGGCAGGGAGGCAACTAAATGCTTTGCAGTAGCAATTTCAGTTACCCAAACTATTTCTTGGATAGACATTTATTACAGGTAGTTTATCTGTTCCTATTTCTCAAAGAGTTTAAGGCACAAAAGCCTGAAAAGGGCTTATAACATGTACATAAGTGCTATTATTTTCACTGTCACCTCTAATGCAACATAATATTAGCTTAAATATATTGCTTGTCCATCCAGCTTATACATCATCCAGTAGAAAACTGCTTTCCAAGCTAGCAACAATTTGTTGCACAATATATCGATTAGATTGCTCTGACCCGTTTTTTTTTGCTGCAAGATCTTCGGTTTCACCGTATTTGCTCTGACAGGACAGTGGAAGACGCGATGAAATCTTAACATCTTAATGAGACCATCAAGGTGCGTCCACAATGAAAAAAAGGCATGATACACAAAATAACATTTAGACAAGGTTGCTGGTAAAAGTGTTTTAAACTGCTTGACTGATGGGGAATTATTTCCTCCCACGCAGATGGAGAGGCAAGCCAAACGTGCAAGAGACCACCAGGTAGAAGGCATCGGTCTGTAGCAGTTTTATAACTCTCCTTTCTGTCTTTACTCTCCAAAATGCTCTTCAGGTAGATTGCTTAAAAACACCGAGCTATAAACTTGCTAGCTCAAGATCACAGCTTAGGTTAAGCAGAACATAAGCTTCTTTCCCGTGCTCAAGTCACAGCAACCTTACCCAGTCACTAGAAAGCTTTTGAGACATTTTAGTGGTATGTGACAATGATTCTTTTAAAATAACACATTCATGATCAAGTGACTGAGGACAGTTAAATGGGCAGCAAAACAGAAAGATGGGCAGGAACCAAAATGCAAAGGGTAATTTTACTTAAAAGACCAACTTTTTTATTGTACGTTGGAGTAGTCTTTCCCCTGTGCCATCTCGTCGAAAGTTTATAAATTACAATTCCCAAGAAGTATCAAGAGTTCATTTCAAGACAAAAGGAATAAAACTGTTGCAGTTCTAACTTTCACCATGAATAAAAGTTACCATGATGCTCCTACGATACTCATTCTGTACAGGAAAGGCCACAGTCCTCCTGTACTTCGAGTAACAGACCTGGGTGGAGAAAGGGCCACCCCTCGCTACTGCAGGATCCAGGTGCAGCGTAACAGTCCGGAGCGCACTGGCGGGTTTGTCATACAGACACAGCGCCTCAGCAACGAGGCTATAACACGGCTGGAATCTCTGACGAGACAGTGTCCAAAGGCTGCCAATGACAGTCCATCAAGGCATCGTAGAGCTCTTCGCTCTGTTCCATAAACTGTTTATTTGCTTCATGGACATCCAACTGAGGCGTCGGATCTAAAGGAGGAAAGACAGAAAGACAAATAGGTCGCACGCCAAACGTGTTAAGAAAAAACCCCACACCCCGTAAACATGTTAGTTTTATTAAAACAAATTCAGGGGGAGTCATAAAACATTCCCAGCGCTTGCCCAATCATGACCCTGACTGGATTAGCCCTAATAAATCTTTCTGCAATGGGATAAGAAATAACTACATCCAAGTATGTCCCTCTTTCCAGTGGTGATTGCCCCCACAGCAGAGTCAACAGAGAGAACGCATACCTGCACCTCGCAGCCCAGTGTAGCCACTTAAACTGCCAAAGAAGGTGGGTTGGCACTAAGGCACCGGACTGCAAAGTGGAGGAGTGGAGGCGCAGGCACACGTTCCGTTCTGCTCCCTCCACTACAGGGTCAGAGTGGATGGCTGGGGATGGAAGCGTCTTACGCTGCTGCAACAAGAGTCACCAGAGCTCGTCTGCCAAAGCCTCGAACACAGAATCATAGAATCACAGAATGGTTAGAGTTGGAAGGGACCTTAAAGATCATCTATTTCCAACCCCCTGCCATGGGCAGGGACACCTCCCACCAGCCCAGGTTGCTCCAAGCCCTGTCCAACCCGGCCTTGAACACCTCCAGGGATGGGGCAGCCACAGCTGCTCTGGGCAACCTGCGTCAGGGGCTCACCACCCGCACAGTCAAGAATTTCTTCCTGATATCTCATCTCAATCTCTCCTCTTCCAGTTTAAAACCATTACCCTCATCCCATGGCTTCCCTCCCTGATCAAGAGTCCCTCCCCAGCTCTCCTGAAGCCCCTTTAGATACTGGAAGGGGCTCTAAGGTCTCCCCGGAGCCTTCTCTTCTCCAGGCTGAACACCCCAACTCTCTCAGCCTGTCCTCACAGTAGAGGGGCTCTGGCCCTCAGATCATCTTCATGGTCTCCTCTGGACCTGCTCCAACACGTCTGTGTCCTTCTGATGTTGTTGGCCCCAGAGCTGGACGCAATACTCCAGTTGGGGTCTCCCCAGAGCAGAGTAGAGGGGCAGAATCCCCTCTCTCGACCTGCTGGCCACACTTCTTTTGATACAACATTTCACAGTTAGCAACCAAAGAAGTGCCAGCGACACCCAGTGAATTATCTATGAACACGTTCCCGGTTTTACAGTTGGAAGAAATGTTTGTAAAGCATTTTGGAGCTGGATAGCAATCCAGTCGGTACAATTCTACTGCTACCAATGCACGCTTAACATTTCACAGAAATCAACTCGTCATATTCCCCAAACCACCTGTAGCTCACCTAACAGCACCCACCATCTAAAGCTCGAGTTACCAGACTAGCTCAATCACATGGGTTAGTACGCGACTATCAGAGTGCAAAGCAACCAGCCGGCTGAATGGAAAAACTACAAAACACATCAGGAATAAATTGCTTGTAAACATGTTCGCTTTTAGCTACATCACAGGAGAACAGAATTAAGGAAAAGGAATGATTCATTGGCAATACATTATTGCAGTTTCCTACTAATTTCAACACATTAATTTAATCAATGAGAAAAAGATACGCCAGAGACATTCTAACTATAGTACTGGTGTGTGAGTTTCACAGAAAGGAAAGCTCTCTGTAATGCTTTTAAAGCCACTAAGGGCTTCCTCATTGACATCATTACTGATACCTATGGATCCTGTAAAAGATCCAGCTGCTTTCTACTGTTACCATCTGATTTCTGATTTTTTTTTTTTTTTAAAGAAGAAGATACACTATTCCACTCAAGACAGAAATTTGGAACTGCTAGTATGAAATGTTTTTCTTGCATCAATAAATGAAAACTGCTTTTATGTATATCCGAAACACCAACATGCTTTAGTAGCCCATTTCAAGCAACGACTGCTAAAGCAAATATTTTGTCAGTGTGCTAACTGATATTATTTCTTTTTTAAACTAAAACCACAGTGAAGTATCCTGGGCTCTAAATTCCAAGATTTTACAGAAAACCAGAATATCTACATTGTTTTTATAGCACACCAGAAAAAATACTTAAAAAAAGGATAAAAGTTTGAGTACTATAGAAGATTAAAATCTCAATGGTAGTGAAGTCAATTAGTTTCCATCCTAACAAGGTTCAGACTGGAACAGGAATGGTAAAATAAGGTTGCAATTGCGCTCGGTGATAGTGACCCACAAATTTTCTCAGAACTCAGATTTATTCAAGGACAGAGGTATATTATGCATTGAAATTACGGGTCAATTTGAGAAAGACTATGTCTAATCAGTGCAGAACAAACAGACAACTTCAACATCGAATTCAAGAAACGTACCTTCCAATGCATCCTCACCAACTTCTTCATATGACTGCAAGGAAAAAAAAAACCCACTTAGGACAGCAGATATTTATCTTTTGTTTTATGAACATCACCTGTTAATTACTACTGTCATACACTGACTTTTATATCTGACTGATTACAATGAAATTCTTCACACATAAGCCCCATGTTCCACTCCCAACAGATTCCACGGGGCAGATCCCACACTAAACTCCTAACAGTGGTAGCAGTTCTTCAGATTCCTGTGGTGAAGCTGGGTGGCCATCCTGATCTGTTCTACGCTCTAAAACAAGGCTTACGAAGGATCCCAGAAGGCAGTCTTAGCACTGTCTGTCCAACTGCCTGTACCAAGAGAATCCTTCTATCATGATAACTGTATTACGAGACCCTTTGTGTCCCCCAGACCTTTTTACCCCTCCAGTCCCAGAAATATCCCCCACACGAGGCAACAGAACACACCAGGGTCTGCTAAACAGTTTTGCTTCCTCATCAAGTAGCTATAGTAAGACGCCAGAGCTTGACGATGAAATGTGCCCATCGCCGTTTTGTAAGCCACCTCGTGTTTCTGTGCTGAGAGGTCGCGCCGTCCTACCTGCATTGTGCTCTGCGTGTATCCGTACTGGGGATAGCTGTAGCTGTAACTGCCTGTGTTCTGGTCGTAGCCCCATTGGGCATAGTAGTTGTGATATTGTTGGTAATATTGGTTATAATTATAGTTGTACATCTGATTGTACTCCATTGGTTTCACACGATTACTTAAAAAAATAAAGCAGGAATAAGTTGCAATTAATGCAGAACAATTACGATAAAAAAGCAGTGAAATAGCTTAAGATACAATATGGTACATAAACAAGGCTTAGGCTAACATGCAAATTTCAGTCTTTAAAATATATTCACTATTTACTGTAGCAGTATTTATCATTTGCATACACTTGCAGAAAGAAAGAAGTGGTTTAAATTTAACACCCCTCCCTGTATTCATATTCACCTTCATTAATAAACATTGCTTTCATTCTTTATGAATTAATTTAGAATCACTTCCTGGCTGCGGGAAGGGAAGAGTTCAGGACTATGAGCCTCAGTTTAGAATGATCCTGAACCACGATGCAGATTCTTGGGTTCCCTTTTCCTTCTGATAAATAGAATCATAGAACGGTTTAGGTTGGAAGGGACCGTAAAGATCATCTCGTTCCAACCTCCCTGCCCTGGATGAAGTTAACTACTCTGCAGCTTCCTGAGACAAGGTACTGAGTCTTGCTTTACATGAAAAGTTAAAGACTTAGAGCTTCGCAAAAGAACTGGGGTTTTCTTTAGTAAGAATGGATAGAAACCTTTCCCTTCTGCCACTATCTTACAGATGCCTAAGCAATGACTGGTTCTCCCCATTCCCACTGAACTGGGTAATCTTCAATGCACAGAGTTGGAAGACCTCATGAAGTAAAAAGGACTATAAATAAAAAAATAAATAGCCTGTGAGCTGACTAAAATTCACGTTCCCAAGGAACTGGGAATCCCACCTGATTATCAAGATTTGAAATAATGAGATGACAAATATTGTTTGAAAATGAAAATATGTCACACATAAAGCTATGTCTAATGATGGAATTAGTGAGAAGTAGGAGGAGGAAAACATCAATCTTCTCACCACGATACATCCCCTTTTTCTGCTTTTTTCTCCCTTATCCCCCAAAGACTTCTCAGGTCACTGAAAATCTAAATATTATTCAAATAGGGAGCAATTACTATTATTCGTATTACCCTAGTGCTACGAGCCCCAAGTCAGACCAGGATCTCATTGTATCAGGTTCTGAACAAACACAGAAAAAAAAGTTAATCCCTGCCCCAAAAGACTTATATTTAGTAGACATTATAATAGAATTAGCAAGGTAATTGAGCTTTGCTATCCAGAAATCAATAAACAGATTTAGACTATTTCAATTTAATGCAAAGGAACATATACTTTAAAAATAACCACATTTAAAAACAGTGTGTGTATGTGTGTGTATTTAAGAATGTATACAAACAAAACTAGTGTAAAATGCTTTGTCTTGATCTAATGCTATATTTTCTTTGAATTCCTGTGCATTCTGATACTCTAGGTACTTTACTGTATTCGTGGGTATTCCTTCACTTTGTGATGGAAACATCCAGGAAACATACCCAAACCACTAAAAGGCATTTAAAAATACACGTGATTTCATATCACAGTGCTCTTACAGGCACGTCTGGCTGCTCTCATACTCACGCTTTTGGTATAGCCACACTCAAGCGTACAGGTTTAGAGCCCAATCCCACAGCTCCTTGACACTCCGTCAGTGCTCTTTTCTGTTCCAGTTCATCCGTGAATTTCACGAACCCGTAACCTCTGCAGAGATACAGAATAACTCGTATAAAACAAAACCAAAAAAGCCATGCCACTTCTTTTTTTTTTTTTTTTTTTAATATTTACAGTGAAGTAAAAATTGGTTTTGAAAAACACAGCAAAGGGAACACTTTTGCTAGGGCTGTCCCTGCTTTTAGTAGAGATTAAATGATTCCGTCCTCCAGTTGCCTCATTTGCAAAAGGCTTGAAGCCCTACATCTGGGCTTTATCAGTACTTTCAAGGGCTTCACAAAAGTAAAGTAATTCTTGTGCCAGTGGATTCTGGGGAATTGGAAGTGAACTGACAGGAGACATGTCGAAATGCATGAACTGACAGTAGCAAAGCCTTAAATCTATACTGGGAGGATACAGATAATCTAAACAGTTGCAAGTCAGCACAGGATTGACAAGACATAGGCACCGTTTATATTGAAAACTGCCCCACTGCGAAGGAAAACATTGCTTTTCTGTAGGATTGACTGAGATACACTTTCCAATCAAGTCCTTTTTTCAATGGGAAAATATTCAAATAGGCTTTATGGCATTCCGAAGAACCTCACGGCCCCATTAGCATTCTCAAGATTGGAACCGAAAATGAGCTCTTAACGTCAAGTTGCTAAAACTTGCTCTGACAGCACAACTTGAACAGGGATAGCGCACAGCCAGCAGCCCCTCAACTCTGCGGCAATCCTTCACTGCGATGCTCGCAGTACCGTCCGTCAGCCAGATGGAAAATAGTAATTCCCCTCCAACCCCAAAGGTCCTTTGCGTGACATTCTGATGCTGTAGTGAGTCAGAAGCAATGCAACAGCATCCAAGAGGGCAGTGCCAGGATCCCAAGATGGGATGGGCTGCCTCACGCAGCAGAAAGATCAAAGACTTAGGTGTGGGAGGGAAAGAGGAATCCATCTAGGTAAAGGAAGGAGTTTGGGAGGGAAAGGGCTTGTCTACCTGGGGAAAAGAACGAGCCGTAAGCAAGGGAGTAAATTTACAGCATATTATCTATTCTGTGGGAACTCTTAAACACCAAGTAACACGCTGTTTTGAAAGCGGCATCACCTATTACTCGTAGTAGGTCCACACTGGAAGCTATTACAGAGCAGTTGGTGCCCCATAAAATGCAGTATCTTGCACAGCAAGCCATAAACACAAGTCCAAATATGTATTTTTATACACATAAGCACGTATGTATATGTACTCCTCACATACAGAAGACCAAATCAAAGCTCAGGCTTATCTATATACAAACTAAATAATTAAGCAAGAGCAAAAATCTACATGGGTACAGTCTGTTTAATTTGCCCTCTGGGAAAAGACTGTGGCAAATTAAACCAGTGCAAGTCAAGTTTTAAATCAGTTTAAGTCAGTTTCAGGTGTCTGCACACAAAGGTGTGTAAGCTTCTAAGCTGCTACAAAGACTCCTGCAGCCTTTTGGATGGGACCAGGAGTGCGAAAGTGAAACTGGGAATACTGGCAGTTCCAAAATAGAGACGGATAGATAAAGAGTTGGATGTAGTGCATAGGAATAGATGGTGGTTGCGGCAAGGGAGACAGTTATTCTTCCAACTTTTCCAGACACTTAGTCTTTTCACACCAATGGCTAACCCAAATTTTAGTACAGAAGAAAACCCATCAAGAAATCATTTCTTCATGGCCGGGACCTCCCTGACAGACATTCTGTCCTGTCCCCGCAGTTAGAAGCCCCCCAGCCTGCACCCTCAGCAGAAAGCAAAGAAGCAGGCACAGCACTACGGTGTCAGGCTCCAAGCTCCTCTCTTGCCTGGACAAGAGGTGCTGGCAGGAGGCCTTCCTGATCTACCAGCCCCGGCTGGAAGGGCCAGGGCTTCCCTAGGTGCGTCCACAAGCCCCAGGTTCCTCTCTCGCACCACACTGACACTTACAGTTGCCTCAGCTTTGAATAACTGCACAAGTCACAACAAAGCCCCTGGCAGCAACACCCCAGCACTGCCAGGGGAGACAGCTGTGCTCTTCCCAGCAACAGGCCTTTAAGTCCCTGCTCCTTCCCCACTTCCCAAAGCCCAACTAATGGCCCAACCTCCATCATCCAACACCTATTTTGTAGGCAGAGACTGAAGCAGATGCAGCAAAACAAGAACTGCTGGGTTTACATCTCTGAGGAGGAGGCGGCACCCGGAGCCCACCCTGGCGGTGTCAGTCTCAGGTGAGGTGGCAGTCGGAGCATAAGAGTGACTTAACAGCCAGAGAGTGACTGAGCAGCTCTGCAAGAGGTTCAGGTTGCACATGAAGAAGGACTTCATTACTAGGGAGATAGTGCAGCTCTGGAACGGGCTGCCCAGACAGGTTGTATTATCTCCATCCTGGGAGGCTTTCCAGGCTACACAATTCACGGCTGACCTGATCTGGCATTGGCAGCAGTCCTGCTCAGAGTGGGAAGCTGGACCAGAGACCTCCAGAGGTTCCTTCAAACCAACATGTCTAAGACTGAGAAGTCTTATGTGAGAAAGAGGGGAGATCTACATCTGTATTCTATGTCTTATCACAACGTTCTCACAGGTATTATATCAGAATATTGTGTTTCATTGAAGCCACATTGTTTTGAAAACAAGGATGCTCACCAACTGGCCCCTCTTCTAGGAAAATACAGGTTCATTTTCTGCTATTTAGAAAATGTCTTAATAACATTAAGAAATTTGACTTTTTGACATCTGTTTTTGGCAAGACATTTCCAGTAAAGATGAACAAGGCAGCTACTAAGTACCTGACAATGAATCATAGCTTTGTTTGCCCTACCCTATTTGAAACAAAAACCTGTAAAGCTTTCACAGGAATATACACTCAGTAGCCTAAACACTGTAAAAACACAATTCTATGTGAGTCCAGGAAGACAGTCTTTCAAGATTATTTAGACGTTTTCCAGCATTTTCAGAAGTGCAGTAACATACTGCCAACACATGAAGGGCATCACACTGACAAAGGAGCGACAATACGCTGTGGTGACTATCAAAACCCAAGCACAATGTAGACCGAATGTCCAAGAACATTGTATTTTAAGATTACTAAAATCTATGCTGATAGAACTACTCTTTTTTCCCTTGCTGCATTTTATCTTGCCTGATGCTGCATGTGAAGTGAAAGAAAAGAATGAATAAAAGATCACTTACTTGGATACTCCCGCCTGGTCCAAAACAACTTTTCCACCTCTACACGATGGATAAACTTTAACAAAAAATTCATATAACATGCCATCATCCACATCAGGAGTCAGGTCTCCCACAAAAAGTGAATATTCTGGACTAAAGAAATAAAAAGAAAACTTCTTAAGTACAATGATACAAAAGAAGAGGCCCGCTGAGTGACAGCAAACATTTAGCCTAAATATTTGACTTCAGATAAAAGTGATATTAAAAGACCATTTAATGGATACTTTCAAGTGTCACCAGTTAAGTTGCTTACGTGACTAAAATTTTTATTGACGCTGCTTTTCCAAGTTAATTCAAGCAGCGGAACTAATCTACTCAGTACTGCTTTTTATTTGAAAATAATTTCGTTTTTTAGTTCTCACGGGATATGTCTGGATTACTAATATGGGAAGAAAACATTAAAGTTTCATTTACAAATTTGCTATTTCTGATACATTGATCTTAAATTATAATACCCAAATTAAGATACTTTGCTGCTAGAAAGCTGAAGTACTTTAAAAGACACTCCTGACAAATCTGCTCTGCCACACAAAAGACAAAGCATAAAACTGCCAGGCGTTCTAAATTATCTTCCCTCTGGTAAAGACTCATGGGCAAGTTGCTGGGCTCAGAAAGGCTATTTCATCCATCTCTATTTCCAGAGCAAATGGAACCATAAGAATTAGTTATCAGATGTCAGTCTCATTCTTGGCCCCATCTCTCACGCCTTGATTCTAATCTAAAAAGTTGGGTTTTTTTTTTTCTTTAAAAGGTTCATAAATAATCATCTAAAATACAAATATAATTGCCGAGATATGACTAATACTACACTAATAAATTGCAGGACTGTTGCTTTCACCCTCGTACACACCTGCCTGAACACCTCCTTGTGTTATTATTACTTCAACTGTGTAAGCGTTTCTGGGCAGGCATTATGAAAGGTACTCACACCACCCAACTTCAGGAGCCTAATCGAGCCTGTTTGCCTCCTTAGGCACCTTTCCCTGTCGATGGGGAAAGATGGGCTCCTCCGGAGGGCAATTCAGAGCGCCTCTCGCTCTCTTTGCTGACTGTTGTGGCACTCCAGCCAGTTAAGCCAGGTGGTGTGAAACCACTGCATTTATCTTCAGATGCTAAACACATTCACGGCATTATATAGGATTACGATGGGCTGCATCTGCAGATACACAGAAAGCGCTAACATGCTACAGCATCACAAACATCTACAGCATGTGCTCAGGCAGTTTAATGTAATCTACATTTTTAATTACGGGATTTGGTTACCTGTCACTGCTAGACCAAATGGTACAAATATTAGTTGCATGCATCTCCGGAACGCTCTCCTATCCAAATTTGCTAGCTGTACATTCCATCCAGCAATGACGAACTTGTGGGTTTACATATTTTGAATCCTCTTTGCAAGGCAATTGATACAGACCCATTAAGCAGGCAAAACTAATATTTGAATATTGAGTGTTTACCTGTTATCTGGCTGTTTTCCGTACGTTGCATAATTCAATTTAAATCGCTTTGCCTGAAACAAGGCAAAAATCAATCCAAACAATTAGGAAAAAATACAATAAGCTTATTATACACAACTTTCTAAAGGCTGACAGGTGTTCACTGCCGTCAGGCCACCCAGTTAAGGTATCAAGGACATTTTTATTTGACATCAGTACAGCTATAATAATGAAAATCATCAAAGAACCTGCACCAAGAGATTTGGCCTATCTTTATTTTAACAGTTTATAAAGCTAGTGAGAGAGAGGTGAACCTTACATACTGTCAAAATTTTGTATTGTTAAGGAAGACAGGAAAACAGAGGTGCTAACAACAAATATTAAATTACTTCTAATTTTAAGGTCTTAATGACAGCACAAACTGTTGGACATTTGTGATTTACAAGAATACTGGCAGACCGGAATCCACCACATCGGAAAATGGAATCAATCCCTGAGTCTGGAAGTATGGCTAAACACTTTCCTCTGGATGATGCACTCATTTAGTAAGATGCCAAATGGAGGTTTTTCTGAAAGCCTTACCTGTAATTGGACACTGGAAACCTCCCTAAACTTCATACCTGATTTGCTTTCTAAACAAGTTTCCCAGGAACCTAGATTTGTGCCCACTGGCACACCTGGAACTCACTGCCCCCATCCTACCAAGGTTCAGCAACTTGTGCCCAACTCACATTTAAGTCTAGACCGAGATCTAAGGAGCAGTTGGTCTTCTGCCTCAAAATCCCAAGGGTCCCAATCCCATGGCCATTCTTATACGATGCTTAGCACCCAACGACCCAAGCAGGCTCACCCCAGAGTGCAATGGTAATTGCTATTTTCTTCTGAAACATGTCTGACAGAGGAAGAAGCAAAGGATTGCACTCCTTTACTTTTGAACACTGGTGTCCAAACTCACCCAGGCAGTGGAAGACCTAAATTGGATTCCCTCATCAGCTTGAGGGGCTTCAAAACCATTTTTCTATCTCCCAACAGGCACCCAAAGCAGATACTCCTCTGCATTACACAATGGCACAGCAAGAACTCCAGGGGAATTTCGCCAAAGAAAGCAAACCTACTGTGAGTCCATAACCTAGAGATCAGGACGTTTGGGTAGTACAGTGGAGGCCCTAGCATGCTCCTGCTCCTTGTATGACATACTTGCTTCCCTCAAAGATAGCGTGAATAATTCTTGGGAAATAGAGCAAAGACTTAACTCTAGGCTATAATCCTGTTCCTTGCATGCTTGCATTCACTGGTGCATAGTGGTACACAACTCCTTCTGTGGACCATTTACAAGCTAACACAAAATTTAGATTCCACTGTGAAGCATTCATCTTTTTTTTTTTTTTTTTTTTTGGAGTTTGCTCTTCATTGCAGTATTTTGAGTCTAAAATCAATGAGAGACCTGAGAGTTCTTCCACTCAAATGGGAACTGGAGACACTAATTCTGTAAAACAGCAACAGCACCATGGCCCTCTGCTATTTCTTTGGCTGATTCAGTATTTAAAAATAAATAAAAGAGCCAGCCACATTCATTTTTCTGCAAACAAGAGAAAAAGTATCTAAATGCAAGAGAAGAGCTGGACAGTTGCCTGCTGAGTGCACTGATTCAGGCTGCCTACACTGGATCTCTGTCTGACATCTGTAATTCTCTCCATGTGTTATGTAAATCACCCCTCTATACAACACCGCGTTCTGAATTAAACTGTGGATAAAGGCAGGTATTCCCAAAACCAAACTTCAATTATTACATTAGTCCTTGCAAGAGCTGCTCTCTTTCTCTCTCCAGTGACTACAGAAGGCATCTGGGAAGATTAGCTTTCCTTAATCGGGGGCTCTGATTTGCAGTATAAGGGCACATTAAACAGGACAGGTGAAACAGATAACCTCCAGGCCTCTCATCTACCCCTGTTAAGAGGGAACGCCAACCTCTCAGGAAGGTTGCCCAAATAGCCCAAGGAGCAACACCTGAACTTCCCAGTTTCCTACTCAGGGTATTAACTACACTGAAATAGGCATCAGTTTACCTTACTATATCATACTGTAAGGGAGGTGATATTAGAGCTGCTTTGTGAACCAGTCATCCTAACTACTGCAGCCAACTTGTGTGGGTACAACGGACAGCTGTGTCAGCCGTCCCATTTTAATCTACTACACGTTCGAGTCAACATCCTAAAATTAGCCTCTATGACTACGATTCCTCCTCTTCTTTCTAACTATCTAGTTTTTATGTATGAGACATTTGTTATGTATTGCAATTATACAATGGACTAGCTCTTTCTCTACTGTAAATAGGTTTGAATAACTTTCGTTTTCTGAGGGTCAAGAATAATACAAGGTTAAAAGTCACATTAGTCTTGCAAATCAAAGTTACTCAAAACTCAGTGCGGACTTGCAAGTTCATCCTGTATATATAACACGACATACGCACTGTAATAAATTAATATGGAACGGCAAACAGAGAAACAGGAGGACTGTGGTAGGTACACTCCACCTATTTTTTCCTTGTTCTTCTGTGGTGTCTTATAAGTCCAACTCTGGTAATAGCAGAAAGGCTCAGAAATACATTTCTATACCCAAATTTTATCCAGACGTTCACACAGAAATTAGTATTTTTTCCAGCAATTTTCTGAGCATTAACAGTTTTCTGAGAACATTAATAATTTTATGCTCATTAATTCAACTCTAAAGGAAAGAAGAATCCCAGTTTGCTAACCATGAATTTGTCTGTAATCATTCAAAATACAGATTCTACACTATCTATTCCTTCCCAGTTTTGCTTCCCAACTGGCTGATTTCATTTACTTACCGGTGTAGCACCAGGAAGCGGTTTTCCATTGATTTTGTGTAAACATTTCTCTGCAGTAGCTAGATCTGCAAATTCTACAAAGCAATAGCCTGCTGGAATTCTGAACATACGACACAGGAGAGGAGAGAGAAAGATTTCAGATTTAAAACACATTTGAGAAGAAATATTATATTTTTAGATAACTGGTAGGAAATTTGCTACAGTTGCAATACTTAGAACAATTTCTTTTTCAAAGTATAAACCAAAAAGAAGCTATCAAAGTAATCTTGGATCTCGAGTAAAGTGATAGCCCCTACTTACCAGTAAGACGTGTCAACATAAGCACATAGAAAATAGTTTGGCTCACAATTAGTTCACTTCCTACTTTCACTGACTATACATTTTCCCACCCAAGTATGAACAACTGAAAACTGAAATTTCAACATTTACAAGAATATGAAACTATTCTGCATACAGTCACTCATTTTATTCCAAATGAACTCAAAAGGTTCTCCTACTGCTCTTTTTAAGTCAGACTTCCCACCTCCACCAGCATCATGTAACTGCACAACTGCAACGACTGACACCAACTAGTCACTGAAGCCTTCACAACCTCGGAGGTGTCATTCCCAGAGGGACTGTATGGCATACAGAGGGGCTGTATGGCATACATATGCTACTCTGAATGAGTGCTGAAGCACTGCAGGATGAGGGCCAAGCCTTGATTTGTTGATGGGGGTGTGTTGAAGAGCCAGCGATCGTCCTCTCCATTGCTATCACCAATATACCCATATTGTTGGCAGCAATGGCGAAAAGCTCAATGGGAAAATCACTGGAATATGGACAGGACCACAGGGATGGGCAGAGGGCAAACGGTTCAATCCAAATGCACAGGTAGAAGAAACTGAGAACAAGCATAAACAGTTACCCTGTCAACCTGTTTCGAATGATTTTTACACTCAGTACAAGCTCTCCCATGGTGGCAAATGCTCTTGAAACAAAGTTTTCATCCATATATGGCTCCAGCTATAAAAGCAAAAAAAAAAAAAAAAGTCAGATCAAGGCATCTACAAAAAGGAGAATTTATGTGTCAATGTCACCCTAAGCAGTTAAAACATTATTGAGAAGTATTTTACCCTTACACTTCAAAAAGAAGACTCATTTAAGAGGGTCGATGCCACTCAAAACCAGCAGGCATGCATGAACCAGGCTCAACAGTCTGCAAAGTGGAACCCAAGAGACAGCATGAATTTCAGAGAACAGGGAGCTTTCACAGAAGGACAAAAGCCACTCAGAAACATACAGCAACAAACTGAGCGTTCACTACACGGAGCAGGGGATAAGGAGATGGCAGGCTCCTTCTCTGTATGCCAGCGCGATCAGAACACAGGCGCGGCGCAGCCCGGGGTGCTATGATGAACGGGTGGCCTGCGTCAGGTAACACAGCCCCCACGGAGCCGGGGTCGGGGTCTGCAGAGCCGTGTCTACCTCGCATAACCATGGAGATACACAGGGCAGCACTTGGAGGGGAGACCTCGAATCGCGTCCCGCAGCAGGTCTTTGCTTTGCATTTCCCGTGGGTGCACTGACCATGTTTATGTCACAGGTGAGAGGGTGGCAGTGTGCATGTCGGAGTGTGTGTGAAGTGCAGGGCAGCGGTACTGGGTGAGTGAACACGCTGGACAGCAGGTGTCTGGATGGCATAAGTGAGTGAAAAGTATGAAATGGCACCATAATTTGGACCAAATATATGATGAAGGGACTGAGGGAAAAGGATGTCTCTCTGTGTAATAGAAAGTGGAGGAGAGAACTAACGGAAATTCAGGTTTTGTTCAATACACTTCAATAGGGAGCAGTGCATGTGACAGGTAACACAGGGCTGGGGTGTGGGGGAAACATATATAGCTCCATATAAGTATATATACCTGCGTGAGTATGACAGATGGCCTCGTGGTAACTGACAGCCCTCGAGTGTGTTCGTGTGTCTGTCAGGTACCAGGTGGCTCCATCACCTGTGTGCGCGACAGAAGGTGCAGACTCGCACAGCATCTGATAGTGGGTAACCATATTGCACTCGCACGTGCAAAAGGTGGTAGATGCCCTGCGAAGATGTGGGTGTAAAGCTGAAAGGACTCCGTTACATGTGCCAGAAGCAGGAGGCAGCACTACTCTGTACAGATACGCCGTGCAGAGCGTGATCCTGTGGTGTGTGTGCACAGGAAAGTCAGACTCATAAAGGCAACAGGTGACCGTCTCTTGGATATGCACTGTGTGTTTCAAAGAGCTGCAGCCTGCTTGTGAGAGAGGTGACTGAAAAAGAAGATGACCTTATGGTGGAGAGGTGGTAGATAACCCTTTGTGTGGGTAAAAGAAAAAGACAGCAGACCCCATGGGGTCCGCTTGCATGAGTGGCAGGCAGTGGAAGGCTTCCTGATGTGTCAGTGTATGTGTGTAATGCAACAGCAAACTTGGTGTGTGTGTATATGAGAAGCATCCAGTGGGATCCTTAGGGATGTGCTGGGCTGTGTGTACACACACAGGTGAGAGACTGAGGAAGACTACAGGGTGCAGGAGTGTGTGCAAGCAGGACTGCGCAATGTGCTGGTGTGAGTCTGTCAAAAAGGCACCGGAGAAAGATGTGCGTGCAAGAAACAGGCAACATATAGAAATTGTGATACACTGGCATAACTGCATATGCATGTCTATATGTACATGCAGGTGTATAAAAGCATGTGGCAGGCAGCAAGGGCACTACGATACAGTGGTGGGATTGTATATGTGACTGCAAACAGCAGGAGACAGTGCAGACACTACAATACGTGAGCACATATGTACAGGTGTGTGTGGGGGTGGCAAAGCACTACAACACGCTGGGTGTGCGTACGCCTATGTGAGCGTGTACAAAAGCGTGTGTGTACAGCGGCAGGCGGTGAGGGACACATGTATGAGGGTGTACGCAGTGTGTGTGAAAGGCAGACAAGGGACACTGTGGGGTGTGTATCACTGTGTGAGTGTGCCCGCGGTGTGCATGTGAGCAGGCAGAGAGAGACCCTAAGGTGAAGAAGCATCCATGAGTGTGAGTGTGCTGCCAGGTGCACATGCAGGCAGGAGTGAGGGAAATACTGTGGTGTGTAAGTGCTTAAGAGTGTGTGTGCATGTAGGAGAGTGCAAATCCTTATAAGTGTGTGAGTGCACCCGCAGGTGCGCACATTTGGGCAGGTAGTGAGGGATACTCTTGGATAGGAGCATACAAGCATGCGAGTGCAGGTAAGCATAAGTGCCTGTAAATGTGAGCACAAGCGTGTGAGCCTAGCAGCACAAGCAGGAGTGCAAGCATGTGAGTGTGTAAGCGCCTTAAGAGCGTATGACCACAAGCATGTAAGTACCCACAAGCACACGAGCATATAAAGCAGCGTACAAACCCTAGAAGCACGCAAGTGTACGGGCTTGCGAGTATGTGAACGAGTGTGTAAGTATCCTAATAGAGCATGAGGATGAAAGTGTGAGCACAGGTCAGTGCCCATGAGCGTACCTGCCCACCAGCGTGAGCGCAGGCAGCACGGAACACTGGTGTAAGTGCCACCAGCGTGCCTGTGACCCTGGCAGGTGGCCCTGGGGGGGAGTGTGTGCGTCTAACTGTGTCTGTGAGCGTGTAACTGCCCACGAACGTGCCTGCTGGGCCGGGGTTAGCATTCCTGAGCGTGTGTTTGTGTGTCAGTGTGTGTGTCAACCTGCGTGAGCCTGCCAGCGTGCACAGGAGCGAGTGTGCGTGAGAGTGTCAGTCAGCTCGGGAGTTTACCCGGGTGTCAGCGTGTGTGAGGGTCTGTGAGGCTGTGTCAGCGCGTGAGGGTGTCGGTGCGAGAGTGTCAGCCGGTGTGAGGGTGTCAGTCAGTCAGTCGGTGTGAGGGTGTCAGTCAGTGTGAGGGTGTCAGTCAGTCAGTCAGTGTGAGGGTGTCAGTCAGTCAGTCAGTGTGAGGGTGTCAGTCGGTCGGTGTGAGGGTGTCAAGCCGGTCGGTGTGAGGGTGTCAAGCCGGTCGGTGTGAGGGTGTCAAGCCGGTCGGTGTGAGGGTGTCAGTCGGTCGGTGTGAGGGTGTCAAGCCGGTCGGTGTGAGGGTGTCAGTCGGTCGGTGTGAGGGTGTCAGTCGGTCGGTGTGAGGGTGTCAAGCCGGTCGGTGTGAGGGTGTCAGTCGGTCGGTGTGAGGGTGTCAGTCGGTCGGTGTGAGGGTGTCAAGCCGGTCGGTGTGAGGGTGTCAGTCGGTCGGTGTGAGGGTGTCAGTCGGTCAGTCAGTGCACCCCAGCCCGCCGTCGCCCCGGGGCCGCCCGCCCCACTGCCCTCCCGCCGGCCAGGCCGCCCCGCTCGCTGCCCGCCTCACAAAGCCCCGCGCGGGTCCCGGCCGGACACTCACGTCCCCCATCCACAGGCTGGCTGCCATGCTGCTCCCGCAGGCCCCGCGGCGGGCTCAGCGGGGCCGCGGCTTTCGCCTCCCGGCTCGGCTCGGCTCGGCTCGGCCCCGCCGCCGCTGCCGCCACCGCCGCCGCCACCGCCGCCGGCGTCTCCTCACGCCGAGCCCGCGGCCCGCTCCGCCGCCGCGCTGCCCCGCCGCCTCCTCCGCGGCGCCCGGCGGGCGGAGAGAGCGGCGCCCCCGCCGCCACGGCCGCCCCCGGCCCGCGGCAGCGCCCCCTGTCGGCAGGAGGAGCGACAGCCGCGCGGGCGGGAGGGGGGCGCGCAAGATGGAGGCGGGTGTGAGGAGAGGGAAGAGGGATGGGGGGACCGGAGGGTTCCCCGGGGGACAGGAGCGGCGGGGAGCGGGGGTGGTGAGGCAGGGAAGAGATGGCCGCCCCGGGAGAAGGTCTGTGTCTTAAAATGGGTGGAAAAGCAGCCGGGCAGGGTGCCCACCTGGGCTGGAGAGGGGCAGCGCTGGGGCCTCCCTCAGTGCCGCTGTTCTGGAGACACATCCGAGGATTTCGGCTCTTTCTGAGAAGGCACAGGGTGTTTCCAGCCCCTTTAATGGGGCAAGAAAGTGGGGTCTGTTGCATACTCCAAAGTTGGACGTGTGAGAAGAGAAATACAACAGACCGCAAATTTCCCAATTAAAAGATCCTTGTGTTTTTCTGAGACGGGGGTTGAATTCGATTTAGCACTCCGAGCTGACAACCCCGGCCCCCACGCATCATGGGATTGCCTTAAAAAAAAAAAAATAATCATGAGGCTTTTAAATGAAGAAAAGAATTAATTACTTCATATAGTAGTACGCAGGACTGTGCTGTGCCCTGCGTAAATATCATGGAAACTCATTGCGTATCCCAAATAATTTGGTGTAGTAAGTGGGTAGCATTCCTGCCATTGTGGTGTTTTAAAAGCCCTTTGGTCATCTCTTCGAGGTTTTCTTGCAGGGGTCGGGGGCGCTGGAATAAGCTGTGTGGAAGCTTTTCAGCTCTCTGCTGTGAGTTTGCAGCTGCTGTCGGCGCTGGCACACGGTTTACGAAGTTGGACACTTCTTGACCATGTCAGCAGAGGGCCAAAAGCTCAGTGAAGTTTATTGGGCTGAGGAGGTTTGTGGGAGGCCATAATCCCTGCTCCCTTCTACCCAACAGGGCATAGAATCACAGAATGGTTTGGGTTGGAAGGGACCTTGAAGATCATCTTGTTCCACCCCCCTGCCCTGGGCAGGGACACCTCCCCCCAGCCCAGGTTGCTCCAAGCCCCATCCAACCCGGCCTTGAACACCTCCAGGGATAGGGCAGCCACAGCTTCTCGGGGCAACCTGCGCCAGGGGCTCACCACCCTCTCAGGGAAGAATTTCTTCCTAATATCTAATCTAAATCTCCCCTCTTTCCAGTTTAAAACCACTCCCCCTCATCCCATGGCTCCCCTTCCTGATCACAAGTCCCTCCCCAGCTCTCCTGGAACCCCTTTAGGCACTGGAAGGGGCTCTGAGGTCCCCCCGGAGCCTTCTCTTCTCCAGAATCTGTGCTCCAAATCCCAGCCAAACCGGGGCTGCCCCCGGCTCTGAGATTAGACCAGTTGGCAGGCAGGAGATCTGGTCTTCAGGGTTATCAACCCAGCACGTGGGGTTGGATTGGGTACAGTGTAATTCTCCCTCTTCTCCTCTTTACTCCCCCAGGCCTTCGACAGCAAGGGTGGCAGTTCCTGGAGCAAGTGAGACCACTAGTTATGATGGAGCAGAGACAAATGGACCTGGAGCACCGAGGGCTGCGTGCTTGTGAGCTGGTTGGTATTTCGGTGTCACCCAACACTTTGTGAGCCCTGTAGCCTCTTATGGAAGGCCAAGCATGGGGCAGAGCTGCTAAAGCACCGGCTGTGCTTGTACAGTCACCGCGGCATGCCATAAATCCAGCCGATGATGACAGGGACACTCCAAACCCTCCGGATTATTTATTGCCTCTGTGGCTGCTGGGTCTCGGCGAGCAGAATTGTCGCTGCTCTGCTGTTTGCAGCCCGTGAGAGGGCAGCACACGGCCGCCGGTTGTTGGCTGGGGGTTTTCAGGTGGTGAAATTGGGCGTCGTAACAGTGCGATGAGAGCAGCACCGGGCGATGGAGCCAACCCTCCGAAAAGTCTTCTGAAGCAACGTGTGAGTGTTCGCTTAAATCTTGCCCCGGAGCATCCTCATTCCAGTGACTAATGTGTGAAACCAACCAGGAGTAGAACGAAGAGTTAACTTGCTCTGCTTTTCCCTGTGGATGAAAAGCATAATGAACATTGGCCCTTACTACATTTCTGCGGGAGACTGTGAAAATCCTTCATCTTCATACTGGGCAGGATCTGTATCTTCATCATCATTCTGCAGCATGGCCAGTACTGGTTGCTGTAGAATGTCAACTCTTCAGCAGTCATGAGTGTGCAAGAATCATAAGATTAAAAACATATTTTCAGTTTATTTGTTTTATGATTTTTGAGTCCCTAGGGCACCCTCAGGTCATGTTTCCACGCTCTTCCCTACAACATTGCAAAATCTGGCATAAAACCAAGACAGCTAGCAAGACCCGGAGCTGGTAACTCTGTTGAATAAAGACATTTGGTTGTCAAGTAGCACATTTTGTGTCTTGGGGTCACTGGCAACCTGGTCTCACAAATTCACCCCCTTTGGAGTCCCTGCCGAGACTGCCTTCAGGTGTCAGCTCTCAGGATGGTTTGGATTTTTTTTTTTTTTTTTTGCAATCATTCATCCACTGGTTAGCACTGAGCTTTGCTTTGTAGAGTCCACAGAGCTGTCGCTCGTTCTCTGTTATTACCTTACAACTACTCAAAGCCAGTAGTTTGTCATTTGATGAAGTGAGTCCAGTATCTTTAATAACTCCTTTCCATTTTTCCTTCCAGCTGAGTAATACAGAACTTGCTTTTCCTGGGATAATCCATAGAGATGGATGTTGGGCAATGAAAATGCAAAAGGAAGCCAGGATCATGTGATTGTGTTGGACAAGGAGAAGGTAAGAATTTTATATTCGGCGTTGTATCTGAAGTGACTGCTGTTTATGCACCTAACCTTGTGATAGAGCAAAAAGACTGCCAGAATAATGTTATTACCTGAAAAACTGTTTATTCCCCCTTAAAAGTTTGTGAACTGGCAGCTTATAATAAGAAGACATGGGGATTCCTCTGTCCTGCGTGGATGTCAGCAGTCAGCAGCTGAAATGTCTGTATATCTTGTCACCTCTGCTGGGACAGTAGGGATTTCTTGGTCTAGGATCTTGGTCCTAAAATCTGCTGAGTAAATTCCAATTGGCATTTGCTGGAATCCACTGGAGGGGTGATCCATGAGCCTCCCCCCCCCGGACTGGGTAATGCTGGCACTCTGTTTCCTAGCCGGTCACTAGGAGCTCAGCCTGTTGAAGGGCCCAATCCTGTGAGCTTCAGAGCTCAGTAACTTTGATTGGAGTCAAGGGTCACTCAGTACCTCCTGGGAGGAGGCCCTGAGTGGTCTCAGTTTTTAAAATAAATGGCTTTGAGCATGAGAATTTGGCCTAGGAGATTTTAATTTGAATTTGCTATTTTTAGCTTGAGCTTGAAACTGACTCAAATAGTTTTTCTGCCTTTGGTACTGTATGTTACTGTGTTAGAGCCTTCCGTGTTGTTGGTCTCGCAGGCGCCAAGGCTGTCCTCCAACTTAGACAACTGTAGCCAATGGACTGAGATCAGGGATGCATTTGGCCAGGGATAATTGAAATAATAAATAAAATTAAATAAAATAGAGATACATAAAGCAAAACTTTGAGCTTGGAATGGCTTCTGAGATTCTGAAAGTGATTTAAGTAATATGGGAGAAAATATGCAATGTAATCTGTTTTCCATTATTGCATGAGATGGTATGTCTTAAAATTTGATCAAAACCATTTTTTAATATAATGAAGATAATGCAGCTTACAGTGATACAGAGGTCTGGGATCTTTTTTTTCAATGTAATATTTGCAAATTATCGTAGGCTTTACATTCTTATTTATTTATTGATAAGACTTGCTATCCCTATCTTGATCTCACAGCAAGTAAAAATAATTTCTGACTTAGTTCTGCCTACCAGTGGTATTTTTGAAGGAAGTAGTAGAAGTAGTAAAAGTAGTAAAAGCTCATTTCTGATATGTATGGGCCTGCTAGTTTTCTTATCCAAACCCAATTTGTTGTATATCAACACAGTGCAGTGGTAGAGACCTGACGTTCTCTTATTTAAGAAAAAATGAAGACAATAAAGTGGTAGTCCCCTGTTCATCTTTCTCTGGTACTGTGGGTGTTGTAAGATACCCCAACAAAGCCAAGATCAAATAGGACAAGGACACTCTGTTCCTGTTCCTTTGAAGGAATATCTTTCAAGCTTGAGTGACTTCTGACCTGAATGGCTGTGAGCAACGACATATAGAGTTCAGTGTGGAGAATACCTATGCACATCGGTGAGCAAGCAGGGCTAGAAGAATTTATTCCCAGATCTCTCAGTTTTCCTCTCTATGAGCATATGTGCTCCTTTGCTGGTTTTGCATTCCTATTCTCACACCATCAGTCAATCCTCATTCCTCTATGGTTTTTATCCACTTCATATCTTTGCTGAGGGATGTCCTTACTCGCTCCTCTGAGGGAATTTCTTTGGAGGCCTCATCTATCCCCACAGGGATCAAATAATAGACCGCTGTGTCTCACCACAGCGGGATTCAACAAAGGCCATCTTGGATTGTGGATGTCATTTACCAGGAATGGGGTCAAAAAAGTAGTAGTCTGTTTTCTTCCTTGGTACTACAGGGAATTCACCCTCAGAAAATTTATGAAAATGTCAGTAGGTCAAATAAGAGTGTTCCGGATGTTCACAGTAATAATTTACTAGCTGGCAGGGCTCATTTGTTTACATCCTCCATAAGGATCCCATGGGACAGACTTAATCCTGCTTTTGGATATTAGATTGAGAGTAGCTCTTAGGGTATCTGCCAGGATGTTTGTAGTCCATACGCAGTCAGCTGTGGGATCTTATGCCAATGATGTTTTAAGGTAAAATAAATAAATAGGCTTTTTCATCCCATCAATGAGCATGCTGTGTGACTCCAAAAGTGGTTCAGCTAATGAGTTGATACAAACACTTCTGATGTTGTGGAAAACAGAAGCCCCAGTCTGTTTAAACTGTTACTGTCTGATTTCAAGACAACAGACCACCCAACAGGTCTTGCAAACGCATTGTTTAAATGGAGCCAGCACAGGGGAAGGCACTGGGCATCGGCTGGCAGGGAAGAGGGGAGAAGGTGGAGGCTGTGCAGCTTGAGGCATGGACATCACGCAGTACGGGCAGAGACGGTGGGCTCACCAGGGTGTCTGTCTTGGATACAGCATGGCTGGAAGGTGGCAGTGCCAGCTGAACAGTCATCCCAGCAGCAGCTTGCACGAGTCTCTGCTGCACTCCCCCGCACGCAGCTGTGTACATCTATGTGTATGTGGAGCAGTGCAGCACGCGTGGGAGAAGACCCACTCTTCACTTTAGGCTTCTAATTGAAGCAATTCAAGCAGGTCCCTGGAGTTAAGGGGCTAAATCAGGGTTTGTTTCTCTTAATCCCTTCTGTAAAATGCAGCGCTTTCTGTGGGTTTCAGTCTTACCAAGCTCCAAGTGGTGTGCAAAGTGTTCAGTTTAATCTTCATTGAGCATGTGTCTTTTGCTGTAAGTTAAAATCTGGAACCGGGTGGAGTGTCACACCCATGTCCTGAAGCAACAGGAAAGCTGGCCATTGGGTGGAAGAGCCAAGGCATGTGGTAATTTGGTCCCAGTTATGTGACATCTGGCTCTACTTGGTGCAGTCTGCTACCTGCAGCCTGAAAACTAAACTGAAAAGACAGCAGCAATTGGAAATGGCTGGAAATGTCTTTTGCGCAGCCCCACAAATGGTCATCGATCAGAAAATAACATGCATGTAGTTGTGACATGTGAGGGACTCATGGGTTAGTTTCTGGAGCAGTTACAAATCGTATCCTTGCTCAGATGATGCTGAAGAACCAAGAAGGAGGCCTCTCGGCTCACTCGTCTTTTCTGTCTTTCCAGGAGCTGGTGCAGTTGAATTAGCATTTACTGTTGGTACATTTCTTCCTACAAGTCCGGAAGGTATATCAGGTTCTCCTGGACAGCTATTCCGCCAGCAAGGAAAACCAGAGTGGGTTTATAACAAAGGGTGGGAAATAGCTCTGTAGTGGCATAGCAGAGAAGGATGCGGAGGTTTTAGTGGACCGCAAGCTGACTATGATTCAACAGTTGGTGCTTTGTAAAAAAGACTAATTTTATTCTGGCATGTATTAGCAGGAAAGTCACGTGAGACACAGGGGTAATTAATCATGCCACTCTGGTAGGCATTGGTGCTCCCAGCTTTGAGCACTGAGGAAGAGCACACTGGAGACCAAAGGAGTGCAAGAAGAACAACCAGAGGTCTAAACGTCTGTCCCTGGGGAGGAAGCTGAAAGAACTGGATTTATTTAATCCAGAAATCAAAGATGGAGAGTAGGGTTTGCTAAGGACAGTCTGCCAGCGAGTGAAAGGTAAGAGGGCTGAATCCGTTCTCTTCTAACTCTGCTGGAGGCAGGATGGGAAGGCTGCTTAACTTCCAGCAAAACACATCTCAATGAGGGATTTGCGGAAGGTTTCTTATTAGGCAGTAGACTTCATATGGGAATTTTTGTGTGGTTTTTATAAGTACATCAGAGGACTCCCTGGGTATGGTATACATTTGATTGGTAATACATGTGGGGGGATTGGATCATTCCTTTGGGGGTGGGAAAGATTGCTCTTCCTCTGTGCTTGGAAGAAGATTCAGTGCCATTGAAGAGCAGCAAATGTGACTGGGGGGGAGAGGTACATTGGTGTACAGGGAGCTGGCTTCCAGAAATGTTGATGCCATATGCAAATCTCTCATTGACTCCAGTAATTTTTCATGTTTACAATGTAGCACTGGAACTGACTATGCAAAATAAACCAGAAAAAAACCCAGAAACTGACCATTTCTCTGAATGAGACCATCACAGTTACAATTGCTAGGCAGATGATCTCAAGGGAATTTTCTAAGTCTCTAAACCTCATATTTAAAAAAAACAATAAACCAGTCCTAATGAATGAGAAAGGGGAGGAGAGATAAGATGACATTCACACCTCTTCCAGGATGGGATACCTGTGTTTCTGCATACTGCAGGTTATATTAAATCTGTAAGGCTGATGTGAGAGTATCTGGGTGTAGTAAATGATATAAATGCCTGAAATTCTCTGGATTTGATGGAGCAGTACCCATTTTGGGGGGCAGGAGGGAACGTTCTGCTCCAAAGAGGCTAACTGAACAGATTATTTCAGTGAGCAGAGACCCTGTAGCCACTTGTATCTTTTCTTGGTTGCCAACAGTACAGTTTACCACGAGTTTCTTTCTTAGAGATAGTAGATCGCCGAAAATTTCAGAGAAATCAGTCAAACGTTTAGATTGGTTCCCTAATTCCAACAAACATGGATTGGGGAATTAGGGTGCGAATCTTGAAGAGCTTTCTCCTAAGTTTAAAGAGGATAAAGCCTTGCTATCTGAACTCTTTGGCCTGGGGTAGCGTGGTTCCAGAAGTCAACTGTAGTTTACTTATTTCTGTTTGCAAGGTTTTCAGCAGGTCTTGGTACTGGGACAGAACGGCAGTGAGAAAATTTTTCTTGAGCTTGCTCTTGTTTTAGTGAATGCTGACAAACGTAAAGGTAGAAGTTCCCTCTTTTTTGGCCTAAAAGCTCAATAGGTGAGGGTTTGCATAGGCTTGAGTTTTGCAGCAAAGTTTTTGTGTTTTTTTTTTTTTTTTTAAATTTTTAAATTTCAGCCCAGCCAGTTTCTCTTAGTGTTCTTCATATTGAAGATAAACTGAGATAATTTAAAATCCTCTGAAGTGGTTTTCCAGGTATTCTTTGGCTTTGATGAAAGAGAGCTGATGTCCGTATCAAAAGCATCCAGGAAAAAATGATTAATTTCCTTCTTTTGTGTGGCAGAGAGGCTAACGGTGCCACCACCACTGCAGCTGGCACATGATGCACAACTTTGATCTCCTTGCTTGCCTTTGAACCATTTGCAAGCCCTAAAGCTCTTTGATTCTCCATTAAGTGGTATTGCTTTCGGAGCTTATGCCTGTTAGTTTGGTGCAAGGCTCTAGACTTCAGGAAATACAACTGAAAGGCCCATAAAGGTGTCTAATTTTAAAGTTACCACTACTCATGGTGAAACCCTGTTACCTCCTGTTGTTGTACTGGAAAATTAACTGTGGACAACCCCATCTTACAGGTGAAGGAGAACCTAAGGGCCAAGTTACTCTACAGGGTCCTGCTGACAGTGGAATCACAGTCCTTTTTATAAAGAATTGCAAGCCTTGTTCGATCATTTCCACCACTTTGAGGATCACAGGTATTCCTGAAAGATGCATCTGAGACGGTTGACCAGCGAGTCGATCTTTGATTTATCAGCAGATACTGTTCCACAGGGGGAGCAGAGATAAAAGGCGGATGGATTCAGTCATTTTAACTGTCCTGTTGTTCTCCTGTTTATAGCGAGTTACTGGTTCTTGGACAAGGTGGGAAGAATCTGTGGGTTTTAGTTCTTTAACAAAAGCATCCTTTCTCCACAATGTTAATTACTCATTTGTGCCAAACAGGGAATGAGAAACAAGAGTTTAAGGATCTAATTAACATTTGCTTCTCCTTTCAACAGATCAGTCTTTACACTCAAACTCTGTGATAAAACTATGTTCACTTACTTTCTACTCATCTGAGAATCTTCCAGCCTCCACAGAATCTGAATTTTCAGGTTAGGAAAAAAATAAATAAAAAAGCAAAGCTAGAAATAATATCCTTCTACTTTTGAAAAAGGATAAATGTCATTCTTTTGTGCATGTATCTTCATTTTTTGCCCAGCAGTGATCACTGTACATGCTAGGAGAAGTACCTGTTAACATTAAAGCTTCTTCACAAATCTTTTGTTCTAACATACCTAGAGTGGGCACAGTTTAAAAAAAATATATTTTTTTATATGATTTGGCTTATTCCCATGCAGGAATAGGCAAAATAAGGTACCACTATAATAATCTGACTGTGTCTAATTAAGGCAGTACTATCTTTACCACTGTAGACTGGCATAATTAAAGTAGTGTTGAAAAGCCATAGGTTAATGGTACTGCTTTGGACATATACCAAGGAATGTTACAATTTTTAAAAAAGCATTGCTTCTCAGAAATAAGGACTACAGGATTTGATTCAAAGTTCTTAATTTTGGAAAACATTTTGAGGTTTGCTAGAGGTGCCATATTTAGTCATAAAAATAACAAAATGAAAAATACAGAAGTGTATTTATAGTAAGAATAATGAAGATTTATAGGGTAACGATAGTTGCACTGCTCTTAGCCTAGGAACTCTATATTGAACAGCGTGATTGAATGTTTGGCTTTTAAAAAGAGAGAGAAAAAACCAAAAAACAGATGAATAATGAAAAACAAATCCTTTCTCTGGTAAAAAGCCAAACCTGTGTTTTGAAAATTAAATGTTTTTTTGGGTTAAGCAGGGAAAAAATGGACTTGATCTTTACAACAGCTTGGATTTATTATTGGAACCAGTTGGCTGTGCCATAGAGGAGAGGAATTTTTTGGTAATTAGAGCAAGAAACTGGGAGTCAGCAGCGGTAGGGTCTGTTTCTGGCTCAGGCACTAGCACGCTATGTAGCCTTGGGAAACACGCTGCCTCATTTGTACCTTGTCTTTCCCATCTATAAAATGGGGCTAAGGAAATAATTCAACCTCACAAATTGCATGCTCTAATTAAAGAACATTTCCACAGCACCTTGAGGTCTTTACTGCTAGAGGCCGGATTTTCACAAGCATGTGCTTCAAATGCTTTTGAAAAATCCTGCCCTAAACATTTACAAACCCGATTGCCCAGATTCCTAAATCCACCTGTGGGGCTCTGAATTTCCAGAAGCTTGTCTGCTGATGAAAAAGAACACGATGGGGAGTGTTTTCTCGCTGGACTATGAAAACAGAGGGATCACAGGACTCCCTCCTGCCGGGATCCTGCCGTTTAGCTTGGCCAATTTCACAGGCTCCCCCCTGCTCCCCAGCAGTAACGTGTAATCCCCGCAGGCTGCCGTGCTCTGAATGCTGTGGCTCCATTGCAGCCCTCCGAGAGGCAGCTGGAAAGAGGCAGGTGGGGAATGATCAGCTTAGTTAGTACGTGCAATTGGTGGTCTCTGGGGGGTGCACAAATGCTCCTCGCCCTGCTGGATGCAGCTTCCTTAGGAAAGCAGCAGCCAGAATTAATTTGAGTAATAGCTGCACATCCTTACTGGAGTTACCACCAGTATCCCTGAGGCCCCATATCTGATTTGGCTTGGGTCTCCCAGCGGTTCAGTTTCTAAACCACCATCTGTCAGCATCAGAGCGACTCGGCTGCCCCTTCCTTTGGCCGATGCCGTGGTCGCTGAGGAAAAGGAATGCCGTTTGCCTTGGACGCCATCCCTCCCTGAAGCAGAGGAAATGTGCCCTGACAAGACAGGAAATTCTCGTGAACCGCAAGGACCTGGAGCTTGCGTCTTGCCTTCCTGTGGGCCCTACCCAAACTTCAGCCTGAGTGTTTAAAGATTATCAATAGCAATAGTTACATTAACAGGTTTATGTTTTTCTTCTTCTGTCAACAAAGTTATTTCTTCAATTGAGACTTTCTGGTTGTTTTTATTCAAAGCAGTCGGAGACGGACCCAAGAATGTGGCTGTATTGCAGTACAATGATCCCTTCGAGCTAATGGGCAGCCAAGCGGGCATTTCACTTTATGGAAGGCTCTTGGTCAGAAGTGGACAGGCTCTCAAGTCTCCAGTGCAAAACGAATAGCTCCAAACTGCAGCAGGCTTAGCACAGTGAAGGATTTTGTTTCACAAGTATTTATTTTCAGCAGCAGCACATTTTAGAATGCAGTCACTTTCTCCTGGCTAGCCGTTCCTGCACCTGCACTGTTCCCCTCTCTCATCCTGTTGTACCTTTTGCGTGGCTGTGGGAGGGCCCAGCTAGAGAATTATCTCAATTCAAAAAGAGAAAAGTACAAAATCCCCCCTTTCTTGTTTTTCTTTCTGTTAGGTTATTTTTATTTCAGGTCAGTTCCCTAATCCACATTTCAGCAAGCTGTAGAGACAGTGAGAGGGTGACAAGGGGCAGAAATACGGGAGCTGCTGAAGCTCTTCTACTGAAAAAGATGCCTGTGCAACTGGAGACTAAGCCCGGACCAAGAGAAGCTCTGTTTTGCTCTGCTTTGAGTCATGAGTACCTCAAAGTGAGTCTTGGCTGCAGGAGTGAGCAAGACATATGTGTGTGGTTGGGTGTTTGTGTCCAAGGAGACAGTTTGTGTCTTCAGTGTTTGGTCACTGGGTAGAAAGCTCTGCTGTTTATTGGGTGTAAAAGCTCTGCCATGGTCAACAAGCTCACAGACTGGCTGTAGGTTTGCAGGAAAAAAAAGGTCATATGGAGATAGGAAAGTGCTAGGTTCACTGCATTTCGGAAGGAGTGTGACTTTAAAGTAAGTCCTGCATGTTCCAAATTTAGTGCATTACTTGTCATTCTTTACAGTGCACCTCTGTATGTAACACAACAATGTGCGCTAATGTAGGAAAGGAACTGGTCATCATCCCAGACAGAATATAGGATGTATCTGACCAATGGTCCAACAGGTGACAACGTTTTGGTGGTTACTGGGGAATTCATAAAGGTGTTCTTATAAAATCCCTGGGGTACAAGCATTCAGATACAGGGAAGAGAAGACCTAGTTTTTAAATGTGCTAAGCACTTCCTGCAAACTAATGATTTCATCCTCTGCATTCTGCTGGAGTTGCTGGTGCTTGGTGCCTGCCAGAAGAGGTCTGTAGCTAACATAGAATCATAGAATCACGGAATGGTTTGGGTTGGAAGGGACCTTGAAGATCATCTCGCTTCACCCCCCTGCCCTGGGCATGGCCACCTCCCCCCAGCCCAGGTTGCTCCAAGCCCCATCCAACCGGGCCTTGAACACCTCCAGGGATGGGGCAGCCACGGCTTCTCCGGGCAACCTGCGCCAGGGGCTCACCACCCTCTCAGGGAAGAATTTCTTCCTAATATCTAATCTAAATCTCCCCTCTTTCCAGTTTAAAACCACTCCCCCTCATCCCATGGCTCCCCTCCCTGATCACAAGTCCCTCCCCGGCTCTCCTGGAGCCCCTTTATGTACTGGAAGGGGCTATAATGTCTCCCCAGAGAGGGAGATGTATCGGCAAGCTCTTCTCCTGTCTTTGGAGGAAGGTGTATCTTGCCTAGCAAAGCGAAGGAAGGAGTGTTTGGAAACACTAACACAGCTGAGTAGCACACAGGATGAGGAAAAGACTGTCCTCCACAACCTCTGTGTTGATATTCACAAGGAGTTAAACACGGCTTTTGGGGTGAGTAGATGGTGGGCTGGTTCTCTCTTGAAAAGACTTTTTCACAGGAAGAAGGACAGAGATGAGTAAGAGTTCAATTTTGTTTATCCCGGATTTATTCTGGAGTGTAATATGTACTGTAAACAACTTTCTTCATAGAAAAGTATGTGCATGAAGCCTGTTCTGATTTATTTTCTCTGTTGTTCAGATTTAGCCCGAAGTGGTATGAGTTCTTAGTTTTCCCTAAATGTTACTACTCTTAAAAATAAGCCCAACATGTAATTTCACTTACCGTAGGCTTTGTGTTTGTCACGCAGAACACTAGCCGCAGCAGAACATGAGCTCTGAATGGCCACCCTGAATACAAACTAGCATTGTTTCCAGTGCAGAGTCAGAGCGAGAACCCATCGCCCTGAACAACGTGAACAAACCTGGGTTTGCTCTCTCGGTCTAGACCCACCAATTCCCTTTATTGGGTGCCTGGGCTGGGAGCTTGCTTTACTCATCCTTCCTTTCTGTTGTGTGGGGTGGCGCATCGCTGCCGAGGAGGGGGAGATCAGAGACATTCTTTTCGTATGATCAGGCTGAATCTCTCTTTTTGTTGATTTCATGATGCCTGGGAGAGCAACTGCAGCTCCCTCCTGGGACCAAACTCAACCCATTTCAAGGCTTCCTTTCTCCTGACGTCTCTGCTGACCTTCGTTTCACTCCTAACTGCTGTGTCAACTTGACAAGCCTGGAGCGTGCCCTGACCTTGCAGCATCGCTGCAGAAGTCGCTAAGAGTGACTGGGAAGTCTGTTGGTAATGAACTGGCAGCACCAAAATCCGCAGCATGTGAGTGTTCCTTAGAGGTCAGATTTTGTATCCATCTGTTGGTTGCTTAGCCCCAGTTAACTGTTGATATCAGCTAAGGTCCCACCCAATGTGATAAGGCTTAGGGCTGCAAAATACTCCTGGAATATATCTAAATGCAGCCAGCTTTCTCGTATTGAGTGCTGGACAAAGTATTGCTCCCGAATTATGCATTACTGCATAAATACTGCATGTGTTTGTTCAACGAGTTGGAGATATTTGGAATTAATCTTCAGCACCTCAAGACACCCCCAGATCTCCAAAACAGGCTGTTCTAGGAGCAAATGAACTAAACCTCTGAATTAAAAGGGTTTAGTTGTGAATATAAATGGATCCACTTTAAACTGGTGAACAGAAGAGAAGGAAACAGGGCTCCTGAGTCCCCTGAAGACCCATGAACTGACCCTTTGAATTTTCTTTATTTGTCGGAGGAAACAAAATCTCTGAGAGCTGTGTTTTCTCCTTTGCCAGTTAACTAATTTCTTTGTTAGTAACTGTAGGAGTGAAGTGAAGAGCTAAATGCATCAGAGAGAGCTTTGGAGCAGAGTAAAAGCATACAGGAGGAGGAAGACAGACAGGACGATGGTCACTTCTATATGAATCATCTCCTTTAGCTAGACCCAGTCTTGTGTCTCTCATTGATTTCTGCCTGAGCCTTGTCCCACACTACTAGATGTGAAAGGAGAACTGGATCCTGTAATAGACTGAGAAACAGGGCTGGCAGTCCAGCATGCTTATAAACATCCCTTATAAGCATCCCATAAGCTTATAGGCATAAGTGCCCTTAAACAATAATAATGTCCGCACCATTCAGTACAGAACAGATCCTGTGCTGTGCCTGTATTGAACCTCCACCTCTTGAACAGATTCTAGATCTGGGGCTTTCCCAACATCCTGCGACATCTTTGAATTTGGTCTTTGCCCTCTTTGGTCCATCTGGAAGCTCAAGAGCTCATTCAACTCTGAGCACATCACCTTGGCTCTATCTGAAACCGGTATTTGGGACTTTTGGGGACACAAATGGACAGCAGGAGCTCAGTCTTTCCTGTTTTGTTGGCTGCGTGGAAAGGAAACCTTTGTCTGTGCAGCACAGCAGGCCTTGCATGGCTGGCTAGGTGCATCTGTGGAAGGGGAAATGGCATTCCTCTAACTCATCGAGCGCGGGTGGTTACTGCCAGAATCAGGATTCTGGGATTACCAGGCCAACGGTCCGACTCGGGACAGCAATCCCTGTGTTCCCCAGCCCGGCTGATGGGTGAAATCTTTTGTCTGATCTCAGCATTGCTTTTAGCAGCTGGCTCCAGGGAGAAGGGAGGAACGGCCTCCTGCAGAGCCGGGCTTTACAAAGCAGCCTGTGTGGGATGGAAGGTCCCCTGCTCTCTGGCTCGAAAGAGCGTGTGGGGGTGTGTATGTGTGTGCAGTTGTGGGGGGGCACTTCTGGCAAGCAACGAACTTGTCCAAATAAACAAAAAGCTAAAAACAGCCCATCCTCAGCCCCTTGAGAAACCCTGCAGCAGATGTTGCCAGTGACTGGAGGTCCTTGTTGGGAATCCCATGGATAATCACTGACAGCGGGGAAACACATGGCAGCATACGGCAGCTCAGAGAGGGCCCTCTTTGTTCACTGAAATTGCTAGAATGTCTGTCTTGTCAGTGCTGATGAAAAAGCACCGGCTGGTTCAAGCTCCGAGCGGGGCGCGAGCAGAGCTGCCTTTTGCTCTTGGCTCGGCTCTAGGCTTGCTGTGTGGGCTCAAGCGAGTTGCCTCTCTCCTCTGGACTGTAGTTCCTCCTGTTGCGCATTGAGGTCAGGGATAAAAAGCTGCTTCCCTGGGGATTTGTGGCCAAGCTTTTAAACTGTGCAAGGTGCTTTGTGGCTGGAAAGGCCTATGTCCAGAATAGGTAAATGTTCAGTATTAGTATAATTATTTACATATGATTCAAAAGATGAGGAGGGGCTGAGAAGTTCAGCTGCAAGGTCAGCTTGTTACAAGACAGATTTTTTTTGCCACCAGTGAAAATGAGAAATGAAGCAAAGAGAGAAAGAAGCTGGCTGGGTACGAACAGAGATGAGACTGGAGCAGGCTTAGCCTCTCCCACATGAGATGCTTTTCTCTCTTTTTGCTGCACTGTGAGTTCAACTTTTTGGCTCTGTTACTCAGTGATTCATATTTCAGGCACGGTGAGGTGGCTTGGGCTAGAGGCGCGGAGGACTGAAGAACTGAGTGTGGTTCCAGTGTAAGAGCGACAATGGGCAGGGGACTTGGGATTCAAGTAGTAAAAGAAGGAGTCACATCAGGCCACGGTGCTTTGTGCACCCTTTGTGCTGCAGGGTTTCTCAAGGGGCTGAGGATGGGCTGTTTTTAGCTTTTAGTTTATTTGGACAAGTTCGTTGCTTGCCAGAAGTGCCCCCCCCCCCCAATTGCACACACATACACACCCCCACACTGTGCTGTGTAAGGTGACCCCTTCATGCTCCTTTCTGCACACTGCTGTCAAGTCTCAGGGCATGCAGATATATACATATTTTCTTGGATTGACAGACTTTCTTCCTTTTGCAGAAGATAAATTGAGGCAGGAGGGGGAGATAACTGAGAGAGATTTGCTGTTGTTTCCTCCCACTGTAAATACGGAAACCACTTTCAGATTTCTCTGTGTCACAACCAGTCGACTGATTGTCCTGTGATAAAAATAAAAATGCTAAGCAAAGCCTAAATCTATAAAAACCCAGGCTGTAGTTCTCAGCGGGACCATGCAAAGTAACCATATCATTCCTGTTACACCTGAACACTACCTAGCAGCCTGGGAAGTGACAAGATTTTCTAGCCATGCTCTGGAGTCATGTTTTATGGGTTAGGGGCATCCTAGGGACACAGCAAAGCATTTTGCATGCAGCGGTGAATTAGTGTGTCCGTGGAAATTTCCTACGGAGGGGGCATCTACGAGGAGGGATGCATCTTGGACAGGTGCTGATGTAAAAATATACAGATCCACATATGGGCCCCAGAAACACAACAAACTGGCACCAGTACTTTCTCAAAACACATTTTTCTCTTCTGCTTTGTTTTTCATTCCTTCTTGAGGCTTTTCCAGCATCCATTGTTGGAGCTTATAATCTGTCTACCTTCTCATTTATCACGTCCTCTAGTCTCAGACTCACTACAACTCACATCCCTCCTAATGAAGGAGTAGCGGATTGTTCCCATCTGATCCCATTCCTGCTAATCCTGAGAAGTTACAATTGAGTTAAAAGTCATGTATGTAGTTAACGTGCCAAGAAGCACCGAAAGGAGAGTGCCTGAGGCCAAGGTGAAGTGACTGGACCATTTTGTGTGATTGGATATCAAGCTAGGAATATTCAGTGGGAATTATCTCATGATACCCGTTTCACTGTAGCATAGCTATGTTGTTTTCTGAGTCTTCTCATTTGTATCAGCACATGTGAAAGGACGTTTGGAGTCTCCATCAGCTCAGAGGGGCAGTGTGTCCCCAGTGATCTAGAATAAAGAAAGGAGTATGATATAAAAGTCTTGAGATCCAGTTTATAAGTGTGTTTTTTAATGGTGGGTGATTCTTCAAAAGATAGTTATCTAGCATTAAAAAAATCTTACATCACAAGATTGGAAAATACCCCAGACCACAATCTGATAGTGAAAATGGAGGGATGTGGGTCAAATCTTGTCTTCACAGCTTCTGCTGAGTAGTTTATCTCTCATCTCTAAAAAGGAGGGTTATTTACTTGCCTTTGAGACTTTTGGATGTGGCCATTTCATGTTTCTGGGAAAGCCTGGCAGCTCCCTTTATTTGGATAGAGGCGGTCACAGAAATCCATCATTCAGAGACGTGGTGTTAGTGCAGCAGGAACTAGGCACCTTGAGGAGTGGAATGTCAAATAGCTGCTGCTTTTCTGCGGGGAAAGAAAATATGTGCTCTCAGGCACTGAAAAAGCTTCTTAAGAAACCCTGTGATACTGTAAAACTTGCCAGAGGATCTCCGAATAGATACGTATCAGTTTATTTGAAATTAGTTCTCCTTTGGGCCATAAGGTTTTAAATACCTGAATCCTGAAGAAGGCAAGGGAAATATAGGAAAGTGACTGATTCTACAGAAAATCCTTTTCTTCTCTGTCTTCTCTGTCACATAGGTTTTTATTGATGAGATCTGAATTGCTTTAGTGGTGCAAATAGGCTCCTGCAGCATTTAAACACTTTAGAAAGCCTCACCTGTGCCTTCTTGTAAACTCTTTTTATAAAAGAGTGCATTAGCAAACAGTCCGTTCTAACTCTCCCACTGCACAAACTTTCTTCTCATGAAAGAGAACTGATTCTCTCTTAACTTGCTTTGGCCAGGTAACACCACAGACCTGTCAGTGCAGGAAAGTTATTCTTTTTTCACCCTAACCAAAAGCAGGATTTACCTAAAAACTCTAGAATACACTTTTTCCTCTAGATTCCCTGCTGTCTTGGTAATCCCAGTGACTAGTTAGAAACTTTTGCAGTGGGGTATTTGGGAGGAGAGATACCACTCCGGTACTAACCATGTTTTGAAATATCTTGGCTCTGGTTTGCCTAGGAAGGTTATAAATACTGTTCCCAGGACAAACATTCTCCATGTCTGAGAGCTAATGAGCCAAACAGCTGCTCTGAGGCTATCCACCTCTGACACCAGTAAACACTAAGCCATGTGAAAAAGATTTTAACGTGCCCAGACACTCCGATATAAGAGGCTGTACGTGTGTCTAAAATGCAGTTTTCTTGGCACATCCATTTTGTACCTTCAAAGGAAAAAGTCCTTTACTGGCCACCTTTGACACCTGTAACTGTCAGAACAAGACCAGCGCACACCATAATCTCTTTGACTCTGGTGCGAATCCAGCTGTTTTCAATAAAATGCACTATGTTTACAGAAGGAAGAGAGCATAAAGTGTCAAAAACATGTCTCTTAGGGAAGTATGCACTTTTTGCAAGGATCCATCTGAAACGTGTCACATGCAGATAGTATTCACTGATATCCTCTGGCTGTCTGAGCAGCCTCAAGTCCAAAGCACCAGTAAATCCATTTTACCTGGCTGACTAAACTGGGCTTATGGCTGCTTTGCGCTACCAGAACAATGAAAGGTGTCCTGGCTCACGCTGACGCATCTGATCTAAAGTATAAAAGAATTCGTAAACAGGATCTGAGAACCATTTGAAGAATCAAATAACTTTGTCCATAAATTTCTATCAACGCACCACAAATGTCCACGATTCACTTCAGAAGTGACATAAACAGCAGACTTCACTGTACATCAAGCCTAAATTAGTCAGAAAAAGTGTGCCAGTGATCTTGCAGTGTGTCTTGCGGTTGTGAGAAGCTGGATGAGTGTGCAAAGATGAACATTTTGCATGGAAATCTTTGCTTCTCAGCCATCCTTGGGGCGGATCGCAAGGCTTTCTTTGCCAGGCTTTTTCCCATCCAGTGCTCCTCGGACCCCAAACTCTAACCAGGGTTACAGCTGGCCCACTGAAACCAAATTAAAATACAGTTGCAACTAATTGTACACAACCATGAGACCAAAAGTTGTATTATCTGGTGGTTCTCAAAACTATACCTGATTCTGGTTTCTGCAATAACTGCATCTATCTAGAAAAGCTCCTTTGACTCTGCCCGGACTCCTGGCGCCACTGAGAGCAGAAGCAGTTGTATAAAGGGCGCTGATTCCTGATCTGGGGCTGTGGGAACCATTCTTTTCACCTGGTGCCTGATTTATGTTGACTTAAACCCAAAAGACTTTTGGTTCAGGCAATGTCAAGGCAAAGTTGTGAACAGGACCTTTTCATTCATGTTCCCAGTAAGCACGTATCTTCTTAAAAAGAAAAAATAAACCCAAACTAGGTCAGCTGAGCACAGTAAATAGTTTTCTCTCTCTGGTTTTGGGCTTCAAAAAATGTCCCAGTTGCTTGAGTGAAAATTGCTGTCACTAAGAGAAATGTGTCCCAAGGCCCCTCTTTTGTTTGTCTGTCATTAATCATTGTAACAGTCTTTCCCTAAGAAATGCCGTTGGTCAGTTTGCTTTTAGTAGCTCAGGGTTGGATGCTGTTGCATCTGGCATTAGTCTGTTGAAGTAAGTGGATTGACTCGGGATTTATAGCTGTGTAAATGAGAGCAGAGGAGATCATCTGAAGCCTACTCGGTTCTTTAGCATCTGGAGAACATCATATATTTATTAAAAAACCCCCAACCAAACATCTAGTGATAACTGCTCTTTGACATCCCAGTCATGACATTCTTTCTAACAGGGAGACAGGGCAAGGGTGGGAAGAACAAAAGCAGTGGGGGGTAAAGGAATTAAGAAATCTGGCCTTCATATGCTCATAGAAATGGGCAGGATACAATTTTCATGCTCAGTTTTCCCTGCTCCCAGCCCCTTGGATTTAGTGGAATTACTCCTGATTTACACCCATTCGAGTGGAACAGGATCACTCCTTTTTTTTTTTTTTTCTTCAGCAAAACAAACATTTGTTACTTGGAAAGAAAAACAGAGGAATCTTAAAATGTGACCCACAGCTGAGCGGAAATTCTCAGTAATGCAAGAATTTGGGTTTCTTTAGTTTGTAAACAAAGAAGGAACCCTTAGAGGGAGCGTGTTGATTAATGCCACAGGGGACTGCAGAGGGACAGTTCCTGCGGCTGTTTAACTGGGGATTCATCCTGCTACGGTCACAGCAGTTCCAGGTACATGTAACGGGAATGTGGAGGAGCAGGATGCTCTAACAGAGGAGGGGGTTGAGCTTTGGGGGTGCTGACAGCAGCTTCTCTACTGGCTCTGAGCCCTCAGGCAGGCCAAAACCTTGATCAAAACAACCCCAACTGCCAGAAGAAATTGAGATCCAGTGCTGAACTGAAGGTAGTTAGGGGTCTACAGATGCAGGCAAATGCTTAGCATTATTTCCAAAAGCATCCTAGCAGTCTGAGTGCCAAAAGCCCAAAGGGAATTGAGGTCAGATGCTCAACTGGTGTAAACTGGTGTGGGTCCTCCCAGGCCCTACCTCTATTCAATGTTTTCTAGCTCTCTCCAGATCTCGGGTTCCCGTAGCTCTCATGAAGAAACTCTCTATTCACTGATACTGGATGGTTTTGCCTTCCTTCCCCTCCTTAAATACACCAGCACTATGCTATAAATGCTAATTTAGCCTAGGGAGAGCCACAGAGCTCCCTGACTCAGGAGCCGTCAGTCAGGTAGGGAGAACCCAGAATAGTTTCCCTCCAGCAGGAGAGAAGAAATACACATGCACATTCACACACACACACACACACACACACTGCCTGCTTAGCACAGTCCATTAAACTCGGCGTGAACTCCAGGCCCAGCCATAACCCATGATATTTATGGGGTGAATGTCTTCCTGTAAAGGATGTGGAAGGATAATACGACTGCCGTGGAGCACCTAACCTCCCTCGCATTCGCTCATATCTCATACATCTGCTTTTATGACTATTTCACTTATCTGGGATGGGAAGAGCAGGGTCGGATAAGACTGCTTCTCCGTTCTGCATAGGAAAGGAAAGGACAGGAGAAATGCTTTCACCCTCCCTGGGGAAAGACCAAATCCTGCTAGGAGAGTATCAACTTTCCCACTAAAGCCAGGCTCACCAGAGCTGTAGCCGTGCTAACTGCTGGCCCTAGGAGGTGTTATGAGGCAGGTATGCTCTACATCCACAAAGCAGGGGTAAGATTTGCAGCTGGACCTGCTCCTGCCCCCAGCGCTGAAGATGCTCTTTGTTTTCCAGCAGCCACTAAGCAGACTACTGCGGTGCAAGCCCTGCGGTTGTTCAATGCCTTCTACACCCTTTTTCCCTAAGAAAAGGGCAAGCACATGACACCTGGGAAGAGCTGTTACTATAGAGGGGCTCATCAGCCTGCACGACACAAGCATGCTCTCTCCAGTTTAATTTTATAGCATCTACAAGATGAAAATAGACCTTTCCTTGTACCTGGTCCCTCTTGTCATCTGAGGAGAGAGTCTGATGGAGAAGAACCATGGGGACTGATGATTCCTGACTGTTCCTGCTATGGCTCTGCTGATGCCCTCCAAAATCCAGAGGTTCGCACTGCCCGTTGAGCTCTCACCTGGGGCACAACAACCCCAGATACTCCAGAATTAGGAGCTCCTTCTTTAAAAGCTGTACATGGAATCATCTGCCCAGGAAGCCCAGTGCAGGTGTGTCTCTGTCTCAGGAAGCAGAAAGGACCTGGTTCTGACCCTGTGTGTAAGCGAGACTTGACTAGTGCAGAGGCTGAGGTGACGGCAGCGCTCAAGAGATGGGGAACAGACCTGATGTTCCCTTGCAGCTTCACTCGGCCACGAATTGATGGGAGGTGTTGCTTAGTTACAGGAACACCTGCGCTCAGAGAAGAACTCACCCACAACCAAATAAAACAATAAACCTTGCAAGAAGATGGGCCACTCCCCGAGCTCATTTTGTGGCGTGACCTGAGAGACTCGAGTGACAAGATTATTTCAAGGCGCCTTTTCCTGAGCTGCTCTATTCTGTCTTCCAGCTATGAGTCAGCCGCTTCTTGCCAAGCACACTGCCTGCATGTCCTACGCCGCTGCCTCCCTGCCGTGCCCGTCACCTTCCTCAACGGTATTCACAGGGCACGATGACTTCAAGTGGCAACTCCAGGGGAGAAGACAGAAAACCCTTTCACGTTGTCTCCTTCCCAACCCTGCTGTTCCCCACGCCACTTTGGAGTCATTGGCACAGATCAAGGGCTCTCTCTCCCTTTTGTCTGATAAGTCATTAGGTGGGAAAACTTGGAACAGCAACAATCCCTCTGTAGGGAAGCGGTAAAACCGAAGGGTCTGCTCTCTCTCCCTCCTTTTGAATGAGGAGAGTTTAGAGCTGTCCAATTAAAACAACACTAGGACAAAAATAGGATGAGAGAGTGCTACTTTAAAAACAAAACAATTAAGCGAAGCCTATCCCTTCCCCTCCCCGGAGGCTCCTATGGAAGTGGCAGTTTCTGAGCCAGAAATCTCTGCTGAGTTGGGTGTTTCTGGCGCTTGAACCCAAGGCAAGCGATGACCTCCCAGCGCTGGCTTTGGGGGAGAGGCTGTACCGAGCTCATGGCAGCAGATGAGACCGAGCTTGCAGGCACTGACACGTCTTCCCCTAAAGGCTAGCCATGCTGTAGCCTGTGGAACAGTAGAAATGAGATTCTGAGTGTGGGAAAGAGCTGAGCAGACACTGGCACAAGCTGCACCAGCAGCCAGCCAAGCCCGGTGGGGGGCCGTGCAGTAAACACCAGTAAGTCTGAGAAGGGAGAATTGGTCTTGAGCTCACGGATCTGAGTCCAACGCCGGGTCACCAAACCCTGGTGCTACTGGGGCTCCATGGACTGGGGTTGTGGGAAGCCCTCTCCAGAAAGCGCTGGGGGCTCTGCCTGCTGTTTGTGCGGCTTTGCTCTTTGCATCTCCTTTTGAAGACCATCTGCTGCTCATGAAAAGGCACATGGCCAGTAGCTCCACTGACCAGGCAGAATGTTTCAGCAGTCTTTTTGGAAGAGAAAAGCCTTGCCGATCACAACAATGCTGCTTTAAATTTTCTTCTGTACCTCATAACACTTTGTTTGAGCTGTGGGATGACTGTCCATAAAGTTAGTCTTAAAATGACTGCCAGTGCTGTGTATATAACCTCAGAAATTCATCCTGCAGTGAACACATCACTTGAGCCCCACTGCCAGCTGAAATCATCCTCCAGTGAAACCAGGGACTAGCATAATCACTGTGTGGTTGCCACAGGAATGCTAGGGGTAGAGTTCTGGCTTTTGTTATATCAGCGCAGTGTCAAATTAACCTCATGCTTCTGTTCCTGAGGTCCCTTTGTTGCGGGCAATTTTTCTGCCACAAGATTCTTTCTTTCAACTCTAATTTTAGGTCATGTGAAAGATGAAAAAGGGTCTTATATCCCTGTCATGAGGCTGGTTCATGGGATTCCCCTCTGACTCAGCACAGCCTGGACTCTTCCCTGGACTCTTCAGCTGAGATCCCCTTGAAATACACCTAAGGCTTAAAATAGCATCGCGGTCTCTTTCCCACATATATTCTGCTGAAGCTCCAGTGCGAGCATGGGAATTTGTCTCATTCCTTTTGTTTCTCCAAATTCTTTTTACAGGGTAGCAGTACAGACCAAGCTGACATACTATTTTGAGAAGGATTTGAGAAGCTGGAAGTAATTTTGTTTGTTTCCTTTGTTCTAGGAAAGGGATCCAGGCGGCCCTGCCAGCCCTCCTCGTTTGGGGCAGACTGAGCAGGCTTGCAGGGCTTGCGGGCGTTTGAGCTGTGTCCTGGCCCTCACCGTTTCCTCTGAAGGAAGATGAGCATAGCAGAGAAGGAACTTCACCCGGCCAAGGGGACTTGCACAGGGAGAGGGCGAGTTTCGCCGTTTCGGCAGAAAGGCAGTGACACTGGTGAGCCTGTGCAGCTGGTTAGTTATTTCCCCGCTCGGAACATCAGGGACACACAGAGCTCTAACAGTTAATGCCAGAGTCAAGAACACTTCTGTGGTTTTTGAAGGTGTTGGGTGCCAAGTGACCAAGGGCTGCCCAGGCAGGAGAAGCCTTTTTTCCTTACCTCCTTGAAACACAGCCAGGCTCCATAGTTTTCATTTTACCTATCCCCTTTTTTGAGGTCAGAACATCTTGGGCTGAAAATTGTAATAATTTGAGAATTCCCAATAACTGTATTTTAACAAAGCCTCTTGACCTAACAGATTGGCCTGTCTTTGCCAGGCAGGTTATTAATTTTCAGTCTAATGCACAAGGGAGAACATTGTGAAATGACTGCATAAAGAGGCATTAGAGTAAAGATGATTTGGGACTATTTGCCTGGCAAAGAAATTGAACCAGCTACGGCTTTTCTTTTACCTGACTCATGGCTGTATCGCAAGGATCAGACTGGGAAAAAAACAAGGGAGTATTATTCACCTAAGGTCTGCTTTCAAACCCATCTCTGTGCACCTCTGTTGCCAGATGACATCGTGCTTCTGAGGGTGAAGCAATTTAAACTATAGAGATGAAAATTATTGGTTCAAATAACTTCCTTAAAACAGCAACAACAGCAGACTGAGGCTTTGTAAAACTTATTTGAAAACATCTGTTGCTGCATCTGTGGGGTCAAATGGCCTAAACTGTAAATGCTTTAGTAGTCTGTCATAGCGGTTGCTTTACCAGCAACAGGGTATTTTAAAGACAGTATGGCAAAAGCCATACTGAAAATAGAGGCTCTGGACTTAAAGTGGCTTAAGCAGATTTGTAACAGTAATGCCACTGTATCTATACATAAAATGGTATGAAAAATTGCAGCATTTGTTGGCAGAACTAATAATGTTCCACTGCTAGCTAATAAAACTGTCACCTCTAAATATATCGGGAAGGTTTCTAACGTTGCACAGGTTTCTGAGGAAGAGGGCTAGGGCAATTCTTTAGGAGAAGGGGCTAGGGGAGGAGAGAAGGACCAGCACATGTCATCCAACGTACAGAGCGCTGCTGCAGCCCAGAAGCACAGCACTGACTCTGCTCATGTGAAAGTCCCACTAGAGACCTCACGCAGGTTGCAGCCTGCTGGAACATTTTGTCTTCCTCAGCTTGCGTGAGTATGGTCTGTCTGAAGACAATGATGGCTGCAAATGCATTCTTTATTCATGTTGTGTAAAATGATGCCATTCTTATAACAAGGCTATTCATGGAGCTTGGGACTTGTCTTTTCTTAAATGTTTGCGATGTGAAACTTCTAAAAAAATCTATTAGTAAGGAAACAGATGAAAAACATGTATAAAAGATCAACCTCATAGATGTGTGCCTGTAACGAAAATAAAGAATTAAGAACACGTAAGCGATAGTCCCACACTTAACAATTCACACATTATTTTTCATCAGTGTGTAACTTACAGCAGTTTGTACAGACCTTCCGAGGAAGATCACATTCTTCAATCAGCAGTGAAGTAGTTGGCTTACAGCTAATTTCAAAGGTGTCTACATTATATTCCAAGGTTAACACCCCCTTCAGCTGAGAGAAGTCCCTGCCTCTCTAAAGGTGCAAGCCCTCTATAAAGGCTGGCTCACAATTACAGCCCCGAGGGCTTAGAAAGCTAAGCAAAGATTCATGTGCTGAGAACAGGCTGGTGAGAGCACTGCCTTGCTGAACTTGCAGACCCCATTGACCTGCACTTCTCTCTTGGCCTCTGAAGTCTACCCCTCTTCTCTATCCTCTGCATTGGGGTCAGCTGCAGGAGGAACCAGGTGACCTAAGGGTCCTTCCAACCTAAATTACTCACTGATTCCATGTAATGAGCTGGAATTTTTCCAAGACCTGAATGGGAAAGGTGTGGGCAGGCTCCTGTTGGAATCCCAAATCCCTAATGAGAGATACACACAAGTCCTGGTAGGCCACCCACCCCTCCAGGTCCTACCAGCCTGGCAGAGCTCAGGGACCTGTTGCTGCCTGTTGAGTCTGTGGGAGATGTGCAGCTGGTATAAATTAGGGAAGACCTATACATTTCATCAGAGCTATTTTGACTGAGGGGCTGAGTCCTGGATTTTTTAGGGCAAAGAGCCTTTGAGCTTAAGTGATGCCAGAGGTGGGATCCAGTGATCTGTATAGTGTGCTGTATAGACACAGCAGTGCCTGGCTTATGCACTACAAAAAGCTCCTGATAATTATGACAGTGGCTGCTTAGCCAGGGGGTGGCAGAACCCAGTGATTAAATACAGTAGCCCATAATGAGAGAGACCTCACGTTCGTCCCTTCTCTTTCACAGGCTATATTACCTTGCGCACATCCATTTGTGTCTCATCTGTGCAGGTGTTGTGAGGACCAAATCCCATAGAAGACAGACTGCTGTTCAGGTGCATTAGAGCTGTGCACCAAAGGAGTCCTGTGGTTCAGGAGGCCTCCTTAAATGAGCCTGCCCAAGGCCACCTTAAGCATACCCTTCCTCCCTGAAGTTTTCCTTCAGGATAATTAAGCATGCAGTAAGTTAAGAAGTGGAAAAACCCAAGGAAGCATCCATTTCACAGGTGGGTGCAGTTGACTGTTTCCTCCCAGGGCTTGTTCCTCCTGCGGTTCTGTGCAAGCCAATGCCTCGGCACAGATGCTCCTGGCTGTGATGGTGGCTCGCTTTTGCATCCAAATTTTGCAGTTGTTAAGGGTCTCAGAAGATCCCCTGCTGTTACATTGCCAGTGGAGACCTGTGCTTTCTGCAGGTCACAGGTACTTTTTTATTGCACCTTGAGAAACCTTGAGGCACGAGGAAGTGCCGGCCTGCAGCTTTGTCTGCATTGCCCTCCAGGTCTGATTTTCTTCGTGGACCAGTAGCCTGGATGCTGAGCCCCAGGGATCCTGGGGCACCTGCCTGCACAAGCACTCCCAGTGCAGAGCATGCTCTCCGACAGGTCTGCACAGCCCACGCTGCCTCCAGGCACCGCCAGGTCAGGGAACATGCTGTGCCTGCAGCCCTTTCTTGACCGGTCTTTGAAGGGGTTGTAGCTACAGCGTGCCCAGGGTCATGCAGGGGGTCTGCAGCAGGGCTGGCTGTTAGGTCGGACTCCCCAGAGCTCTAGTCCAGGGCCTGGTCCGTGCGTGAACTTCTGTCTCTTGGCCCCATTCAGAGCTGGCTGTAACCTGCCAGGAGGCAGAGTATGGAAGTTGGTCACGGAAGTCCTTGTTGCAGGATCTTGTGCATTATTTAGGCAAAATCCTCCAGGCTGTGTTAGGAGAGAAGTCAGGTTAGATAATTGGAGTGGTCCTAGCTGGCCTGAAAGCCTCCCAGCTGGCTATGCTCTGGGTTGGGGTGAAAGGCCAGATTTCTCACAGCAACACAAACAGGCCAAAAGAGAGGGGGAAGACTGTCAAGTGCTCTGCTTCCCAAATCAAAGCCTGCTTTTTGCAAAGAGCTCAACACCTGCGTTGCTCTGCTTTGGGAAGGCTTCTTGTTGCACGAATGTCTGTAGAAGCGTTCACCCCTTCTGAGACGGGAATGCTGTGCGCTGATAAATGGGGTTTAGTGTCTTTCCTGGTAGCCCATCTGGGTGCCCTTGCTTGTACGCTCTTTGGTAGGCTGCAAACTGGCTTTTTGTCTCCTGCCAAGAGGCTCCAGGGGGGCTTTTTTTTTTTTTTCCCCAGAAGAAAATGTGTGCTTTTGCTGGCAAGCTGTGTGTCTAAGCACTGGCTCTTTCCGCACTCGTGATGCCAAGAGTGTTTTTATATATTTACTTCCTTTAAAAGGACATCAACAGGCACCCCACCCATCCCAAGTTTTGCATCCCTTGATAGGCTTTGATTTCACAATAAATCCTCAAATACAATGGAGCGTTCCTCCCAGAACTAAAATAACTGTAGACTTTATTAGTGAACTCTGCAGCCAGGGATGAAATTTGTTCCCTGCTTGACTCTCTTAAACGATGGGCACAGCAGCGTGCCCTCGGGCTGCAGTATCTGGCAGGGCAGGCGGAGAGGGGAATCCTAGCTCTGCTCTGGCCAGTGGGTGTTTCCCTGCAGTCAGGATTTCATCCCAAGGCTGTGCTGAAGCAGCGAGGGGTGGCTTTTCCTGCCCTTTCGGTCCTTAGGGCAGCGTAGCCTTTCCCGCCCAGATCGGAGCGAGATCTGCTGTAGCATTTAGCCTTTGCTGGGCTCTGGTGCTGCCTTTATATGACACTTTCTTTTGACAATTTGCAGCAACTAACACCGTGATACAGCTGATGTGTAAGCAGCCATGGAGATAGGGACCGTCAGAGGCAGTTCAGGAGCTTTGGTACTTCTCCACTGATTATAAAGAGAGCCTAGAGAGATTAGGCTTCTAATGTAGATGCCTTAATTAAGTGCCTAAGGATTAGATGGCATGAATCTGACCCCAAATGTCCCTGATGCTGATTAGAACTGAACTTGAACTGGAACACAGGTCTGGAAGAGACCTTCTCAGCTGTTAAGACTCTGAGAACCATGTTTAGCCCAAAAGTATTCAGCGACTGCTCACCTGTCCTACCCCAAAGCACGCAGACCTGCAGAACTCCTTCCACACCTTGCAGCGAATTTATGGCCTTGATAGACGTTGATGGGTTTTGTTCTTTTATTAGTAATATGCCACAGATGGAGAAATCAACAGTGTCACTTAAGTCTTGCAGCCGTGTATCGTCAGGGGAGAAGCTGGGTGAAAGTACCCAGCCAATCTTAAGAATTGTATCTTATCCTCAAAATACAGAAGGAGGCAAAAAGCAGGGGACGGGACTCCTTCATGGCCCCAAATCTGGCAATCGGTTTAGCCTGGTAAGCATGTGAGCAGGATGCAGCAAGCAGGCATCAGTAGCTGGGTAATGAACAATGAAATGAAATTCCTGTGTTTCAGGCCATCTAGCTGGATGAACCTCACCATCTCTGCTGGGCCAAATTTATGTTTAATATAATTTCAGCGAAGCTCATAAAGTTAAGAGTGCCAAATTAGAGTGATTGCCTGTCAACAGTGACATTTGCTGAGACTGGCCAGCTGTGAGAATGGAAACATCCCACCAGGAGCAGTCCTGAGAGCCACCAGCATGTCCTGTGGACGACTGAGCAGCTTTGAGACAGGGGACAGCTTTGAAGTCATTGAGGACTGGGTGACCACGATTGCCCTTACCGTGCTGCTTGTACCGGCTTTTTATTTTGGCTTCTGCAGGCAGAGTGCCACTGGGAGAGATCACACTGAGCCAAAAAACTGTGTCCTTTGCCTTAATTTTATTCTTTAGCCTTACATGATTTTTAGCAACTATCTAAATGCCTTCTTTTTATAATTACTATAAATTCAGGAAAGTAACTGGTTGGGGATGGTGAGTGAACCCAGAAGAACGTAACAAGGTGAATTAAACACCCACTATTCTTTGCTTGGGGGAGATTTTATCAGGGTTGACATCTTTATCCCTTCACTTGAGGCAGCTCAGGCAAAAACGAGAGACGCAAATCAGTGTTAACTTGGGTGTTTCCTCCCTTTGATCATTCTGAGTCACTCAACCTTCGTGTTCTTCTCTTGCTTGTTGGCAAGTGGTATGTCCAGTGGGGTGAACAGTTCAGCTGCTAGCATTAGGGGTAGTTTTGGTTGTCGCAGTGCCCTAAGAAAATCTTGGACCATGGGTGCAGGGAGCTCCCCAAATCCAGGGATCTCCAGCTGACACTTGTCCTTCATGTTTTGCGGCTCCTCTGCTTTTTTTTTCAGCTTATGGCAAAAAGGCACCTTTGTGGCAGGCTTCCCCTGGGCTCTGAGAGGCAAAGCGGGCTCCTCAGCCCCCAGCAACCCTCATTCAGAGGGTTCGGCACCAATCCTGGCGCTTTGCAGCGAAGACACTGGTGCAGGATGTTGGTTCTGTTATCCAGGAAAGGAGCTAGAGTGGATCCAGACGCTCATCTCTTGGCAAGGCAGGGTGACAGCTGGCTGGCCATGGCAGAGAGAAGGTGGCTCGAAGGATGGGCAGGATTGCAGCTCTGTACGTTTTCCTTATGCCACTGTTCTGGGAAGATGAAAGCATTCAGGTGGATGATGATGAGCAGCCTGGTAAGGGTGTTTTATAATCGAATTATTCTTTATTTTTGTTGTAGGATGAGAACTTAATCAGCCATCATAATGCGGGTTTAGTGCTGAATATTCCCCACAAAACTCCTGACAGGTGAGTGAGTATTATGATTTTGGTTGAACAGTTCATTTGAGGTCATGCATCAGGCTAAAAGAAATTCTGAAAGCAGAGTTGGGAAGATCATGGCTCAAGGTGCAACTGCTGCTTCTTAGACAAGGAGCAACGTATGAATCGAGCCATACATTACGCACTGTCCTTTTAAAAAGGTGCAAATATAACACCTCCGACTGCCCCATATGGCTTTGAATTCAGCTGTGGTTTATATTCTTGCTGTGTGAGAAAATGAGAACAGAGGTGTGTAGCACTTTATCCCTGTCTTATTTATGAGCAGTGCAAGAGTGTCCTGCGAAATGTGAGCAGCTAATTTTAGGCGACAACATAGTTTAAGGTGCCAAGCCTTCCAAAAGGGGAAGGAATGTATATCCAGCTAGGCTGCCTTTAGCTCCGAGCTGCTCCAGGGCACTGGATGTTTATGCCACCTCCAGTACATTAAATCTTTTGTGTGAGAGACATAATCCTTCGTTGTGACATTAGTAGAGGTAGCTGTTACGGAAATGATTGTGAAATCCCTCATCTTACTGAAGAGGAGAAGAAGGAGGTGCATCTGAGGTGGTTTGCACTGTGCTAATGCTCTCCATCCCCAAATCCCAAGGGGCTTTCCAAGTGCTAATTAATTAAGAGTCGGAGTTGTCTGTTTTCAGCAGTGGACAAACAGCTGCATAGGGAGTGTGGAGGCTGATCTGGTGTTGCACAGGGACCTAAAAGGACTTGAGTAATACGCAGGGTTTGATTCCCAGCTAAGATGCCCTACACTTGGAGGCAGGAAGGAAGGAGGATGAATTTAAATCACCCACTACACGCTCCCTATATTTTTCTTCATCTTCTGTCCTACTTCCCGGCACCCTCTGCTGGGTTATGGTAGGGACTGTATGGCACAGGGCATTCTGCATGTGCTCCTGCCCCTTTGCTTTATCTTGGCCCGAAGTACATACACAGATCTTCTACCGCTTCTCCCCTGGAAAGGTCCCTGACTCAAAGGCACAGCTCCATCTTTTTAAGAAGTGCCACTTCTAGTGCGGCACAGAGGATTCCTGTCTGGTACCCAGCCTGCTCTGTCACACCCCAGGCCAGCAAGGACTAAGAGTGCCCTCTGCTGCACTCCTTCTCCTCATCTTTCCATGGCAGCATTCCGCTTGCTGTTTGGGAATAAACAAAACAACTCTTTTAATACACAAAACAACTCTTTCATATTCTAAAGGTCTTTTTGTGCGGGCTGTGCAGAAGCCTGGTTCTGTATTTCAGCAGCAAACAAAAAATGCCCCGAGATAAAACGTGCGATACACTGCATCCATCCTGGGGCGCAAATAAAGCACTACGGGAAACTGCTCTCCTTTATCAATAACCTTCACCCCCTAGCTTTTCATTGCCTCGTAAAACAAGCAGCTCCTCGTTGCAGGAGTTCAGACAGCAGTCTTTATAGTCATGAAACTTTCGTTTGTCAGAGCTGGCAGCACCAAGTGCTGGCGATGCACGGTCAGTTACAGTACCTAATTGCGCCTAACAGCGCTGAACTTTCCATCTCTCCCTCCTGTTCAAAGGAAAAACATTGGGCACCACAAAGCTCTGCTTATTTAAGTCCTCAGCTCTCGCAGCCAAAAAGGAATGGACGTAGGTAGGGAAAGGGGGGTTGTGTCAAGACAGCTGCCCCAGACTTCATACTTTTGGAGTTGAAAAGAGGAAAAATTAAAAAATAATAATCCTGCTTTTATTGGGATTTGATTTACCCATGTGGAAAGTAACTGAGCTGCCGGCGGTGCCGGCAGCCCCGTAACTGCCAGGGCCACAGGAATCTGCTCATGTTCCCTGGAATCTGGACATTTTTTTTGTTGCACCCACTTCGGCTTGCTTTCCAGATTGTCACTCAAGTGCGGGGCACGCCCCCTCCAGGAGGCTATTTAAAGAGGAGCTGGTGTGCAACTTTCTCCGAAGAGCGAGGAGAAACTCCGAAGGAGAAGGAGTGAGTCAGCCGGCAGCCTGAACCCCCTCCCTTCCCTTTACTCGGGATGTCTGGCAACTTGGGGACAGTGACCTGGACCCTGTTCCTCCTGCTCCTTGCACCTGGCTGGGTATGTATTGCACCGCAGCAGCTCCGATCGCTGGCTGAGCCATTGCAGCTTCTTGCTTCGATGCATGCGAATGCTTTAGGCTGAATAATTCTTGCCAGCTGCCACCTGCTTCCGAAGGTTTCTGAGAGGAGGCTGGCTGTTAGCAGAGCGACGCAAACGCACTGTGTAACTAAACCGTGCTCGGAGCTGCACCGCGCGTTAGCGCCTGTCACCTGCGGATCTCAAAGCTCTTGGCCGAATGCGAATGGATTTTGTTTCACTCCTCTCTTGTGAGCTAGAAGCCAGCCCTGCTTTACAAGGGGGAAGAAGAGAACAGAGAGAGGTGAAGTCACTGAGTTTATGTCCCTGCAACGAATAAAAGTCTCGTATCCCAGTTCCTTACTGTCACCATCCTTCCCCGGCTGCCACTGAATCCACCCATGTGTTCCCCAAAACAGTGATCCTGAGGGAGAAGTCAGACTGCAGCCTCTCCAGAGCAGGATTTGTGCCTGTTTTTGTGTTAATACAAGTGTTTGACAGAGTGGTTGATTCTGCTCAGGACTTCAGTGTGCTATTGCAGTGCCAGTAATAGCCGGAACATTGCTGCAGTCATTAATGTATCTAAATTGCAGTAAGTGCCTTTTGGATCGGTGAAGAAATCAGGTTCACAGAGCCAGTGCCTTGCGTGGCTTACTGTGCTGATAGATGCAATAAACTTCTGGTTGATTCGGTCTGTTGGATTGCTCCTGGCAGCACCCAGCACGTGCCAGCCCCTTTCCTGCCAGGAAAGGTGTCCCGTACACCTAACGCCACTGGGATCTAAGGGTAATTTCTGCTATTTGAGATGGTCATCTTGATTCTTGCACTGCCCCAGCTTTGGCAGCATCATATCGGTCGTATAAACGATGGCAGCGGATCCCACCGCTGTGACACTTTGTTATTGCTCTGAAATGATGTAATTTTCTCTAAATCTGCCGACTGCCTTGGAAATGGGACTTCTGACTTTCTTTGAGCTCTGAGAGTGATGTTTAGTGGATCGAGCAAGTAAACGAGAGCTGTTGCTCCTGAATCTGCCTCCTGTGTTTTTCAGAGGTGAGAGTAGCACCAGGATTGCTGGGAGTTGTGTTTGGCTCTGCCAGGCTCAGCCTGGCCAAGCCTGCCTGCCTCCGCGCTCTCTCTGTGTGATGGGGATAGTGCTTCTCGTCTCTCGTAATAGGCTGTTGTACGACGTGCTGCAGTGACCCGGGGAAGATGCCTTGAGAGCCTGTGATGGAGGGAGAGCAGGTATTATCCACGATCACTCAGTGTTTGGAGTGCATGAATAGTTGTGTTTTAATTGCTTTATCTACTGCCGGTTTTGGAGTGTGAAAGAACCAGTTAGGTGTTGATTATATTACTTCTACCTGGCTCCCAAAGCAGTTTGCAAACAGCTAGCTCAGCTTCAAAACGCTTCTTTCCCAGCCCTTTGAATGCAGTCACGAGCCCAAACGCATTTTAAAAATCCTCTTTGGTTTGGCCCTCTTAGCTGGTTCCCCGGGCTCACGTGGACGTTGACTGATCAGGACTGAGAAATCCTGACGATGCCACAGAACTGCTGCAGTGGCGTGAGTTCGTGTCCCCCGACTCGCGCCTTCCTGCGGGCGTAGGGGGAAGATGTTTTATGTGAATATGAAGCAGGAAGAACGTTCTGACTTTTTCTTTCCCCCCAGGTAACTGGGTTCAGGTCTGGCAGTTGGGAGGAAGCTTGTTCTGGCTTGTCAGCTGAGCAGATGGGACCTGGGAGTTGGTGGTGGAGAACACGTATGGAGCACAGACAAGGGAACCCTCTAGTCAGACTCTTTGTACTCCCGTTGCGGCTGGGCCGTCGCTCAGGGGTCCGGGGAATGGCAGATTCACACATGGTGTTTGTGGTCAGCATGAGAGCTGCCAGCCAGGAGCAGGGAGAGCTGATATTCCAGGCTTTAGCACTTTCTTACATCTCTACCTTTGATCTCTAATACTGGTTCTGTTCTGCTCCTCTTGAAGTTCACAGAAACGGGCTGCCACCTCAACGGAAGCAAGGTCAAGGCTATCGAGAACTTGAGGTTAGGATCCTGCTCAGTGAAGGTAAAAGTGTAATTCTGGGGACAGACCCTTCTGCAGAGGGGAAGAAAATTAAATGTTGTTCACGTGAATCCCTCTGCACCCGGGTTGGTGGCATGTTACGCGGAAATGCTGCTCTTTGTGGTACGTATGGGTCTGTACCAAAGCCCTGAATGCGAGTCCTTGCAGCTCTTTGGGACAGTTTGGGCCGTTTCCACACTCTATTGAAACAACTCCTAGAAGCAGTCCTTGAAAATAATGCAGGGTGGGGGTGCTCCATACACATCCAATATAATCTATTATTTAGCCTATTTGAAATTGCTGTGGAAGCAAAGTTATGGAGAACTTTAGGAAGTTGGTTCAACGTTGACTTTCTACCAGCTGTTCCCAACTCAATAAGTTCCCCTCTCCGGCCAGTTATTCAGTGCTCACTGTTGAGCGTACATGAGCCAAAAAAGATTTCAGCTCATTCTCCCCTCTCTCGGGCTCGTGAGAGGAGCCGGAGGTATAAATAGCACGAGCTGACTTTGCTCAGTAATAAAACAAGCAAACAGGAGCCCCAACACACCCTGGAGCCAGGTGGACTGGGTGATGGAAAGGCATGTCTGAGCTGACTGATTGGAAAATCTTGAAGTATTGGAAAGAGCCCTGCAAATACGGATGAGTTGGGCCTTTTAAGCCGGGGTTGTGCTCACAGGTGGGGGAAATGAAGCCCAGCAGAGGTAGGGGTGCAGAGTCACCCAGCGGGTCTCCGATACCTCGGAGAGCTGAATCCAGATGTTCTTGTGCTGAAAAAGAGCCGTAATAGAACGAGGAAGTGAAGCTGATTGTAAACAGAAGGTAAAACCAGGTGGTCTGGTTTCTTTGGGTGAGTTATTAAAGGAAATAAACAGCACCAACAATGATTAATGAAGGTGAGAAAGAAAACTCGGTGGGGGTTTATTCCGTTGCATTCTCTGTTGTCCTGAAAGAGGTTGTTTTGGTTTGTTTTTCAGTAGGAGAGCTATTTTGAGAGTGTTTCTTTATATGGCCTGTGGCTGACACTGCATTGGAAAATGCTTGTTGTCATTATTTTTTTTAAGTGCATGGATTGCATCTTAATATAGGTCCTGTGTTAGGAATGCTTCGCCTCTTTTATGATCTCATGTACCCCCCACCCACTCATCCGTGGTTGAATAACACGTCCTTTTGGCAGCTGCAGCGGTTGCATACATGAAAAACAGTAGGAAAGCGTTTCTGTATTTTTAGCGTCTTTTAATGCACTTCAGCCGTCGGGAAGAGATCCCTGTGACATGCCAGCTCCCAGCGAGCGGCTCTGAGACTGCCGTCTGAGAACAGCTGGGCTACAGGCGGGAGAGGCTTGTTTCCAAAATACTTTGCGCTGGAGTTTTCAAGGAGAATTACGCCGATTCCCGCTGAGCAGGGTGAGACTCTGGGAGGGCTTGTGAGTTAAGATTTAGACCGATCCCTGTCCTACACCATACTGTGCTGACGGTTACAGAAATACAAAGCAGTTGGCATCTTCTGACCCCGTGGGAGCTAAAGTCGGAGCAGCTGTTTTGAGCAACAGTCAAAACAGCTGGAAAAGTTTTACTACTGTTATTGGTGACAAACACAATATCCAAGGAAGCTGTTTCACAAGCGAGGGCTGGATGGGATATAACAAGTGCAAACAGAGCTGTAGCAAGATATTTTTTTTGGCCTTTCTTCCAGGTGTTTCCCCCCTCCTGCCTGCCCCCGGGCTCTTTCCAGCTCCCTGGGTGGCAGTGGCCGGGTCTGGCAGCGGAGCCGCGAGGGGTCTGTCCTGCTGGGTGCTTTCCTCTTCGCCCCGGCTCACAGCAATACAGGATCCCAAAGCGTGTTTCTGGTACCATCTATGTGCAAGGGTTGTATCGGCCCCGCGGCAGCAGCTGCCCCTGGGGTGGGAGCTGACCCGTGTCCAGCAGCGCACAGCACCTGAGCACTACAAATTGGAATAGTGCTCTTGCATCCCTCTGAACTACCTGGAAAATTTTAGCGGGCAGAAACTGAGCAGAAAACCAGGCTAGAGTTAGCACACTGATGTTTCTGAGGAGATATCAGAGGGTCTTTTCAGACCATGTTCTCTGCACTTTTCACAGTCGTGGTTTGACATCTTGCCCAAATCTGGGCACCTCCAGAGCTGAGGCTGCTGTATCCGCTCCAAGCTGATGCGGGACAAGGATGCCACAGACTGAGCTATTGGAGCGTTGGAAGCATCCTGGGTTTGTCAGAGACGGTGTAACCCTCCTTCAGACAGAGCCTGATCCCTGTTTACATCTGAAGTGGCATAAAAGCCAAGGGTGGGTTTCAAGAGGTGGCCAGCACTTGTGAAATGCTGCCAAACGGGGCAGCTGTAGACTCACAAGGTCCCGAGGAAGGTTGGTTACGCTGCGTTCCCTGGAAAGGGGAGAGGAGAGGGCGTGTGGGAATAACGACCAAAGTGTGAGATCCAGGGGACAAAAGGGAACTGGGGAGCCTTTGGGTTGGTTTTCAGCGCTGGCTGAGTTTGCGCAAGTCCTTTTGTTATGCGCCTCGCTTTTTCCATCTTCGAACTGAGGCTAATGATACTGCTGCAGAGTGCTTTGATGTTTTCTCCTGAGCAGTGCTATGTAAGAGCTGGGAATTGCTTACTGTTAATAATTACTACTTTATTGCTTCCAGGGAAGTGGAGGGGGTGAGCTGTGCACGGGTCTCCAAGCTACTGCTTGTCCTGTTTGTTTTGGCCCTGCTTCCCTGTGGCATTTTTTTCCCCCTTGAGCTCCAGATGAATTAGGGATGAGAAAAAGCTGAGTCTTGAGAGTCCTGAGGAGCCGCACGCACACCCTCTGCGGCAGGGCTCTCCGGTGGCGGGCGAAGTCGGTCTTCCCTCCTCTTGATGGGGTGTCTGTGCTTGAAGCAGAATCGTGTTTTTCATTTCTCCGCCTGGCTGGTTTGCGGGAGACTCATTCTCTCCATGGCTTGTCTGCCCTCCAGGTAGAACCGCAGGCCTGCACGTATCCATGCCAGTGTCCCTCCCAGCCTCTGCAGTGCCCCGCTGGCACCAGCCACGTGTTGGATGCCTGTGGTTGCTGCAAGGTGTGCGCCAGGCAGCTTGGCGAGCTCTGTTCCCTGCAGAAACCCTGTGATCATCACAAGGGACTCTACTGCGACTTCTCCAAAATCCACAGAGGCAGCGGGATCTGCTTAGGTGAGAGCTGTATGTTCTGTTATCGTGCGGTTTTCTTGTGGCCCCTTCAGCCCTCTGCCTGCAGACCTCCCAGAAAACCCACGGCATCGGCAGAATTTCCTGTAGCGCTTGGAGCTTCATCCAGCGTCACGGTGCGAGATCTGTGCCAGCCCTGCGAGCCAACAGATTCGCTGATACCGATACACACGCAACCTACGTCCTCCTGCAGTGAAGGATGTTCCCAAAGGCACGAGAGGGGGTTTGGGACTCTCCTTTGTTCCCGTGACGTTGTTAGGAGACACCCTCTAGCCCTGTAGTGCCTGCGGGTAAATACCAGCAAGCTGGACTTTTACTGGGAAGTCCAGCTGCTTGGAAAATCTCACCCAAAATCTCAGTGCCTTGCACTGGAGATTGGCGTTCTGCACTCGACTGCTCACATGCAGGAGGCATACTGTATTTCTGGCTTTAGCACGGGGGCGGAAAGAGCTGAACGACTGGTTTGCAAAATAGCGTGGATGTAGAACATGAGAATTACTGAGCCAGGTAAATACAAATGCAGACCTGTTTTCTTTCCTGCTGCCTCTTTTCAGCCAGAAAAGAAAAATAGGTTGGTTTTGTTGTTTTTTTTTTTTTTTTGTTGTTGTTGTTTAGTAGCTATTTTTAAAGCATGCAAAAATTATTTTGGTGTAGAGGAAAAAAAATAAATATTTCCTCAGTCTCCTCTTCTTTGTTTAAAAACAAGACTCCTCTGCCCCTGTCTCTGCCAGGAGCGGAGCATTTTTTTCAATTCAAGCTTTTCAAAACAGTCAGGAAGACACGAGGGCTGGAAAGCTGATGTGAACGCTTTGGGAAGCATTCAGCCACTGCACGGGGCATCTGGCAGCCGTACCACTCGCACCATCCCAAGGCAGGGCTGTTTGGGGTAGAACTCCACTGTTTTGCAGTGCCAGGATCGCATAGATTTTTTTTTTTTTCACTCTAATTAATAGATTTAACTTGTAGAAGGTGTTTTCTCCTTTATTTTGAGAATTTTTTATAAGTTATTTGTTTAATTTTTCTCCCGGTTATTGTGATCTTTAGAAGCTGCATGAGCTTCCTAGTATTTCCCGTAGGCATTGATACACCTAAGAGCTGATGATTGAAGCTTAATAAGGGAAACGTAGGCGTAATAATGGGTGTAAGCTGTAAACTGCTTAATTAAGACTGGAAATGAGGTGTATGTTTGTAGAGTAAAGGTAGCTAAATCACTGGAATAATTCACTCAGGTGTGTGGAGGTGTTTCCATCTCGAAGACTTCACGTGAAGACTGGACATCTTTCTAAAGAAAGTGCTTCACGTTCACCGTGACGTATGGGTTTGATCCAAAGATTTTGGAGTGAATGTCCCAGATCTCTGCTGCGTAGAAAATCAGTCTCGAAAACCACAACTGTCCTTCCTCCTTTTAAATGAGAAATTAAGATTTTCTTGGCAAAAATCCCAGATGGACATAGACCAGGATATCTCCCTAAACTGGACTGAGAGTTTGGGATGACATGTCCTTGGGTGATGTTTTTGTGATGTCCACACTGATCTCTTGGAAGATGGGGGATTTTGGAGGCAGTGAAGGAAGCTGAAGGTGGAGCGATGAATTGAATGAAGGGAAAGATCAGTGTTTGTGCATGGAGAAGAGAGGACTTAGAGGGATCCAAATAAGACAGATGTGATGGGAGCAGAAAGGAGCAGAGGGATGTTCGGGTGTCATGGAAAAGCTTCTAGGTTGGGTACCGGCCTGAAGGCTGTATCAGAAGAGACAGGAAGGGAACCATCAGAGTGAAAATTGCTGTATATTTGTTTAGTGTTATCACAGGACATAGTGTTTCATGTATTGCAGAGGAATTCATGCCTTCCTGCAGAGCCCTTGGAGTATCGGAAAGGTAGCCACGATCCCGTAGTAAGTCTAGAGCGGGAGAGCCAAAGGGTGGTGGGGTGGCCTTGGTGGGTGTGGGGAGCTGGCAGAGCTGCGGCTACTGGAGCGGCTCGCTTGAGCTCTGCCATATTGCCCGCAGAAAAGGGCAAAAGTCTCCTTGGCTGGGCTTGGCGTTCGGAGGCGGGAGGTGGCAGTGGTGCCAAGCGGAGCTGGTAAATAAAGAGTCCTCTCACTCTGCTGGCGCAATCCGTTTTGGGGCTTTAATTGGATCAGGTCAACGGGAAAGTGAGGTCATTGTAGGGTAATGAAGGGCATGACAAAACGATTGAGTTTTGAAAATATAATAAAAGCCCTGAGCAGGCTGCCATTCCTTGGGTGGGGAGGAGTGCTGCTGAGGGAACAGCACGATCGGTTCATCGGGAAGGGAGAGCGCTGGGGCTGAAAAACAGTGAAAGAGGATTTAAAAATAAGTATGAATGGTTGTGTAGAGGGAAAGTGGATGGCTTCCGCTCTGATGGAAAAAGTGAGGATTTTGAAACTTCTAAGTAGGAGCACAGGAGTATTTTTATACCAATGGCATTGAGAAGAGTTGCAAGTTGAGATCCAGCTCTGGTTAGAAACAAGGCATTAGCAGCCCGGAAGGATTTGTGTCCCCTCAAGGAATAGGTGGGATGGAAAGAGGCTCTCGCTCCTTGTTTGGTCCAAACACTTTCTGTCTGAGACAACGTTCCACGGGCGAGCAGGACTAAGGGGAAAATAGATCAGGTTTCCTGGTAAGCCTCCGCAAGCAGCCAAGAATCCTTCCTTTTGGTAACTTCCCAATAGAGGTTTGCATGGATGTTTTTTGTTTTTTAATGGTCAGGACTGCAGAAAGCAGCAGCTGATGAGAACTGTCCAAAAGCAGGATTTCTGTGCTGTGGACAACTCTGAGATTTCAACATTTCATTTCGGGCTGAAAGAAAAAAAAAAATATATTAAAAAAAATCTCAAAACTTTCCATGAGTTATTTAGAATACTCGTTTGGCTGCGTCAAAACTTTCCACTTCCGTTATATCAAAATGTTTCATCTTGATGTTCATAGTATCTAAAATAATTACCCGAGCAAAATGCTTCCCCCTGTGGATGCTGTCCAGCAAGTATTTTTGTTGAGCTATTGTAAGAGCATAAAGGAAATCTTTGATATCAAATTGAAATGCTTCGGTTGTTTCTCATTGAAAACATTCCTGATGTTGGTCTGTGCCTGTAAAACTCTTAATCAAGTAAGAGTTTTGTGCTGGAAAACTTATACTGGAAAAATTTTGGCTAATACAGACTTAAGAACTTGCGAGCAGTGCTCGCACCCGCAGGCTGGATATTGCTCCTACATGTCAGATATTGTTGTGTTTCCTTTTTTGCTCATTTAAGTTTTATTGGGAAGGAGTGAAAGACTCGTAGGAGGGCTGGAGATGAGAGATCTGGAGATTGGAACAGAGAGAAATAGAAAAAGTTGTGGCTGGAAGGAAGAAGAGATTCATGCATCACAGAGGAGCCAAAAAGGTCATACACCCAAAGTGTTATTTTCCTTTTGAAGGTACCTTTAGACATGTGGGGAACCAACTGCTCTTAGGAGAGTGTTGCCTTTTGGTCTGCTAGGAGTAACGAGGAGCAAAGCGGCTGGCTCACGTGTGGTGTCAGGAATGCAACTTGCACAACAGTGCTGACTGGGGCGCGCTCTGAGCCGGACCCGCAGACCTCGGGCTGGAGAACAGGCTCTTCATGAGCTGTGAGGACACGGTCCCACTAAGTAGCTCATCCGAGTGGAGAAGAGATTTTTCTAGAGAACTTTGGGAGGTCTGGCACAGCTGGAGCCAACTTTCAAACACCCATGTCAGGATTAGCCTTGGGTCCAGGGGGCCAAATATGAGATGTGCCAACTTCTGCTGCATCCAGTGCCCGGATGGCAGGGCAGGGCAGAGTCTGCGTGTGGCCACTTGTCCCTCCCCAGGAGCTCTGTCACCCCCTGAGGCAGAGACTGTTCTACCAGCGCTGCACCGTCTGCTCAGCTTCTCCTCTTCCCCCTTCCCACAGCTCACGAGGGCGCGACTTGTGACCTGCTGGGCAAGATCTACCACAATGGGGAGAGCTTCCAGCCCACCTGCAAGCTGCAGTGCATCTGCATGGACGGGGCCATCGGCTGCATCCCCCTCTGCTCTGATGACCTGCGGCTGCCGTCCCCCGAGTGCCCCAACCCCCGGCGGGTGAAGTTTCGCAATAAGTGCTGCGAAGAGTGGATCTGCGAGGAGGGCAGTGAAGAAAACCGCTTTGAAACAGCCATGGCGGGTGAGTGGTGGGCAGATGTGACAGGGCCAGGAGCTGTTTGCTGGGGGATAGGGGTGGATCCAAGCTGCCTTTGGACTGGGACCCTAAGTCACGTCTGGTTTGGAACTGGTGGTGACTGCTCGCTTTGGGCACCATCGTGTGGGTACCAAGCGTTGAACTCCAGACCCATTAGGGTGAGACCTTAGTGATGCTGCGGGGAGGTTTGCACGCCCTCTGGTATCCCAGCAGAACTGGCTGGAGCTGGGCTGTGGTAGGGAACGGCCCTGGGTTTGCCTGTGTCTTCCTCCTGCCGAGAGGCTGAGTAGCTCACGGGATGGATCAGACCTTTGCTACCGTTCCTGAAGAGTTAGACCAAGTTGGGAGCAGCCATGGAGCTGCCACACTTTGTCCCAAGCCCTGAACCTTGCCTTGTGTCTCTTCCGCCTGGCTCAGTTTTCAGGGAGGATCCAGCACGCAAGCCGGAGCTGAATAACCTGCAGGAGAACTGCTTGGTGCAGACCACCGAGTGGAGCGCTTGCTCCAAGAGCTGCGGCATGGGCATCTCTGCCCGAGTAACCAACGACAACCCCCAGTGCCGCCTGGAGAAGGAGACCCGGCTCTGCATGGTCCGGCCCTGCGACTTCCCCATGGAGAAGAACAAGGTACTGGGCTCGGGGAGAGGGGACACACCACCGGGAATGCCGGGGACAACCTAGTGAGGTATTTGTCAGACATGAGCCTGTCTCGCAGGGTTTGCTCTGTGCTTCCACGTTTTCTGCGTCCTACTGCACAGTGATGGGGATCAAGCACAGGGCTCGGTGGACCTTTTGTCTGAATGTCATGTCCTTATTAACCCTTCTGCTCTCTCCCTAGAAGGGGAAGAAGTGTGTGCGGACCCCAAAGCCACGTCAGAGCCTCCACTTTGAGTTTTCGGGCTGCACTAGCACCCATTCCTACCGGCCCAAGTTCTGCGGTAGCTGCACGGACGGCCGCTGCTGCACCCCGTACGTCACCAGCACCGTGGAGGTGGAGTTCCGCTGCCCCGAGGGGGACTTCTTCCAGCGGAAGATGATGTTCATCAAGATGTGCTCCTGCCACTACGACTGCCCCCGAGACAACGACATCTTCCTGGCCACGTATCACCGGAGGATGATTGGAGACCATGTCAAGACAGAGAGGCAGTAGCCCTCTCCGTGCCAGATCCGCAGGCCAAGGTGTCAAGAGGGCTCTGCAGCGCTTTCATGGCTGCGTCCCAGGACGATGCAGCCTCTTCCCCCTCTGTGAGGGGCTGTGCTCTTCAGAACAGCACTGTTCACCTCCAGTGGCCCCAGTGGCCTTGCTAACAAGCTGGGGTGCAGGGGGGGAACAGCCCCACCTGCCCCAGGCTCCTGACCTTCACCCGTGGTGGTGCAGCCGTCAGTGAAGGACCCAGAAGCAGGCTGGAGCTGCCAACTTGATCCATGTTCCCACTGACCAGATGGGAGAGTGGATCAAAGCCGTGTGGCTCCAGCCTGTCTCCAGCTGAGAGCACAGCAGCTACGATTCCCCGTGGCCGCTGGCCTGCCAAAACCATGCGGCAAACCCAGAGCACGAGGCAGGGGAAGCCCAGGAGGCCTGAGCTAAAGCCGAGCTCTGCAGTCTGCTTCCCGGCAGAGTGGAGCTGTGCTGCATGTTGGTGCAAAGCTTCTCGGTGAGGAAAGTGGTCCTGGCCCCGTGCTGGGCTCCTGCTGAGCTTTTCAATTCTTTTTGGCTAATTGGATCCAACAAGTTGGCAAAAGCTCTTCTCCATCCTTGTGCCCACCTTTCACCCTCTCACATGCTTTCCCATCAGCAGCTTTGTTCCACATCACTTTGCTCTTGGAGCGGCTGGATCATCTCCGGGGTGACCCGTTCTCTGGGCAGCTTGAGGCTGAGCTGTCTTTTTTCCCCATTAAATTCCTTTCACCCTTGTGTGCCGCTGAGGGTGACAGCAAAGACAAGGAAACAGCGAGTTGTGTCGCGTCACCGCACGAGACGGAGCGTGCCTCAGGGCCTCCTGCAGAAGATCTGAGCGCAGGAAGGGGGTTCTTGACAGGAGAAAGGATCCAGCCAGGCTGTGGCTTTGCCTCGGCTGCCGGCAGGGTGGTGTTCCCTGGGGCCTGTCTCTGACCCGAGCAGCTCTTCCAGCGTGAAACCGGGGTGAGCCAGGCTGCCAGGCTGAAACACATCCCCTGCGGGCGCTGCTCCCGACAGTTCTTAGTTCTGTGATGAGCACGTCCCGTTGTCCCTTTCAGTAATGTCTTCAGAAACGGCTCCAGGGTGGGAGAGGGGCTGGGCTGCACCGGCTCACCCATCCAGAGTGGGGCTGCAGCTGTTTTGGCTCCGGAGTCTTTGCTGGTGGGTCAGAAGTTGGAGGAATGCAGCTCAGCGTGGGTCTCCCCAGGGAGTTTAAGGCACAAGAAAAACGCCCGTGTTTGTAACTGGAGCGGACCTCTGGAGTTACCGAGGCAGCGGCAGGGAAAGCTGCGTGGTGTTGGGGTCTCCAGTAGTGGGATTCCCTTCTCTCCGCAGACCTGTGCAGAGTCTCTCTGCCGTTAAGGACATGCCGATTGCCGGCCCGGAGCTCCAAGAGAGGCCACCGGCACAGGAGCTGACCCGCACAGCCAGCAGCGACGTGGCCCCATGCACCTCGGCAGCTCCGTGAAGTCTTATCAGTTGTGTTCAGTCTCTGCTGATTTAAGCAGAAACATCCAGGAAAAGGCCCAATCTCGATCCTTAAATCCTTCCCGCCTTTCACCACTGGAAATCACGATGAATTCCTGTCCCCGCCGGGCAGGAGCAGGGGCCACGCTGCAGCACTGAGGCTTTACTCCCGCCCCATATTCCCACCCCAAAGCGGAACCCGGTGCCGGAGGATGATCCCAGCCGTCCCTAAAGGCTGTCCCGCAGCCCACATCTCCGCTGAAGCGCTCACGCGGGGCCGGTGTCTCCTCTCAGCCCCTTTTCTTGCTCTCTCAGCCTGCGGATGCTCGTGAGCTTTCAGCCTCCTGTTACCTGTAATCGATTTGAACTGTAAATAATTTATCTGATGTCGTTTCTTTTTTTTTTTTTTTTTTTTTGTTAAAGGCCTTTGTATAGTTCTTGTATCCTTTTAGCACAGCCGCGCTCGGGGCCTCTCCTCCCCTTCCCCTCCAGGTCGGCTCTGAACTTTCCTCCTGCCGTTTGCCCGGCTTCCGAGTGTAAAACTCCACTGAGGTTGCACTTTACTCAACGCCAATAAATATCTCTTTATTTTTGATATCTCTGGCAGCATCCCTCTGTGCGAGGCTCCTGCCCGGTTGCCCCTCCAGCCTTTCCCCAGTGCCGCCAGCTTGCTGGGACCAGCGCAAAGCTGACGGTTGGGTGTGGAGGGGAAGGGAGGTCCTGTTCCCCCTCCCAAATACCAGCAGGGCTGGTGTTAGTGTCTCACCTCTGCAGCCCACAAACTGTGGCTCCTGCCCTGGGAGGGGGGGACACGACAACAAGCAGAGCCCCCCTCCGCCTGCCTAAGGACCCAGAAGTCCTTAATACCCGGATAAAAATAACCCTGGGAGCAGATGTGAGCAGAAGTTGGCCATAATGGGGCCAGAACGCGAGGGGCTTTGCGGTGGCTTAACAGCTTACGGACTCATCCCCCTCTCATCACATTAGCCGGGGGCTCCCCCCTCTCCCACCCCCGGCGCCATGGCGGGGGGCCGAGAGGCTCTTCCTCCCCCCCAGACCCCACTGTTCCCCTGGGGAAGGCAGGGGGCTCCCCGGGGACAGGTGGGGGACAGTGGGGACAAGCCCCTGTCCCTCTCTGGAGGCTGGGGAGGCCCTGGGGGAGGCAGCGGGAGGGGACAGGGTGACGGTCCTTCCACTGTCCCCGGGGCGGTGGCCGTTAGGTGGCACCAGGCACTTCCCTACAGGGACACCCTGTCCCCAAGGCAGGTTGTCGTGGGGTGCAGGGCCTGGGCCTGCCCCTGGGGAGCCGAGCGGGTGCCGGGGGGGGCACTGGGCTACCGAGCAGGGACCTGGGGCAGCACCCACCTCCCCCAGCCCAGCCCTGGGCACCCACCAACACCCCAGGGCCACCATCGCCACCCCAGGGCCACCACCACGGCCAAGAGGCCAGCGAGGCCCTCGGTGCTGGCACGGGGGCCGTATTCCAGCTCGCCGCCACCTCCGTGGCCGTGTGGGTCCTGGGGGAGCCCCGTTCCCCCCCTTATCGCCCGCAGCCGCCGCCTGCGCCGCAGCGATAGCGCAGGCGTGTCCTCATGGGGACCCCGGGCACAGCCTCGGCCCCCCCCCCCGCCCTTATCGTCCCCGGCCACACCACAGCCTCCCCATGGCGAGCAGGGGACAGAGGCTGCCTCAGCTCCTCCAGGGCAGGGAGGGCTTTTTTCCCTAAAAAAAGGTTAAAAAAAGGAGATGGGTGAACATAAACATAAAAAAAAAATTACAAAAGACCCAATTCTGCCTGTTTTTTGGGTGGCTTCGGGGCTCCACCGGCCGTGCCCGGGTGACAGTGTGGGCCCTGACCCGCCCGGGGGTGCCCCGCTGCGTGGGGAACCCGCCGGAGCACTTTCTCCTTATATGGCGTGGTGACGTCACGGTGGCGCTGGGAGGCCGGCGGTGAGGACACGCGCCACCCCCCGGCGGGGAGAACTCCCCTCGCCCCGCCCCTTCGCCCACCGTGACGCCACGCCGTCACCTGCTCGCCCCGCCCACTGCAGCGCCGCGCCACCGCCCCGGCCACGCCCCCTCCGCGGCTCTGACGGGCGGCGGCGGCAGCCAGTGGGCGCGGCCGGCGGGGTGGGCGGGGCGCGCGCTGACGTCAGGCGGGGGGCGGGGCCTGCGGTGCAGGTGGAGGCAGCGCGGTGCGGAGCGGAGCGGCCGCCCCGGGCCGGGTACGCGGGGGGGCGGACGGGCCGGGGGGGCTGCAGGGGGGACCTGGGGCGGTTGTGGGGGTCACGGGGGGGGGGGGTCCCAAGTGGGGTCCCCATGGTGGGGTCAGGCTAGTTATGTGGCTGGGGGGGCCGAAGGGGGGGGCTGGGGCGCTCTGGGGGGGCCACAGTGGGGTTGGGGGGGCTCTGGAGGGATGTGGGGCTCCCTGGAGGGGCCCGCAGTGGGTCGGGCTGGTTGTGGGATGGGGGTTATGCGTGGGTTTGGGGCGCTTTGGGGGTCCGGGGGGGTCAGGCTGCTGATGGGGTCAGGGGGGGTTAGGAGGGGATGCAGAGTACTGTGGGGTGGGGGGATCCACAGTGGGTCCGGGCTGGAGGAGCCGGGGGGGACCCATAGGGGTCAAGCGAGATATGGGGTGCTCTGGGGTTTGGGGGGGTGTCAGGCAGGGTGTGGGGGAAATGGGGTGCAGTGGGGCTGCGGCAGTGACCCTGAGTGGGGCCGGGGGGTGTGTGGGGCTGAGGGGAGGGGATAGGGTGGGCAGAGTGGGGTGCTCTTGGGGGGCCCGCAGCAGGCACAGGCTCGGGAGGTGGATGGGACATGGGGGGCCCTGCCCCAGGGCGGGACACCAGCCCCCGGACTGGGGTGTTTCTGCCCCATAGCGGTGTTCCCACTGGTGCAGCAGAGGGGCCTCAGGTGCCCCCCGTCACCCTGCCGTCCCGGTGGCAGTGCGGTCGACCCTCCCCGGGAGGTGGCAGCTCCTGCGGCAGCATCTGGGTCTGGCTCTGATTTCCCGGAGGCGTTTGATGCCCGCTGGGGTTGTGCCCGAGCCGCAGCCTGGGGATTTGGGGCGGCTGCGCTCTTTCTCCTCTCTCCAGACACCGTCTGCGCCTGCCGAGACGGTTCCCGAAGCCGGCGGCAGTGGCCGGGCTGCGGAGTGCTGGGAGCCTCCTCCTCCCGTCGATACCTGTCCCGGTGCGGATCGATGGCGTGCTCAACCGGGCAGCGCTAAAACCTCGCCATCGACTTTTGGCACTGTTTTCCCCTACGCGGCTGCGGGAGATGGGGATTTATGTCACCACATCCCCTTTCAGACAGGGGTGCTTTGCGCTGATCTTGCAACCAGAGGAGCATGCGGTGGGACTTGGCATCCCCGGCGGTTCCTGCAATCTCTTCCCTTCCTGAGTTTCACCCTCCTGTAGCCGTGGCGGGACGAGGGGTCGGTGAACCTGCTCACTAGTCTGTGCTGTGGGCTGCGCCGGGGGCTTCTGCCTTCCTCGCTCCTTGGTGGGCTCGGCAGCTGCTGCCGGGTCCGAGCCGCTGGCCGGAGTCGCAGGGGACAACAGCTATCTTTAGGGCTGTGTTGCAATGGAGGGGTGTGCCTTGGCTCGGCGATGCCGGCAGCCGCCTCCTTGCCCGAGGATTGACTTACGCTGAGGCTCCCGCGTGGGAAAAGTCAACATTTGCTGTGCAGGTGGCGGGAGCCAGATATCGGGGTGCCCCGTCCTCTGTGGGGTCCATAACGGGGCTGTGGGGCTGAAGTTGTGGGGTCGGGCGGTGTTGGCAGCTGCCTGCAGTGGGGCGGCTGCCAAAGCTGCTGGTCGGCCCTGCCAGCTCGGGCGGGCAGCGGTCAGGGGCTGACGTCAGGCGACGTGTGCCCTGCATGAGGTCAGGCTGTGCGAAGAGCTGTGGCATGGGGGTTTGGCACGGGGTGCACCGACAGCCCTCCGGCAACGGGACCGGGTGAGCCGGAGCAAATGGCCGGGGATGGGGACGGTGCGAGGGAATCTCTGGGACCCCATGGGAGAGGAGCTGCCTTGGGGAGGGGGAGTAAGTTAAGTTCTTGTAAGGTGCACCCCAAAACCCACCCCATCCCTCTGCTGCTCCCTTCCTAAGGCTTTAACGAAGGCACGGACGTGGCTCCGGGAGAGCCAAGGTCAGGGCTGCCAGTGGCAGCGCACGCTCCCTTCCATGTCCTCTTTCTGCCGGAGTAACCCGGTTAGTCTGTGGGAGTAATTTGCACCCGCGCCAGAGCTTCGCGTGCCGTGGGACTGAGGTTCCCTATCGGCTTAATCCTTCCTGCGCAGCCGTTGCCCTGCTCATGCTAAATGTGCCCCTGGGTGATGCAGTTATGCCGTGCCCGTCCCTAAAAGGAGGCAATGAAAACTTATGGAACAGTTTGTGTCCCCCCACGTCCATGGCTCCTCTTGGAGTGCTGGGGTGTGCGTAGACGTGGGTCTCCCCCAGCTCGTCGCGGTGCTGGCAGTCCCTCCTGTGTCTCACCCGAAGCGGGGCGTGTGCCGCTTCTGCATGTCGTGATGGTAACGGCGAGTCAGCAGCAGCAAAAAGTTCCCTCTGTGCATCAGACTGCTTCCCTGTGGTCGCGCTCAAGCTGTTCCACGGGCAGTGGGGGCCTCCCCCATCCCTTCGCTTGGCTTTGCCTCGCGCAAGAAGAGAAACTTCAGGCCTTCTCGAGAGGGTTTGAAACCCTGCCGAGGAGAGAAAGTGCCTTCTCATCTGCGGCGGTGCTGCTCTGACGGGCGCTCTCCTCCCGGCGCGCAGCCTGGCAGCTGCCGGAATTGCCTGCAGCCGCATCTCTCCGCACCGCGTGGTCCTCTTGGAGCCGCCGGTGGGTGAAGATTGCTCAGAGGGTAAGCAAAACGTCAGCCGTTCTCCAAGTGGTGACAGATCTTAAGATATATCTTAAGATATGTCACTAATTTAATATGTAATGGCGCTTTTTCTGAGCTCCAGCTGCAGCCGTTCCCTGGGGAGGAGAGGCGGCTGCGAACGATCCCTACCCCGGAGGGCAGATATCCTCCCTTCTGTGCTGAGCGGCGTTTTACCTTTACTGTGGGAGGAGGCTCAAGGCTGTGGTGGTTGGAAGTTTGGGGTCAAAACTGGCTCTTGGCCACTCTGGGTGCTGCGGGTCGGAGGTGTGATTCAGGTGGTGGGGATGGACTCACCCACCATCAGCCCAGAGATTTCTCCTTGAGTGAGCTGCCCAGGAAGGATTGGGATGTTTTGGTTGTCCCTTTTATGCATTTTTCTTTGCCTCCTGATCTGTGCGAGGCTCTGAGTCAGGCTTCACAGGGCGGTGCTGCAGCCGGCTCTCGGCGCTTAGCCTGGGACCAGCGCCGGGTGTGTGACAGCGGCCGGCACATGGAGACAACCCCTCTGAGCAGCCTCCCGCGCTGGACGCTCCGCCGAGGCCGTGGTCGTTTGTTTCATGGCTCTGGGGGTCCCTTATGCCGTGAGCACTGGGGCTGTGCTGTGCCATCCCCGGCTGGGCTGGTGGGGACAGCCAAGGTGGGCTCAGTGGGCTGGTGGGGTCCATCCAAAGCAGCCAGTGCATCTGAGCGCTTCTCCCCACTAGAGGCTGCTGATGAACAGAGCATTCTTCTTTCCCTGGCTCTGGCGGAGCAGCAGGGTCTTGAATTTGCAGGGCTGAACATCCCGGCCTGAGCTTTTCCTGCTGATTCACCCTGGAGACAGCAGCGAGCTTCCCCCGGCAGCGGCCGGGTTCAGGAGGCACATCTGCTCCCCTGCCAGGCCCACAATAGGTTTCCCCACTTCATTAAGTCTTAATTAGGCAAATGCACCGGGACCGTGCGTGAGGCCATTGCCAGGGGACACAGATCGTGCGCCGTACCGGGGATGCCGGCTCTCGTGCCGCTTGCCTCAGGGGTGCTGATGGGGTTTTTCTAGCCGGGTGCTGCATGCGGGATGAGTTCAGCCTCTCATATTGTTTTCCCGGAGGATGTGCGCGTAGCGATAACTGCTTCACCCCTCCGGCGTATCCCAACTAGCAGAAAAGCCAAGGATTAGTTAAGCGATGGAAGGGATACTTCACTGCTGGGCACAGCCGTGACGGTAAAGCCGCCCTGTAGACACAAAGGAGTCTTCTCTCGCAGGGCAGCTGGTTTGGTACCTAAAGCCTGGGCAGGATGGTAGTCTGGAAAACAAACCCAGACCCTGGGAAGATGATTAATCACATAACAATTAGGTGTAAAATGAAAGGCAGTTGCTGCCGCATGGTAATAGCTGCAGCGGAAGGTGCCCGGGAAGGAATTAGTGGTGTTGCACAAGACCTTTGCTAGGTACAGGCACTGCCGGGAGGGCAGCGCGGTGCCAGCTGGCTCCGGCACGGAGCAGGCAGCACAGCTTCCCCGACAATGGCAGAGCGGCGCTTTACATAATCTGGGACTTGCAAAACAAGCTCGAAGGTCTGGAAAATCCTCCCGCTATTGTTTGCGCTCAAAGTTTGCTAAATTTCCTGGTTCAATCTGCGGGTCTGGTTTTTGTTTTGGGACCGCAACGGGGGGGAAAATGCACTTTGCACAGAGAAAAGAAAAGGGCGTCTGTGGAGTTTAATCCGCGCCTGCTCCTTAGATGAAACTATTTTTGTGGTTCACAGGAGGTTTTGAGCAGCTGCTCGCAGCTTTATAGGGCTGCGGAGGACTCTTCGTCTATCCAATTAGCATGGTTTGTCTCTAGTCCCCTCCTGATGCCCCCCGAGAAAATCCTGAAATATCAGGCGTGCAAGCACGGGGCGCCGTGGGCAGCGCATACAGGCACCATCTGCGCTCCCGGCCCGAGTGTCTGCTCAGGGACAGAAAACGCCGGGTTAAAATCGCTTTGTGTTGTCTGAGCCCCGTGCGAGTCAGACCCTGCTGGTCTGGGAAGGGTCTAAAGCCGCCTCTTGCAGATTTTAGGAGGAGAGGCTGGAAGGGGGCTTGGCTCATCTTATTTTGCTGTGCCTCTTGGCTAGAGTCGTGCGCTGCCAGTTCCTGCAGCTTGGTGATGTGACGGCAGCTGGGAAAATGCAGCCGGGAGGATGCTGAGGCTGTCGGGAACCTCCCCAGCCCCACTCCGGCCTGCGGGCTCAACGGCGGCGTGTTGCCTGGCCCCGAGAAGTGTTTTGGGGTGTCGGGCCTGCCCTTGCTCTTCCGTTTGCTCATCCCAAAGCCTTTTGCCAACACAACTAAAGCCACAGACGCCCTGCGCGCTATTCAATTAAATGAACGAATCCTGTTAAAATGTTCGCTGCTCCTGTTCTTAAATAGGTGACTAAGAAACCTGCCTGCTCCTGGGAAAGGCAGGGCTGGTAGCAAGGAATGAGGTTAAGTTCCTTCTGGTCCACTTAGCGTGAGGCAAGTTTTGGCACCCTGGTAAGCAGCAAAAGAGGAGGAGGAACCCTGGCCTGACTGCACAAATACATCCTCTTATTAGAGGCGGCTTCGAGCTCCTTTCATGTAGGTAATTACATCTGGCCATGGTTGACCTGAGCTGGATTTGAACAAGGGGGTGTGAGGCTTGACGTGTGCTGGGAATCTCCGGAGTGACTGAGCTGCGACCGCAGTGGCGTTAAAGCAACCTCGTAGGTGTTGCAAACAAGCCAGCGCATCGCAGCGATGGGGTGGGACCCGCGGGGAAGGTCGGAGCTTGCTTACGGCCTGGAGAACCCGGTGGCGGTGCTTGGCATGGGTGGGAGCTGGGGTGGACCAGTGCCTTGAAGCATCACTGTAGTCAGCGTGTTAATGCAGCTGATGCGTTACAGCATTTATCATGCAGTACGTGACCTCCGTGAGCTGATCCCTGCTTGGTTGCTCTCCCCTGATTGCAGCGTGATGGTTTAGCTGCTTGCCAGACAGTACCAGCCTTGCGTTTCTTTATCTGCTCTCCAAAAACCCTTGGAGATGGGGGAAGCTATTTGTGGGCACTTCAAAACTTGAGGGGAGCTCTTTGTCTGCGTTGAGGGTCTGTACCAAGGAGGAACAGCACCGAGTTGCCTCTCTGCGTCTGCGCAGACTCCCAATGCTGAGCACGGGAGCAATGGAGGGCAGATGTTGGCCCGGCCCGGAGCCACGTTGGGCTGTAACGTGACTTTGTCCGTCTGTGTTGATGTTGTGCTGGGAATGCCTGCGTCTGATGTGGAGGTGAACATCTCCCGTATGGTCGGGATCGGCCTCGGCCAATCTGTGGCTGCGAGGAGCCCTGCCGGGGGCTGGCAGATGGGGTCAGCGCTGCTCGGGGATTTCCTCGGATGAGGAGTGGAGGCTTTTAATAGCAAATGTGGTTGTCCATATCATCGCATAGCTTGAAACCTGTCCCTTAAAAAATACCGATCGGAAGCTGAGATGTGGCTGAGCTAGGCAAGTCCACTCACTCTAGACTTTTTCCCCTGGTTTTGAGTGAAAATAAAAGAAAGTTTAAACCTATGCTTAGGTGATGCTAATGTGCTAAGGGTGCAGTTCCTCCCTGGGAGGCAGCCTGGCATGAATAGCCTTTCTTGGGAAGGTCACTTGTCCCCATGCGACCATCAGATCCTTCCCGGTGTGCTGTGCTGTGTCAGATCCTGTGCCTCAGCTGGGTGCCAAGACTTCAGCCTTCTAGGAAAGGCAGCGGGGGACGGTGTAGGTTTCCCTCGCTGCCCGGTGCCAGTCCACGGGTGCCCAGTGCCTCGTGAGGAGCAGTCAGAGGCGTTGGGGCAGCGTCAGGAGTTATGGATGGCTCGTGCTGGGGTTGCAGTGCTGTTTGATCCCTCCAAGCTGCCTTTCGGTGGGAAAGCATAAGATATTCAAGCGCAGAATTGATCTGTGCTGCTGACCAGGCTTTTTCCTTGTGTCACTATTTTTTTCCTAATGCTGTAGCAGGAGGCAAACGTGGTTATGGCAGCTGCCTGGCTCTGGGAGTTTGCCTCTTGCCTCCCCTATAAACTGCCTTCAAACTTCTTGGCTTTCTGGCGCCCTGTTCTGGTCGATATGAGGCTGTTATCAGAGCTCAGCAAACTGTGATGATCACATCCAAGTGCTGTACCTCAAACCACCTGGTAGTGCCGGGCTGGATGAAGAAGCTCATTTGCACAGGGCAGTTAATTCTCTGTATGTTTTAATCTCTGCGACCATCTGTGTTCTTGCCCGGGCTGGGGAGACGGGAACTCTTGGGATTTATTCCAGGAGGTGAATGTGGAGAGGACTGCTTATTCTGTGTCTGCTGAAAACTGCCCTGGGTCAAAGCAGGACAGCCTCATTAGCTCTCGGCACAGTTGTTCCTGCATCTTCAGGCAAGGAGGACTCGACAACACGTCAGCTCTATCCTGGAGGCACATCCTGAAAAGCTGCAGGGAGAGGACAGGGGCAAAAGGCACTTACTGAAAATGGGGACCTCTGTGAAGGCTTTCCAGCATGCAAACCCAAACATAGACGGCCTGCGATGGGCTTGGATGGCACCTTGGAAGGCTGAGGTCTCTCCGGGGAAGGCTGCCTTGGTCTGGGGAGAGGTAGTGTGCTAAAGCATCTTCTCGCCACCCTGAAAGCCCTGCCCCAGATTGTAGCAGCTGCTGGGGTATGTGCCTGCCCCATCAGCAGCTACTGGCACTCTCTGCCTTGGTGAATGCCACGGTTTGAGCTTCAGAAGCTGCTGATGAGACTGGGGTGCTCACACATAGCACCAAACCCAGGGGACCAGTACCTATAGGTGGGCTGCGGTAGCATCTCCAGAGAGATCTGTGCAGGCTGCTGCTGGCGAGAGAAGTTTTTTTGCATGCAACGCCTGAAGTCTTCCTTGTTTTGGGTTCTCACGTTTGTGAGCTGAGGCTCAGCAGCTTGTCGCAGAGCCCCAACCAGGATCCCCCTGACCACAGGCTCTGCACGTGGCACAGGCAGAGGCAGCGCTTGCTGCGGACTCTGTCGAGGAACGCCTGTCCTGTGGGGCAGCATGGCCCCACCAAAGCTACTGCTGACATCCGAACCCAGAGGGAATGATCCCTGCCCTGTAATTAAGCTCTCTTCTGCTCCTGTTCACCATGCTAATGAGTAGTCTCATGGACGTACTCCTTGCAGCTGCTCTGGATCCTCTGTGTGGCTCAGGAGCCGGAGGTGGCTTTCCAAGAGAGCCACCTGCAAAGGGCAAACCCAAATCTCCATCCCTGTCTCACTGGGGAGAATCTTATGGGCTAGGAACCTTTGACTTTAAAAGCTTTTCCTTGACTGTACCTTACTGGACTGCGCCCTGCATGCTGTAAATTCATCTGCCAAACTACACCCCGCTCTCTTAAGTGAGGAAAACCCTTCCTGCTGTTCACGCTGGCAGGGCTGGGCGAGGTGGAGATGTTTTTCCAGCCTTCGGTTGAAGGACTGAGGCTGCCTCTTGAAAGGAGAGCTCTCATTCACCTGCTTGCCAGGCTCTTGACATCAGTGGATAATAACACTTAAAACCAACCAGCTCTCCAGCTAAATCCTCTCCTGGTTCAGCAGTTCGGGGTTTCAGTCTCGCTGGAGATGACAGCACTGGGACTGTCAGCGTTGTGGTGCATCCCAAAGGATGGGTGGGAGCTTGTGCCCGTCTCTCCGGTGTGGCAGGTTGGCTGTAGAGGAGTCCGGCACTGTGCTAGACTTCCCCTGTGTGCCATGAGCACTTGACTATGCACTCCTGTCGAGCAAGGTCCCCAGACCTTCGGTGGGGCTGCAGCGTGAGCTGAGGATCTGGCTTGATTTCGGGACCCTCCTCGGGCCCTGGCGTGTGCCTGCTGGGGCAGGCAGCCGGCCTTGCTGCAGCTGAGAGCACCGCTGCTCTCTTGAATCTCTTCATTTAGTTAATGATCCTTTTGTTGAGAGGATTAGGGTTTAGAGGCCTCTGGCAGAGTGTTAATTAAATTAAGTCTATGGGTGTTTTGTTGAGGTTTTAAAGCCCACTAGAGGGCTCAGTTGGAGCCCTGTGGAGTTGGGGCTGGAGGCGCTGGGCTGTGTCCATCCCCTGCAGAAGTTTGCACGATAAGTTTTGTAATGTTGGAGGAGCTGGATGGATGCACGCAGAAGTGCACGGGGCCAGTCTGCAGCCTCCGCACCGTGCTCGCTGCTTCTCTAGTCCAGCTTTGCCCGTGGCTCGGCAGTGCCTGACTCGTGCCATGCTGCCCCGGGCACCGGCTGTGGCTCCGGAGGCCATACTCGCTGGCGGCTGGCAGGCACAGGACGCCTGCGTCACCGCTCGCTGTATTATCAGCGTTTAGTAATGTTGGGCGAATGTTTTTTTTTTTTTTTTTTTTTCTTTTTTTTTCTCCTTCCCCACTTGGTGTTTACATTTCTAAGAAGTGGCTCAACGTGAACGTCTGGTTCCGTGTTCAGTTCTGGGAAGAGTGAGACACTGAAGTTCGCTTACACGAACTCTCCAGCACTCATGTAAAATACAAGTGTGAGCACTTGCCTTTGTGGCTTGAGGGATTTTTCTGGTGGGTGCTTGGGGGTTTTCGTGTTTAGTTGGAACTGCTTATTAACCAGTGTCTCTTCTCTTTTCTTTTCTATACACTGCCCCATGATGGATGTTGGTGCTTCGCCTGCGTGGTTTGCCCGGCTGTCTCATCTCTGGGTAAGTACCTGCTTCGTTAGATCAGTGAGGGGAAATAGCAGAAACCAATGACTTGGACTTAAATGATGAACGGACCTGTTTATTCTGTCTTAAACTCTGGAGCGTTGATTGTTATCAAACAGTGGGATTTATCTTGTGTGTGTGTGTGTGAATATTTTCATACTGAAAAGCATTTCCAATAGCCATTTCCAGGCCAAGTTTATAACATGAAAAAGTCCACAGCAGTCGTTTTTCTTGCGAGCACTGACCCAGCGATAAAAGCACACTAAGTGCCAGCAAGTGAGCAAATGGAAGTGAAAATGTTGTTTTGGTAGTGGAAAGCAATACTCCCTGTTTCTCCCCAGATGCCTCCTGACAGCTGTTGATGGTAAATCAGTGCTGTGGTTGTGTAAGGGACTCTCTGAAGGCCAGAGCGCGGCGCTGGGCTGGTTTCCCCTTTGCAAACCGGCAGATGTGCGGGGCTTTGCAGGGCATGGAGAGGAGCCCAAGGCCCTTCTGGCAGGAGAGGAGGGGAAATGCGTGTCAAGCTTGGAGAAGTGCGGCAGGCACTGACGTTTCCAGCTTGTTTTCACACAGATCCTGCTTTGCACGGGGGGAGGAAACTGTCCTGGTGGGGTGGATTCTTGTAGTTTCCCAGCAGAGGTTTGCTGCTTGCCCCTGAGCCTGGCTGTGAGGTGCTGTTTGTGTATTAAAGCTTCTCAAAATAAGGTGCGTGTGCTCAGGGTAGAGAAAAGGAAGGGGTCTCTCCTTGGTAAAGCTGGTTCTCTGGATGCAGTGGTGCCTTTGCATTGAGGTTGCTATCTCTGGAAACTTCAGAAGTTTTTAATTTACTTTTTTAAAAAATTGAAAGTATCCTCCTGCTAAACCTTCCCCTTTCCTGTCTATCTCCACCCCTTCCCCGGTAATATCCTCTCCTCTTCCAGTAATGGAAAGGACTGAGCATATTTAGAACAGCTCTGCTCCGCGCCCGAGCGTTCAATGTACTGCCAGTCGCTGACAAAAGACTTGAAGGGAAAGCAGAAGGAGGTGCTGGGAGCAGATTGCATTATTCTTAAACTCAGCATTATTATACGATGCCTCACAGGGGAGGGCAGGAGAGATGAATCAAACCCAAGCATAAACCTGTTGTTCTCTCACAGAAGTAAGTGAAGCCCTATATTTGGAAGCTGAGCAGCTGTCTCCTGTTCTGAATGAGCTGTTCTCTGCTACCAAGCCTCTAAAAGAAGGATCATTAATTAACTAGAGAACCTGCCTTGAGCAGAGGTGCTGAGCTCCCATCCCCACCAAACACCCATCAGTCATTTGAGCGCAGAATAAAACTCCTCCACACAGAAGGTGTAACTGCAAGAAGTGCAGGCTGGCAGCGTGCTGGCGAGGAGGTTGTATTTGGAGCAAAATATGACTGTCGGAGTGAGTTAGCAAGAGGCATGGCTCTACCGGCACGGCGGCTGTAGCTATGCCGGGCTGTCCTGGACCAGGTGAGCATGAGCAGGGTCTTCCTCCTTTGTGCTCCTTCAGGACACAGTCGCCCTTCTGGTTATCGCTGTGTGACAAGTCACAGAATCGTAAAGCACTGGGTTGGAAGGGGCCTTAAGGATCATCTGTTCCAGCCTTTCATGGTCAAAGCCCGGTCTAGATAAGATGGCCCAGCACCCTGTCTGGCTGAATCTTAAAAGTGTCCGATGTTGGGGAATCCACTGCTTCCCTGGGGAGATTATTCCGATGGCTGATTGTTCTCATTGTGAAAAATTTTCCTCTTGTGTCCAATCAGAATCTCCTGAGGAGTAACTTGTACCTGTTACCCCTTATTTTTTCCATGTGACTCCTTGTAAAAAGGGAGTCTCCATCTTCTTTGTAGCCACCCTTTATATACTGGAACATGGTGATAAGGTCTCCCCTAAGCCTTCTTTTCTCAAGGCTGAACAAACCCAAGTCTCTGGTCAAGGGTGGATTTCTTCCTTGGGGAAAGCTGCTAACCTAAACAACCTCTGGATTGCTCTCCCCAGAGCAGTCTTACTGCCACTTTTGTCTGCGTTGAGTGGTCTGTTGTCTTTCATGTACTGCACAGAGTAGAGAATTGCATTTCAATGGCCCTGTTTATTATAGGCTTTTGGGGTTTTGACCCTGATACAAGATGAAATTTGCTGCTTGCTGAATACTTGGTATTAATCTTGGTCACCAAACAAGAAAGCTAATCGGTACCTTGTTAGTGATGGCAAAGATAAAGGTTGTGTGGTACAGTTTCGCTGGATCGGGGACAACCCTGACCTTTCCTCAGCAGACCTATCGGCAGGCTCAGGTTGCCTTTCCATCTTTAAGCCTGGCTTATCTCTTAGCTAAACATAAAATGCATAGGAGCTGTAGTAAGGGAATCTCCTCTCCTGGCCTGATAAGAGTGTTGGGCATCGGTCCTAAAAGTAACACACCAGCAGCTTCTGTGAAGGGATGTGCTGCAAGAAGCCGGAGGGCAGAAACTGTGAAGAGAAATGCTGAAGACGCAAGCGCAGCAAGAGGAGTTTGAGGTTGTGCTCTTGACCTTCAAGCGAAGATTCACATATGTTGCCATTATTTGAAGCCTGTCAAGGAATCCAAAGTGAGGTCATGCACGCTGGCTGAAAAAATGTTCGGAGCTGTTTGTGGGGAAGGAGGTGGTAAGCGCAGCGTGTCCCTTAACGGGCTGCTGCTGGGCTGTGTCTGCCCATACGTTGGCACTGGTAATGCTGTGGGCCGCATGTTGTGATCTTGAAGTTCACCTGTCCATGAAATTGTTTCTTTCTATCCCTTAATTCATATCTCCTAGAGAAGGGCATTGGTCCATGAAGCCGTTAGACAGCAGTTGTGTTGTGAACTCATGTCTCACCTTAGTTCTTATTCACATATAGCTCAAAGAGGAAGAATAAATAAGTTCTGCTTTTCCACCTTTCAGTGAGATTTTTCTGCTTTGAACTTTCCCTGGAAATGTGGTGGCAGGGTATCTGTTTTGCTTGTCCCACCCCTTCGGAAGAGACCATCAGAATCTGATGCGGTGTCAAGTTCTAGGGCTGGCTTAGCTCAGTGGTTTCACTTCGGCGCTTTGTAAGGCAGTGAAATAGTTCTCATTGTGGTGTTTAAAATAGCAGTGCTGCCTTCTGAATTACCATCTAATTAAATGAAAGCAAAAACTCAAAAGCAAGTGGGCTTTTCTGCATCTCTTGTTGCATAAGAAAAGCTGTTTTAGTTGACCTAAAAACCAACATTGAAAAACAGGCTAAACAGAGATGCTTTCCTCCTAGCTCCGTGGGCAGTTTGTAGCAGTTGCTACTGTTCTTGGAGAGCCATTCATGTGGTGGCAGCTGCAAGCCCTCTTCAAAACAGTTACTCCTTTGAGACTAGCTTCCCTTTTGCTTGATGGTTGGAGGAACCCTGCTGTGGGGACAAATAATTAGAAATAAAAGATGGCAGCTTAATGATTATTAGCTTCTTTCTGATGCAGTCTGCGGTGAAAGCTGGATGCAGGGGTGAGATCTGGCTAGTGTGCATATCAAAGCTGTTGCTGCTTCTCTTGCTCGAAAGATTTACCGTGTACGCCGTGTTAACTTGCAGCCTCCGTGGACCTGCAGAATGCGCCGAACTAACAGACTTATATTATTTATTTCAGTAACAAACCTTTTTCAGAGAGGATGACTCTTAGCAATAAACTGTGACAGTGGCAACAGTGCAGGTGAAGCGTCTTTCCTGCCCTCTCCTCCCAGTCTCTCCATCCATACCCACAGCTTTCCCCTCCAGCTTCTCATTTTGCCCCCGTCTCCCCTCCTCCAGTACTTCAGTTCTGCCTATAAATCTGAACCACTTTGGGTTTTCTTTATAAAATTAGCATGGAAAGATATGGCCTTAAATAAAGCCTCAAAACGCCTTATTTTGTAAAGCTCCAGAAAAACTGGCAGCAACGTGATGCTATCCTCTGGGATTTTGTCCTATTGATATTAATCTTTTTGAAGCTGGTATCCATGACTGCCAGTTTCAAAGGTTAATATACTGCATTTCAACCAAGCTGAGAAGTCTTTTTTTATTTTATTTTGTGATATGGAAATGTGCACCAATTAATCATTGCGCACCTGCAGAAGCGCCTCTCTCAGCAGACTTTGGCTGTGCTGTATTAGGTTGTGGGATCATCTGTAGAAAGGACTCGGGGTGATGAGTCTGATCCAGTTAGTAGCTTAAGACAAAGCCTGCAAGGTCCAAGGAGATAGCAGGTAGGGGAAACAGCACTTAACAAGGTGGTGCGGAGCTTCAGCTCTTATTTCTGGAAGAAATAACGTAGCCTGTGCTCTGTTTAGAAGTGGTATTTGCTCTCCGTTGCTAAAGTCTTAATTAAATAAATGTTAGGTCTTGTCAGGTGTCCCTGGCTGACACGCAGGTCTCGCCTGGAATAACAAACTGCTGTCCGTTGTCTTAAGTGCGGGTTCATGGCTTGGGTGAATTTGCCGCCCGGCCTTTGGATTACAAGTGATGTGTTAGTAGGGATGAGAGGGCTCTCTGCCGAGTGCCTAGCTCTAAATTACTGCTAGGTACGCATCGGTCCTAAATAAACCCTCATCTTGAAACTTTCCTTCCCTGAACCAAAGATCTCTGAGTATTTTGAAGCCAAAGGATGCTCTCTGCCCAAACGAGGAGCTTAACAGTATGGAGTAAAATCTGCGCTTGAGCAGTCTTTGGTGAGAGCTTCACCGAACCTGGTGCCTTTCTGGGGAGAAGCTGCAGCTCAAACCCCACCTACCTGGTGTTATTTAAATAGACCAAAGCCTCTCCTGGCTGCAGCTTGACTTCTCATCCCTGCAAGGAGTAAATCGGCCACTGACACCCTTTGTCTGTGGTATGGCTCTTCTGCCTCCCTGCCTTAGCACTGGTCCCTAGGTGGCACTAACTGTTATTTTTGGGTTTATTTCAACAAAGGCTGCATAGCTGAGCTTGTCCCCCGCTGAAGTGACAGCTGCGTCTCTGTCCAAACTGGCTGTCCCTGTTTGGTTTAGGAGGCTGGCGCAAGGGCTTGAACTTCCTCCTGCTGCCCAAACATAGAGGTTTCCAGCAGTATCTCCTGGAATTTATGAACAAGGGGCAGGGAGTGGAGCACTCCGTGTGAGCACGCTTCTCTAATTTTAGTTGTGTCTTCACTAAGACTGCTCGGGAATGAAAAACGGGTAAGTGCTTGAAATGAGGGAGAGCTCGTGACCTGACGGAGGTCAGCGTGCCGTTGGGCCGGCTGTCTCTCTTGCGACAGCTCTTTCCATGGTTCAGTCCATTTTTTGGTCTGTTTCTGGAGCTCGGGCTTATGCCACACTGATTCTGCCTTTTCCTGAGCCTGCACTGCTTCTACTCGCAGCATTGCCTGTAATCTGTTCTCCAGGGTTTTTAAGTACTTTCTAGATCCTTTAAGTGCAGCCACTTGTATGTTTAATACTTCCTACCCATACTTAAGGGGAAAAGTATTTCTCTTTCAATGTAGAAACGTTCACCGTATGAAAACTTGATCCTGCAATCTGAAGCTGACCTCCTCTAATCTTTAAATGGTGCATCTTGGCAGAAATGTGCTCTACGCACTGTCTCTAAGCCCTGGAACGAAGCTGACTTTCCAGGGAGCTGTTCTTCCCCGTGATGGCATGCAGCCTGGGGAGAGGTGATGGTCCTCGTCATCTATTTTATTGCTCTTTCTTCTTGGAGTTAGTCTGCCATGCTGCAAGACACCAACTCAAGTGAACGTCAACTTCACGCAAACCGATGAAACCCACGGTGGGAGCTTTTTGCATAAATTACCCAGATTCTGGGTGGGATGGGAATTCCTAGGTTTAGTTGCCCAGCCGACCCCTCTGCCTTCCCCATCTCCCCAAAAGGCATTCGCATAAGCCAGCCCAGTACCAAAAAGATGTAGTGACTCAAAAATTGGATTCTTCTGCCTACAGGAAAGAACATGCAGTTTTAGTTTGGCAACAGTGGCCCTTAAAGGGCACAACTCCTGCTGTTAAAACAACCCACAAAGGAAAACTTCCAGTAGAAAACCACACAGAAAAGGATTGGAGAAGCAGCCTGGATTTATCAAAACCTGAGGCTGGCTGCCATGATGCCAAGTGGGATTACAACAGCAAAATCACTTAGTCTCTTCAACTATGGAGGGTGCTGCTTGGCCCTTTAATAACTTGCTCAACAATGAATTAATTGTTGGTTTTGGAGAGTGCTACAATGGGCTGGACCAGATTTAATCTTTGGTAAAATACTTGATACAGAGCCAGGTGAGTGTAGATGTTCCAGGTTGCCTTCACTGCGCGCACACATGTTGTAGCAATGCGGTGCAGCGTGTTCTAGTTCTTTGTGAAAAATTTCTTGAGTTTGCAATTCAGCTTGTCACAGGCTTTTTCTGGCAGTGAATTCTGCTGTGCCGGTCACTTTGTGTGCTACATTGAGGGGTGAGCATGGGAGAAATGCAGCATTAGCTGAAGCAACCCTTCCTTCTAGGTAAATCATTTACCTGAAATATCTTTGTTGTAGATCAAGGTTTTACAGTAAAACGAAGCTTGTGAAGGCGAAGGGAGATTTTCTCTACTCCTCAGCCTGGTCTTCTGCTATCAGCCAAATCAGCGCTGCTGATGGTGACAGTAAATCTCGGAAGAGGAGCCAAGGGCAGAGGGCCAGTAGCCGGCAAAACGGAGCCACCTGCTCTCCTCCCACCTTGTTCGCTCTTGTGAAATGGCTGCTGCTGCTCTGGAGACTGCCACTTGATAGCAAAGTGTGTGAACGTGGCACATAAACTGAATATGTCTATAGTTGAGTGCACAAACGTGTGCATAATACAGACACAACCAGCTTACTTAGAGCAGTAGTGGATAAATGATTCGGTTGACCAGCTTAATTTCTTTGTTTTCCTAGAATTTGGCATAATCCTGAGTATTTCTCTTCACTTTAAATCCTGCTTGCTTTGGGGGAGGGAGCACCAGTGTCGGTGTGATGCACGATTCCTTTGTTTAGATTGGGAATTCCTCACGAGAGGAGCTCCTCAGGGTGAGGAGAGCTCCGTGCAGTTTATTGTTGTGCCAGTAATGCTCTAAGGCACAGTGTTCACTGGCACTGGTGTAAATTGGGATCCCTGTTTTATAACAAATCCTGCCAGCAGTGCGTTCTGCGGGACCCTGCAGAGCACTGGATCACCTTACAAAGGATTTTTATTTTTTTTTATGAAGGACTTGAGCTGGATTTAATCTACTGTCTAGATGCTCTTAAGATGCAAGAGTGTGTACTTCTGAGCCGCTTGCTGGCTGCATGCGCATTTAGAGGGTAGGCTTTGGCATCGTTCTCTGTTGTGACCCAGTTGAATTGCACTGATGGAGTCCATCGGGATCTGAGCAGTCGCCAAGTGGCCTTTCAGCTTGCAAGGAACAGCTTTTGCCTTAGAGACCACAAACACATGCCTAAAATGAATATAATTCCTCTCCTTATTCCTATATCCAGCAGCCGAATACCAAGAAATCCTGACTTATTGAAATAATTCTCAATCTCTAATTGACTCCTATAAAGCGACTTAAACCAGCTATAACTGGGAGAGTTCTTTAAATATTTGCAATCTGGGCTTGGCACGGGGCAAACTGTTCTTATAGTGAAGAATTTAAGACATTTCCATTACTTCCTATGGGATTTCAGAGGTCAGTTTGGGGCTGTGTAGGAAGGAAAAGGTTAGACTTTAAGCTAGTGATTTACAGCAGGAGTGGTGTTGATGGCGGTATTTCCATATGCAGAAGAGTGTTAGTGTCAGGCTGTTTTCTGTTGGTTTTTTTTTTTTTTCTTTTTTCTTTTTTTCCCTTTTTTCTGCTCCCTACAAAAGGATTGCTTTGGCCTAGGTTCAAATCGCCCTGCCCCAGAAGAACATTTTCGAGGCACTCTCATGGCACAGACCATGGGCCTCTTTTCACGTCTGATGACTTTATTGCTTTTAAGTTCCTCCTGCCATTCAAACTCTCGGCTGTTGGTTTGGGGTCTGAAGAGGTAACAGCGTCCTTTGCCCTCATGGCACAGTGTGTGTGGCAGCTTGCGGTAGTGCTCCCTGTGGATAAATGCTTCACCTGGGAAATAACGGCTCAAAATACAGGAGCTGCTGCTCTCTGTACTCAGATGCTGGCAGATGGAGTTGGGGATCATCTGGTGATCTGAGCATGGTGGATGATGTGCTGTGTGGTGTTAAATCACCGCTTTGATGTGAAGTTTTCATTGCCCTGGTCTCTTCTCCATGTAATCTGCAATCTGCCATTGGTCAGCGTGTGTATGTGTTATGATGAAGCAGTGTGCTTTTCTTTGCTTGTTTTTTCTTAATTGCAAAAGCTGTTGCCAACCCTTCACATCCAAAAATTGTGGCTTCTTTGCTCGGTGGTTTTTTCCTTAAAAGAAACTCACTGTTTCTCTTCTGACACAGTCTGTTTTCACCCCATCAGTGGGTGAGCAGTAGCAAAGGCAGCAGTTATTGTGGTGGGTCAGCACCAAACATCTGAGCCTCCTCCATTCACAACCCAGGCTATTAAAATGTGTTAATTTAATGCCGTGGAGAGGGAGCTTCAGGGCATGTTTCAGGGGAACTGCCCGTCTCTGACTTGCAGCCGCCAGACCTTTCCCAGCCCGTGTCTTTGAATCAAGCGTGCTCATTTGAGTGCAAGGAAACCACAAGAGAGTCCAAATTTAAGGCAAAAATACCTCTCTTCTCTCTGTAAATAAGCTTTTCACAAGCGATTTCAACATCAAGACAAGGGGGGAGCTGCCCCGTTCTGTGTGTTTTGGCAGAGCTGAGTGTCGGAGACTCCTAGAGGAGAAGGGGTAAATAGCTGTGAAAAGAAACACATTCATTTTTGTAGAAAATTGGGTTTGTCTCCCATTTAGCACGAGTGTCCTTAGCGTGTGAGTGGTCCTCGCTGGGTCAGTACTAGTGAGAGCTTCAGCATGAGGATGAAGCTGTCCCAACGAGGGTGCGCATCAGCCCAGGGTATTATCTGCTGCTGAAGAGGTAGGACAGTTGCTCGTAATGCGAGGAGAATAATGTGCCTGATAGCTTAATTCACTTTGGGAGGCAAGCGAGGAGGCCTTGGTGCCATGTGTCTTTTGGGGCTGTGTAAATATTTGAGAAGGATTTGGTCCCCCCGCACTGGTCAGGCTGGCGCGATGGCAGCAACCTCGCTGGAGCGCCCTGGAAGCGCTGATGAGAAGCTGGGCAACGCTTTTCTCCTGTGCAGGTAGCGGGGAGATCTGGACAGCTCTTGGTTGACAAAAATAATTGATTATAATTTGTCTGTAGGTGAGGGAAAGCCACTCGGTGCCCTTACGGGCAGAGCTTCAGAGCAGCAGGCAGGTCGGTCTTCTCTGGGGGGTTGTGCTGGTTTCTCCTGTTCTTGCACGCTCACCAGCGTGGCTGTGGGCTTTTCTTGTTGACCAAGCGCTCCCCATCTCAGTTGTCACCTGGGCAAGTACCTGTTCGGTTCTTAATGGCCTTAAGTTCAAAAAAATAAACTAAAAAAAAAAAAAAACAAACCAACCCAGCTCTCTCCCCCGCCCTTCTGAGCTGGGCCACAACTTTCTCTGGGAAACAGCGAACTGTATTTAAAATCTAGGTCACGGAGGGAGGAGGGAGCAGCCCACTGCCGCACGGCGTTACCGGCAGGCAGGGCCCCGGTAACGAAGGGCGGGCCCTTCCTTCCCCCTTACTCCCCCCCTCCTCCCCGCCATCGGCTTAGCGCCGGGCCGGCGCGGAGCGCCGCCGGTAATCCTGTCAGTTCAGCCTCCCCCCTGCCGGGGCGGGAGGGTGTTTTGCCGCCGGGCTGAGGGAGGCGCCCGAGGCGGGGCAGGGCCGCGGTTCCTCAGGGACCGGCCGGGCGGCCCTGAGGGAAGGAAACGGGGGCGGGGGGGGAGAAACGCTGAGGGGGGGGGAAAAGGGGGGGGGGGGGGGGGCGCGCTCCCGCTCCCCCCGCCCTCCCCGCCAGCCGCCGTTTCCCCTCCGCCAATAGCAGTGCGGCGCTGGCGCCCCGCCCCCCGCTCTCGGCCAATGGGAACTTACTACAGTGTTGTGGGTGGGGGCGGGGCCCGGGGTGGGGGGGGGGAGTGTGCGCGGCGCGGGGGACAGAACGGCGGGGCGGGCGGCGGCGGCGGCCGGGTCGGGCTCAGCGGAGCGGAGGGGGTTCGGCGCGGAGCGGTCCGCCACGACCCCGAGGTGCCGCACCGGGGGCGGGGGCGGCTTCTGCGCGGCACCGGCGTGAAGGCGGCGGCGGGCGGCGCGCGCGGGGGCGGCCGCGCGCGCGCGCGCGCTCTCGACGGGCGGGTAAGTGGGCGCGGGAGCGTGTGTGTGTGTGTGTGTGTGTGTGTGTGTGTGTGTGTGTGTGTGTGTGTGTGTGCGCGCGCGCGCGTGTGCACCCTGTGCGTGCAGCGCGTGTGCGTGCTCGGCGCGTGTGTGCACGCAGGGCCCGTGCGCGCGGCGTTATCGGTGCGCGCGGCGCGTGTGTGCGGGTGTGTGTGTATCTGTGTGCGGGTGTGTGTGTGTGCAAACGGCGTGTCGGTGCGCGCCCGCGGTCTCTGCGCTGTCTGGGCGCGCGTGTGTGTGAGTGTGTGTGAGAGGGGTCTCTGCACCGTGTGTGTGTGTGTGTGTGCGCGCACGGCGGATCTGCGGTGCGTGTGCACAGTGTGTGTGTGTGTGTATACGGCCTCTGTGTTTGCAGTGTGCCTGTGTGTGTAGAGCCCCTGTGTGTGCGCAGTGTGTCTGTGAGTGTACAGCCCATGTGCGTATGGTGCGTCTGTGTGTCCACCCTGTATCTGCGTGGGGGTGTGTGCGTGTGTGTGCCTGGTGTGCCTGTGTGTGTACAGCCCGTGTGTGCATGGTGCGCCTGTGCAAACACACCATGTGTGTGTGTGCGAGGTGTCTCTGCGCCTGCACGGGGAGTGTGTGCGCGGGCAGGGTCTGCGTGCCTCCGTGCGTGTAAAGGATACGCGTGTGCGGGGTTTGACTGTGCACGCGTGGTCTGTGCCGGCACCCTGTGTGTGTGTTGTGCGTGTGCGTGGTGTGTCCGCTGTGGTCCCTGCACGCACACCCGGTCTGTGTGTGCACAGTGCAGTGGGGGTGCGTGTGTCACGCAGAGCAATAAGCGGAAAGGCCGAGCGTTGGCCGGGGTCTGCGGGAGGCGCGAAAGCGGGGAGGGGGACAGTGGGACACAACACGGGGGTGCTGTCACCCGGGGGAGGGGGGGTGTGTGTGCCCCCTCGCTGGGGCGGTGGGTGCCCGGGGCTGCCGGTGGCCGAGCTGCGGTCCCCAGCTCTGCTCGGAGTCCATTGTGCAGGAGGAGGAGGAGGAGGAGGAGGAAGGAGACATGGCGGGGAAGAGCTCCGGGCTCTGCAAACCCGTGGGGCACCCGGACATGGGTGCCGTGGTGTGGCCCCAACTGGGTGAAGGCTCATTCCTGCCCCTGCATCCCGCTCCCCTCTGAATTCCATCACGAGGAACCACCTCAGCCCGCTGGGAAGCACCGCTCGACAGCCGAAAGGATTTTCTGCCAAGGTGGAATGTTTGGTTGTGTGGTTTTTTTACCTCCAGCGGGACAGCGTTCGCGACGAAAACGACTCCGAAGGGCCCGGAATGAGTTATAATCGCACCTCGGCCACACCTGTGAGTGCCGCCTCTGCGAGCGTCCCGAGCGCCGTCGCTTAAGTGTTTCTTGGAGGGGGGAGAAAAAAGGAACTCGCTCCCCCCTTTTTTGTGCGCCGCGGGGGCTGCGGGTGCGTTTCGGGGGATGCTGTGGGTGCGTAAACGTTTAAGAATTACGTGTCTGGCTGCGAACTAGAGACTGTCCGAATTCTGGGGCCGGTGGTGTGCTGGAAATTATAGTTCAGTTGTTAAGTCAGTTCTTTGTGTTATAATTCAATTAAGACACTGATAAAAATACGGAGAAGCAAAGCAAAATCTGATTTCGGAGCAAGAGCACAAAAGCAATTTTTTGCCCTACTTTGCTCTTTATATTTTGGATTTGAAGGCTTTCCAAACCCGCTAGGTTTTGTTTGCCTGAGTTGTGTAGAGCTGAAGGGACGGTCCTTCTAATTAGTTGATTCTTATTTTGCAATTGAGTTACTGAATGTAAAAAAAAAAAAAAAAAAATCCCTGTAAGGTCTCGGGGGGAGGAGAATCGGCCGTAGATGGATGGGAGGACGCGGAGGGGCTCAGCCCCGGCTGCTGTCACTGTTCAGCGCCGTGGCCGTGCTGCGGAGTGCTGTGCCTTTCACCATGAGCTGATTTGCGTGTCGCCGCCCCGGGAGCTGCTCCCTTCCCTCGAAAGGTTGTTTTGTGGAGGTACAATAGTAGGGTTTTTTGGGTAACGGCTGGCACAACAGTCTTTTCAATTCCTTGAAGGTTTCTTTGCGATGTTGTGGTCGGTAACGGGGACGTCCTGCTTGCGGTGTGTGTCGGATGTCGATGCTGCTAAATGCACTTGTTGTTTATTTTTTTTTTTTTTAACATCGTGGTGCCAACCTCTGGCAGCTGCAGTTACGTTTCCGTGACAGTTTTGAGCATGGGGTGTGATTTAAAAGGCAGCGAGGTTCTTTGCGTATCTGTGCTGACACGGCCTTAATAAAGAAGGCGAGGATTTTCTAGGATTCCCATGAACAACCATAATCTGCTGCAGGAGGTAAATATCAGGATAAACATAGCGCTCCTTACCTTTAAAACTCAATTAGAAATTAGAGCCTTATGAAACAGAGAGAACGATGTTGGTTTGTTGTTTGTTTTTTTTTTTTCATAAGTGCGTTAATTATTTCCTGTATCAGTTTAGATTAGAAGAACAGGAATTATCTGTGTTTTTGTCTGATCTCACGGTTGCAGTTTAAATTAAATTCTTCTCAGAAGCAAAGCATTGGACGGGAAGGCAGCGGTCTGTCTCTCGGCGCTCCTGGCCCCGGCGAGGGGAGTAAGGACTCTTCTCAGCCCATTCCGACACACCGTATGTTCCCAAAGCCTAAAAATGCTTTAGACAATGATGCTTCAAATCTACAGCTTCTGTCTCCGGTAACGCGCTGCCAACTGCCCGTGTGCTCCGCATGAGCGGACGCGATAGATATTTTCACTTGACGGCATCTGATTTTCGGAAAGCGGTAAAACATCGCTGTTCTGACGCCCCATTTACTGCTCGTTGAGCGGATATTTGGATTGATGGGAGGCAGGCTGGTAGGTACGTGGCTTCTCTCCTAAGTAACCGCGTTTACAAATTCATTCATTAGCGATCAAAGTGTTGCCGTGCCGGGGTAGCTTGCAGGCTTCCAGCCACGGGATGTTGGGATGCTCCGTGTGCTTTGATATGTTGATGGGTGCATGATGATGTTGGGAATGTGGCAGTGCTGGAATAAAATTGTATGTACAGGAGCGTTGGTGATGGAAGGTGGTGGCTCTGTACTGGGTTTTTGCTGGGAGTGATTTAGAGTCTCAAAGGAATCTTGGATTTTTGGTGTCAGTGAGTAAACCTCCAGCTCTTTATCCTCGGGGGAGTTGGTGGAGGTGTTGGTTGGGTGTCCACAGCACCTGCCCAGGAGTTTCTCATCAAACACCTTTCCTTGATGGGTTCTCTAATGAAGGGCATTTGATGAGAGCCTCTTCATTTGGGGGGACCGTGACAGTACCCGTTCTGCTGCAGAGCAGGTTTTTCTTTGGCCGCTTACTGCCACATTGCATCTGTTTCTTGGAAAAAGCCCGAGAAGTTGGTGGAGGTCGGGGACACTGTGGATGGGGAGAGCTCCGAGCTCTTCCCAGGTGTCTGGGCCGGGGGGGGTCACCTGGAATAGAGCAGCCCGTCTGGATTTGGGGGCAGAGCGGGTGCGTCCCACCCCGCTGTGGGCAGGGGCGTGCGTGGCTCTGCTGCTGGGGAGCTCCGGCCGCGCTCTGTTTGTGTGCTCCACTGGGTTTGTCTGGACTTGCTCCGCTTGCCGAAGCTGCTTTTACCTTCATGGTAATGAGCAGTGATGAATCAGAGGTGTTGCTTTAATAAGGGTGTCGTTGAGAGGCCCGCAGTAGCCTGATGAATGCAAATAGTTTCCTCTTATAAACCTTATTTTGTGTTTTTAAACTCCGCTGCAGATCTACTTCTTCCTAACCGTAGTTCACCCCCGTCCAACTTTTCCGGAGCGTTAAGAAATGGCAGATAGTCGGATGGTTTGGACCTGGAGCTGTGTTTCGTTGCTGTCGTACGTCTCTCTGGGGCAGCTCGACGCAGAGCTTTGCATCTGGAGTGGAAATTGCACTCTGGGCCGGGGGGGGTCTTTTGCAATGGCTGTTCTGCTTTCTTGGTGCTTGGCTTTTGCTGTAATCTTCTGTAGATTAAGCAGGCGGCTGTATGTAAAGATTTCAACTTCTACTTCTCATCTGCTACACTGTTTTGATCAGTTACTGCGGTTTCTTAAGTTGCAAAGAACTGGAGGATGCAGCATAGGAGGGATTTATCTTTGTCCGTCGGATGGATTAGGTAGGAATGTTCATGGCTTGTAGTTAATCCAGATTAATATTATTAGTTTCTTTACGTTCAGTCGGTTGTTTACGCTTGTTTTCTGTTTATGTGAATTGAATTTTTGTTTGCGTAAAGCTGCTAACATTTTGTATTAAAAGCAAATACTTTTAATTTGCCTGCGTAGATGGACTAAATCTCTCTCTTTTTATTTATTTATTTATTTATTTATTTTTAATGAAGCAGTTCCACAGAGAGGAAAATTGCCTGGGCTTGGGGTGTGTGTTCCAAGCCCTCGTACTCTTCCAGGGCATGCTCCTCCAGACCCCGCTGCCATGCTGGTACAGGCTTTTTAAACAAATTCCTATGCCAGCTTGCTTTCGCCACTGCGCTCCGAGCAAGTGTCTACAGCAGTGGTTTATAATTTATGAAGTCGCGCAGCTCTTGAACTCTGGTGCTTTTGGAGGGGACCGAGTATTTTGTATCTCCCCGATACCGATGCAGAGCCTGGAAGAGGTAGGGAGAAGAGCAGCTCTGGGGAGCGTCCCTGCGTGCGGTGGGAGAGCTCTGTAGCTGGCCGCTTGCGTGCCGCGGCTGTGGCCATCACCTTGTGCGCTTCCCTCCCTCCTGTGTATTTTTGGAGAGCGGTCCCTTCCATCTGTTGGCGAGGGTGGGTGCCGTGGGATGTCAGCCAGGCTTTCCGGCAGGTTCGCACCACGAAATAACCTCCTCCCCGACTGCCCGTGCAGCCCGGACTTGGGGAGGAGCCTTCCCTCTGCCCGAACCGCGGTCCTTCTTACAGGGATGGGGTCAGCCTGAGTTGTGACCGCAGCAAAACGCGCCGGGGATGGAGCCCTGCGGATGGCGGCACAGTTTGGAAGCAGCAGGAGAAGATTTGGGCTAGTTAGCTGTTTCTGTGAAAAACACAATTCCTTTGAACCCGCGGGTCATCGGTTGTAGGCTGATTATTTCCCCCCCTTCCCCGCCCCACGTAATGCGTGTGTGTGAGAGAGATAATTAAAAGCTTTTAGTTAAATAAATAACTAAGCCGCTCACGCGGCTTTATAGTAGAATTGCAGAGTCAAACACTTGGAGGTAGAAGATGGCGTGTGCTGCTGCCGGTCCCGCGGCATCTCCTCCGCCTGTCTGTGCGAGCGCAGCCCAGCGCGGTCTCAGTGCGTGATCGCATATGGGCTTCTTCCCCCCTCGGGGCTCACGTATCGCTAAATAGAAGAGAAATCCACCCGCTAAGTGGGACCAGTCCCATCTCATTGTGGACGGAGCCCCAGGCTGTATTTATTCCCCGCTATTCAAACTCTGCTCCGAAGACAGGATTAATAATTCCCGCCTGGGTTCATCCGCGATGCCTGTGTGCAAATGAACCTAAAGCACCGGCCGGTCTTTGCCATTTGGTTGTGGGACGGGGCTGGATGCTTCGGGACAGGTAATGGCGTGAGCGTTGAAGGGCAGTTTGGTTTTCTCCCTTAGCCACGGAGCAGGGTGGAACGTTTTATATTCAAGCCCTGGTTTCTGCCTCCGTGAGCTGCCCGCGGTGCCTCAAGCCAGGCACTCGGAAAATGAGAAACATGCGGCTGGTGACCATTCCTGGGGAGTCTGAGAAACCGTTTGTCACAGGGCAGGGGCTGGTTCGTGGCAGGGTAAAAATCTTTCGGGTCCAACTTCAGCTGCTGTAGCCAGGAAACGTTCCTCCTCCCACAGCCCTGCCTTGCTCGCTGCCTTCCAGGTCCTGAAACAAATGAGAAGATGGCCCTACAACCAAATATCCCTGATTTCTCCTCTTAATATGAGGGCCGGAGGAAAGCGGGATGCCCTGAGGCTTTGCGGGATGATGCAGATTTTAAGTGGTGCGGAGACACCTCAGGGTGCCGTTTTGCAGTCTGACAGAAAAACCCACCTTGAATCCACGAACAAAAACTTAAATCTGTCTTTTAAATACTGGATTCTGCGTGCACGTAGTTTCCTAAGTCCTGCTTGCGGCTTCGTCTTGACGTGCGCGTCAGTCATTAGAGACGTGAGCCGGTGGGGATGCAGCCCCGTGGGCGGACAGGGGAGAAGCGCGGTGGTGAGCTGGGACCCTCCCCCGCCGTGGGAGCCCTCCTCTTCTTCGTAAAAATGAAAACACAGCCGTGCATTTTGTCTGAAAAGTCTTAAAATCCAATATTAGGCCAAAGTTTTCTGTCTTAGCTGCCTGTTTCACAGCTGTTGGCTTGGCAGCGGTTGAGGTGCAAGGTGGAAATTGTGTGTTTAAATTGGGGGGGGGGGGGGAGGAGGGGATGTTGGCATGAAGTCAAAAGAAATGTCACCTAACCGACATCTCCCTTTCTCCCACGTGAGTGTGCGTAAGTGTATAGAGGCGGTAAAAAGGCCATCTAAAACATAAATGTGCCCTGACGCAGGCAGAAGGCGGAGGATGACTTCTTGTAGGAGGAAGGAGTCGCATCACGTGCAAGAAAACAGCATTTTTAGGGTCCTCAGGAGCAAGTGTTATAATTTGAGCAGTGAGAAATCAGATGGGGTGAGTACTGGCACTGCCCTCGTGTCCCTCCTGGGGATGTCCCTCCATCCATCCCTCCATCCCTCCTGGGGAGCACCAGCGCTGCCCCCGTGTCCCTCCAATCCCTCCCGGGGTTGGAACCGGCGGCCGATGCCGCTATCGCTGCTGCGTTCTCTCCAACTACCAACTGGAAAGTGAGTACGCGTGGTGAGAAGCTAGTGAAATTTGGTGAATAAGCACATCAAATAGCAGTACTGGAAAATCGACGTGTGGGCTGCCTGGTGCGGCTGCGGGAATAACTTTCTCCCAGGTACAAGTTGGAAATGTTTGGGGCTCGGGGAGGAGCCCGGCTGCAGGGAAATGACTGTTGTCAGCTGTTGGTTGTACATAGCTCAAGTCAAAGGGGCTTAAGGACCCCCGCGCTTTCTTGGAGAGGAGGAACAGCTAGGAAGAGAAACTGATCCGGGAGGGAAAAACGCAGCCTAAAAAGACGTTGTTTTTCCATTGATTTTCGCGTGCAGCCAGGCCTCCTGGGGGGTTTAAACGTGATGGAAAAGAGCTCTCGCAGATGCACAGGTTTGCTGAGTTAATTACACAGATCGGCTGACTTCAGTCTCGAGGAGTTTCGGAAAAATAATTTGATGCTGTAGAGGACGGGCCCAGGATGGACTCTGGAGAAGGGGGGGTTGGTCTGCGGTGAAGCCGGGAGGACCAGTGGGGGCGATTGCATCAACATGGGAAGGGTGTGCTGCCGGCAGCGCGGGGAAACGGCCGCCTGCTGAATTCCTCTGCCTTCAGCAGCGTCTGATACCGCTTCCAGCGTGTTTCGTTAGAGGAAATAGTTTCTTTAGACTTCTCGTTGAGGTTTTTGTTGTTGTTGTTGTAACTGCTGCTTCTGTTATTTCCCTCCTGTCTATCTAGATGCCGTCTTCAAAAAACACTTCCTTTGTTTATGGGCGGCAGTATCTGGTTTGTTGGCTCCTGCCCGGCTCTGCGCTTCCCCTCCCTCCCCCAGGAAACGGGGGGGGGGGGAAAAGCTGGAGTTGGCTGATGAGGTCAGAGCAGCGTCTTGCCCGTCCCGGTGCAGGGCTCGCCTCCCTGCCCCTCTCCGCAGCATGGTTTGGGATGCTTCACCCCCTCGTTAGAAAGGGTAATGAGAACCCAAGGGACTAGCAGTGTCCGTGTTCATCTTGGGAATGACCTTTTTCCCCTTGCTTGCATGCTGGAGCAAGTTTGGTTTGTTTTTTTTTTTTTTTTTCTATCTTATTTTGCTTCTGAAGTGAGATGGTTTGAGCAGCCGGTGTCTCCCATCTCCTCACTTTTGGGGCACCGATGCAGAAAATATTCCTCTTCTCGGTTGCAATCGGGTACCCTCGATCCCCAGCTCAGCTGAACGGCATCTCAGATGCGGGTAGGGAAACCAGCCGTGGCATGGGCAGCGTTATGGGCTTCGTATTCTGCAGCTGCTGCTTTTGGCTGATTTAAAAATGATGATCGACTCTCTTCCTCTCACCTGATGATGACAAATGGCGACATTCCTTTTGTAAAGATGTAGTTTATTAAAAAAAGAAGAGTCCCCACCGCATGATGAATAGAGAGGGAGAGCTGCATCTGTTAGTGTTACATGCCCGCGTACCTCCAGAGGCGGGAATGGCACTGGATAATGAACGTGAGAGATGACTTCAGCAAAGCAAGGAGGCTTGCAATTACAGTGAAATTTGGTATTTCACTCTGACGCTTTTCCTGCAGCTTGCTTTCTTTCTAAATTGTACTGGACTCTCCAGCATCAGTACTGCCTGATTATTACACTGGTAGGGTTCTTCAGGCTGCGTTTGATCCCTGCAGTGCTAATTGCAGAAAAGGCAGGTGATCTAGTAACCCAGGGAGGGGACTCTGCCCCTCTGCTCTGCTCTGCTCTGCTCTGCTCTGGGGGGACCCCACCTGGACTACTGCCTCCAGCTCTGGGGCCACCAACAGCAGAAGGACGCGGGGCCAGAGGAGGCCCCGGAGATGCTGGGAGGGCTGGAGCCCCTCTGCTGGGAGGACTGGCTGGGAGGGTTGGGGGGGGTCAGCCTGGAGAAGAGAAGGCTCCGGGGAGACCTCAGAGTCCCTTCCAGCGCCTAAAGGGGCTCCAGCAGAGCTGGGGAGGGACTTCTTACAAGGGCATGGAGTGATGGGACGAGGGGGAATGGCTTCAAACTGGAAGTGGGGAGATTGAGATGAGATATGAGGAAGAAATTATTTCCTGTGCGGGCGGTGAGCCCCTGGCGCAGGGTGCCCCGAGAAGCTGTGGCTGCCCCATCCCTGGAGGTGGTCAAGGCCAGGTTGGACGGGGCTGGGAGCAACCTGGGCTGGGGGGAGGTGTCCCTGCCCAGGGCAGGGGGGTGGAACAAGATGATCTTTAAGGTCCCTTCCAACCCAAACCATTCTATGAAATAGAGTGGGCTTAAACTTTTTTCTCCTTTTTCGAGGTAGATGCACAGCTGCATCTCAGCCAGCGGTTAGATTCGTTGCGAGCAGAGGTAAAGCGAGCGGCAGAGCCGGTGCAGGGAGAGCTGCCAGCACCCCATACCCGGAGATCAATCACACACGAGTTCAGTAGGTCGTAAGGTTTGCGCGGAGCTAATCGGCGGCTTGGCGAGGTGCGAGCCTGATTACGGGGTGAGCTTTGTTTGCTGGGCTAATGCTGCCGGGGGAAGCGGTTGCACATTAACTGTTTCTCATGATTTCTCATCGCAAACAGTTGTAAATCGCTCACATGGTAGGAACTGATGCGAGAAGCCCTCAGCCCTGGTTTTGCTGTGCAGCATACCACCTCCCGCCTGGGCCTTTTTAAATTGAAACCGGAATTGTAAGGAAACAAATAACTGTGCCCTTTTGGCGCGTGAACTATAAAATCAACGGAAAAACTGTCGATAGGCTGTGCTCGTTTTGGAAACGGTTCGACCTTCTGAAACTTCTGACTCTGGCAGAAAAACAAGTAGTGATTAGGTATACTGAAACTAAAGTTTGATTAATTGTAACTTTCATAACACTTCAGCTTTACCACTAGAAAAATATCTTAGGAGAGGTGAAGAACATTTGTTTTTTTTTTTACTGAAAACACCTGTTCTAATAAACTTTTATCACAGTCTGGCTGGGGGTGTGGAGGTGACGTAGACTGAAGCTGCAGCCGTGCGTCTCTGAAGTACGAAGTTTGTGGGTAGGTTGTTCCTGTGTACTTGAAGGGTCTGGTTATTTTTCCCCCCTGTGTTGACTACCCCGATCCACTTCAGCAGAAACACTCCCTGAGATAATATTTTGAGACATTTCTTTAAAACAAAACAAAACAAAGTGGAGAAAAGCGCGAGCCTCTCTGTGTTCCTTCAATTGGAAAACACCATCGGGGCTTTTCTAATGGAGCAACAGCGTTTGGGATTTATGAAAACGGTGCAGAAATGCAGCCAACTGCACCCCGCCAAGTCGAGCATCATCTCGACATCCCTCCGTAAGCCAAGCCCAGCCGTCGCTGGGTTCCTCCCCTCCAGAGGAAACAGCAACTGAGGAACGTGCAGTTTTTGTTTGCTTCTCCGAGTTGATCTCCTTACATTGCTTTCGCACCCATTTACTGTGTTTTCGCCTGGTCACGAAGTGCTTCATGGGTGCAGCCGGTTCGGATGCTGCGATTCGGAGACGTTTGGGAATGAGTCACTGCAGCTCAGGATGGGGCAGGTTTCTCGAAACCGACCTGGGAGATCCCCAGGCTTTGCACAAGCTTAAAATTAAGGATTGACTCCAAGATACAAAAAGATCCAGACCTCTTGGTATTGGCAGCTATGAGCTCTTTTAATGATGCTTTGCGAAATAATGCTTCAAATTTGTTGCTCTCTTGTAAAGAAAAATCTGTCTTTGATACTGCAAGTGGTGAATTGTAATTTTTTTAAAATGCAAATTGGAAAAGATTCAGTTTGGAGCAGTGCAGATATTTGATTTTTAAGTTGATAGTTTGTTGTGCAAGTAAGGAGCTGGTTTGGTACCCGGTATGGGCCCTGATGGCTTTGTAGGATTGCAGTGATCGTATGAGTGATCCGCATTTACTGCGAGGAAAAATGGATGTGGCGCTTGCCTTTCAGTAGGCGGACTGTCTTCTTGGGTGAATCACCCTAAATGGGGATGTGTGCGTTTCATTCGAAATCGGAGATCCACCCATCTCTTTTATTAAACGAGTGTTTGGTATATGCCACCTGCAGTAATAGCCTACGCAGCCATTGCCTAATTCCTAATGGCACAAGCGTGTTTTATGTTTGTGTAGCATCTTCCTACTTTAAACCATGCTGGAAGGTGCTTTTGCCGCTTAAAATGAACTCCTGTAAACTAGCAGCCAACTGGGTGACCACTGATTAATTTAATTGCTGCTTTTAATATTAAATGTATTGTGGATTAGAAAGGGCCATTCTGCTGCCCCAAAGAACTCAGTAGAAGCGGTCCCAGATGTGTGTGAGTCATCCCCGTTCCCCGTGTCCCCGTGCAGGCATGTCCCTGATGTGACCCGTTCATGCCACCCACGGTATTCCCTGCTTGTGGTCCAGCGGGGTCTCCAAGCTGCAACGAGATGGGTTTTTTCTCAAAAAGCTTGTGTTTGGGAAGGTAGGCAAGGGCTGGGAGCAGAAATGAAGCACAGAGAAGAACTATTTTCCTTTTTATTTTTCCTTTTGTCTGTAGAAGTGTAGCACTGACCTTCCCTGCTGGCGTCAAGAGTGAGTTTTGCAGTGCTGTTCGTGAAACGCTTCGAAAGTGCACTGCGCCACGCAAAGAGAAACCATAGGTTGTGGAAAGAAAAAAACCCCTAATACTGAATTTAAAAATGAGTAGATAATTGTGGTGCAGCAATATTTCCTTCTGGCGTGTAGCTGTTTCACACAAGTGGCACTGCATCAATCCCTTGTGCAATAGATACCTATTTGTAGAAAGGATAAAAAAAGACCAAAGTTTATGGGGTCTTTCTCAAAATCCGACAGAAGGATGTCTTGCTCCGGGGCGATTAGTAAATCTGAGCAATGTGAGTTGCAAAAGAACCTCTTGCGCCACTGACTGCAGATGCCAACGTGTCGGTGAAGGCTTCGCGAGCTGCAAAGGGTGGTTCTGCGCCGCTTCCGAGGCTCGCGCTGTGCTCCCTTGTCCCTGGGCTCTGAAATGGGGATTTATTTCAGGTCTTACCTCCAAGGCCCGGTGTTAATGCCCAAACAGGCTTAGTTCATGGTTTAAAGTGCCCCGTGCTTGGAGGGAGATGGTTTTCGGGCTTTTCTCCTGTAGTCTGGGGAGTTTGGGGTCTCCATCCTCCTTTTTTTTTTTTTTTTTTTGGAATAGTCTGCCAGCGGCACTTGGAGCTCGCATGAATTCATACGGCGCTGGCTGCTGATGGTGATGTATGCTCCACATCCCCGAGATTCCCAGGTTCAAGTCCCCAGTCCTGAACTGGTGCTGTGTCGTGTTGAATCCCAAAGAAGAAAAGAGACGTGTAGTGCCGTGGATGCGCCGGGGGATCCCGGGGGCTGGCAGAGGCTGCTTGACATCTGGGGCACTGAGGCTGCAGTGACCTCCTGCTCATCCGCTGTTTCACCAAACCTGCTCTTCTCCCTCAGGGCACGGAGACCGGGAATCTCTGTTTCTTTTCCCAGAGGAGAGCCTGGTCCTGCTGGCCGCCGGCAGGTTTGAAGCAGCGCCTCCAACTCGGTGCAGCAGCCCCGTGCGCAGGGAACTCTGTAATTAACGTCAACTCTTGAACGCCGAGTGATTGGGAGCAGTAATTGGATGGTAGCTTAAGAGCGGGAGCGCGGTTAAACACAACGAACAGGCTAGCAGTTGTGATGTCAGCAGGTAAAACGCGCGGGCGACGGCAAACCCACGTGGCGCGCGCCGCCAGCGTCTGCGAGCGAGGTCTGTGCTGGCCGCGGGCGCCGGCGAAACCGAAAGGCGCAGGGGACAGGTTCCTCTCCTCTCCCCCCGGGTGCTGAGGGGGACACACCGCCCAGGAAGGCAGATACGTTTTTAATCGTCTCCCTCGCGGAGGAATAAGGCAATGAAGTGTTCTTGCCACGGAGCTGTAATGCGCTTCTTGACGGTTTGAGGCGCTGAAACGAGCTCGGGCTGCTGTGTGTGCGTGCACCAACGGCCCAGGTGGGAGACCAGCCCGTGACATTTGTTTCTGCCTTTTCTTTCCTTTTCTACTCTTAAACCACATTTCTTGCCACTCTGAGGGCTGCAGAAATGTTGGTTTCTGGAGGTGGTGTGGCTTTTTTTCTACTCTCGTTTTCCGTCCTGCCCCGCTAACAGCTTACGGCGGCGAGGGGGTGTCTCGGAACGAGCCGAACCCTCGGTCAGACCTTGTTTGCATGTTCATTATTTTAATTTTATGGAGGAACAGGCAACCGTTTACGCTCCTCTTGTGTGTGCATAAAGAGAATCTGAAGGAAGTGCAAAGGAGGTGGTTTAAGAATATCTTTATTGGAGGAGTAACGAGCCGGTTTGGCGCGAGCCGCCTGGCCGGGGAGCCTGGGTGAGCTCACCGACGCTTTTTTTGCTCTCTCCACTCTTTTGCCCCCGTGTCATTCGAAGGGTCTTCTCACGGCAGTTTTAACCCGGACAATGATATCCACAGAGCTTGCAGAAAAGAGGATTTGCGTGGCATTTTATTCCCTTGTGCTGCGTGAATGTGGATTTCGGTGATATTGTTGTGTGGTTCCTGCTGTCAGCAGCACAGTGAAAAGAGGAGCTCACTTGTCTGGTATTGCGACTGTGGCACTCGCAGCCCTTTTGCAGCATAATTTTCGCTAGGGCTCTCCATTTAGTCTTCAATACCGGGTGCCGGACAAGACCAGTAGGTTTCGAGTCCAAAACACCCAACGTAATCAGGTTTATTCTTCATTTCCTGGTGGGTTTGGTACTTGATAAATACCCAAGCCACACTGAGTCCCCATGAGTCTGCGGAGCGTTCGGCTGGATGAAGCAGCGTTGGGCTCAATGAGGCTTTGGCTCTGCACGAGGCAATTGCGCAGCTGGGATTTAAATATAAAAAAGGGAAAAATAAGCAAAGCTTCTCCAAAAAAACACGCAGTTATTCACACCGCCTTTGTATTGTTGCGGGGGGGGATGTGCACGCACACACAGGCGCGTACTTTGAATGGAGTAAGGATTATTCTGACACCTAGCTTGTAAAATAAATGCCAATGGGATGCTAAATTGTGTACACAAGACCAGTAGCTTACCCAGAAAGCAGCGCTAGCCTCAGCTACGGTGTATTTTAACGGGGAGATATTTAAACCAGCTGCTTTCTCTTTTCTGCGTGCGCTTTATCCCTACTAAAGGAAATATCTTTGTCTTGCACGGCTTTTCATTTATTTTAAATTATGGCAGTGTTTAAAAAGTTGTGAGCTGTTTGCTGTTGTCTTCTCAGCTGGAGTTTCTCAGCGTGCCGGCTGCGCCACGGTGGTGTGTATCGGCGCCGGTGGTGTCTATCGGCACCAGTGGTGTGTATCGGCGCCGGTGGTGTCTGTCGGCACTGTGGGAGCAGAGAAAGCTGATTTACAAATTCCAAGTGATGCCCCGGTTCCCCCAGCGCGTGCGCCTGTGGTCTCCCCGCCTGTCTTTACTCCCAGGCTCTCTTTAATGCCTTCGGGGGCGTTAAGCTTCTCCCGGTGCGGCGTTTAATGGGGAACGAAAGGGAGAAGGTTGACAGGGCTGCAGGGGGAAAGGCGCGAGTTGGCTGGGGAGGGGGGGACGCGGGGAGAAGGTGGGAAGGGTTGGTTTGGGGGAAGACCGGGTCTGGTGCAGGTGTGCAGGAGGGTGGGAGAGATCCTTGTAGTGCACCTTGTCCATCGAGCAGCGTAGGGACTCCTGGGCAGAGCGATGTTTGGGTCAGCGGGATTAAGCGTGGCTGGAGAGGAAGGTGCTGCGGCGTGGGATTCGGAAACACAAGGGCTATCCGGGAGTGCGGGTGTGAGACTCGGCGCTAATACCGTCCTCCTGGTGTGCTGGGTGGCAAAGGTGGGAGCTGGAGAAGTCAAAAACACCTCTCGAGAACTGCTCGGACACGGCAGTGGCAGTGTTTGTTCAGTGAACCCAAAACCCTATGAGCCCCGTCCCATACCAACCCCCGGAGTGCGGAAGGGAAGGCAGCGAGCGAAGCTACAAGCCAACACCCCCTGTGATGTGGGTGCAAAGTGTGTTTCTCACCCCCTCCCTGCAGGTACCGAGGGCGAACGCGGCTTCCTTTTCCTTTCTGCAGTTTGAAGAAAGCAATGTTTGTGCACGTTTCCTCCGCGCTAACGACTGCAAAGAGGGGGTGAGCGGGAGGGTGGATGCGGGAGCTGGACAGAGCGTGCCGCGGGGACCAGCGAGGGTGCGCGCTTGGGTCTCCGGCAGTGGGGGGGAAAAAAAAAACAACCTCACAACGCCATGTTATCTTCCTCCTCATTTTTAAAATCAGCGCTCTCCCTTTTCCCCAAGATGATATTTAATATCCTGCTTGCTTTTTCCGATCGCCGATGGGACAGGCTGCACGCCGGAGCTCAGCTGCCGCGTCCTAGTGAGCTATTAGTGCGTTAGGATGGGAGTCCGGTGTAGTAATTCAAAGCGAGAGTTGAACACAGACGCCCCGTGGGATGACGCTGTAATGGCTCCGTGGGCAGGCAGAAGGTGTCAGCGTAATTATTTTGGTCCGGCAGCAGAAGCGGTGGTAATAAAGTGCTCGCTGGGTATTTGCTCTCCCAAAGGATCAAAGGGATTCCAGACAGCCGAGCCGCTGAAACGAAGTGTGCCGTTGTCCGCCTTTAACCAAGCTACTGAAAGGTGATGTACCAAAATAACCAGGTTGGGCGTTGAAATATCGTCCCTCGATCCCGTGGGTCAATACTGAGAGTATTGCCTGAAACGGTCGCTTTTTTTCTGCAAACTTTTAATAGCTGCGCTCCCATGCTGCTGCTTCGAGCAGTGTCGCCAGTGGTTTCTCAGCACTGTTGTCACCTCGTGCTTAAATCCTGCCAAAGAAACAGGTGATTATTTAATTAAAAATCACATTTCCGAGCTGTGCGCGAGTGCGTGTCGTTAAAGCATCCGGAAAGCCGGGTCGTGTCTTCTCCCCATCGGCGACACAGCGCAGCCGGAGTGGGAGAGACGGCAATTTTGATTCAAAGCCATCTCCAGTGAAAATGGTTGTTTGTAAATGTGTTGCATCAGATGTGTCAATGGATGTAATTAAGGAATGAAGACTGCTGCACACCCCTAATTAAGGGGATTAAAAACTAAAGCTGCCTGATTTCACTGCTGGGTGGAAAAAACAAACAGACAGACTGGTGGAAAAGGCTGGGAGGCCAAGTCTTGGGTAGGGCGGTTCTTCTGCAGCCACACCGGGGACTGAAAAGAGCAGCTCTGGGGCGGGTGACAGGACTGAGCCGCTCCGTAATTTGTGTGTAATTGGCTGCTGAGCGCAGAAGACGACATTTAACCGCTGCTTCGCGCTCCCTCCCCATTTGGTTTCCATTCCTGGTGGGGATGGGAGGATTTTCATCCCCTGCCAGCCGCGCTGGGATGTGGCCTCGGGGCAGTCACGGTCACCTCACCCCATGGTGGGTTGGTGTGGTGGTGTCCCTGCACCATCTCGGTACCCGTCACCAGCTCGTGGTTGTTGGGGGTGGTGGTGCGGGATCTTGTTGTGTGGAAGGAGAAGGGAGATGTGCGTATGTGGTGCTGCACACAGAGCAGGACCTTCAGGCATCTGTGAGGTGCTTTTGCACGCACGAAACGGGCCAGACTGTGCCAAATCTTGGACAGTGAACGGTGCATAACGGAAACACGAGAAGGCTGTGCTGCGTGTGGGCTTCTCCGTAACCTTGGGAAGAGGAGAACGACTTTGTCGCGGGATGGGGACTGCCAAGGAGGATGCTGACACTATGATCTCCTGTTGCTTATTTGACTCCCGGCGGGTGTTGCGTGCCCTGCGGGTGCAGGATCCCCGAGGGGCTGCTGGGGGAACGCCCTCCGTGCTGGAGGTGTCGCAGTGCCTGCTCTGATTTTCCAGGAACCATCTTCTCCTTTGCTCTCCAGCTTGGGGAAGCCACCTCAAGGGGGGAAGGGTGACTTTGGGGTCACCGAGCATCATAAGCAGGAAAGATGGGAAGAAAACCATCCTTGTGGAGGTGGTGTTAAGCATCCGAGCACGTGCCTGGGACACGCAGTGCTCTTCTGCAATACATGATGCTGCATTCATTGGGACAACGTCCTTCTGGAGCCATGGTGGCACTTGAGTTTGTCCCAGTCAAACTGAGTCAGCGTCTTGAGGCTTTACTAACACCATCTGACTCTTGTGTACGAGTATTTGGGAAAATGTAGAATCACGGAATGGTTTGGGTTGGCAGAGACCTTAAAGACCATCCAGTTCCACCCCCCTGCCCTGGGCAGGGACACCTCCCACCAGCCCAGGTTGCTCCAAGCCCCGTCCATCCGAAGGACTGGTTGGCGGGCCTGCCTGTTGGTTACCCGTGGACCAGGTCTGGTTGAGAACATGGTTCCTCCCAGGCTTTAAACGGCGCTGGGTGTTTGCTGCTATCCTTGGGCACAGGCGGGACCCTGGAGATGCGCAGTGGCATCGTTCCCATGGGATGCTTTTCTGGGAGCGATGCGGAGTTTGAATTAACTTATCACCTTTTATTTAAAGAAAAAACAAAGAGGGGAGCTTTCTGGAGCAGGTGTTTCCCCACCTCCCTTCTGTGCAGGGTGCCAACAGAACACGCTTTGGCTGTTCCTGGTCTTGAGGCAAGGTCAGCAGCTGGCTGGGGATCTGCATCCCAGTTGGTGTTCCTCAGTAAAGTTGCCCTGGGGAGCTGCAGTCAGCTTGGAGAGGGCTTGTGGGGCTTCGGCGGGCTCTTCTGGTTCTTTTAGGGGACTTTAATTAGCTCTTAATGGTTTCTAAAGCTAAGCTGCATGGTCATGCGAGTTTTTAAACGGTGGAAGGTTGGGTTCTTTTGGTGATGCTGAGAGCATACAGCTCGAGGTTGGTGATGGGAACAGATTTCTCCTCCTTCCCTGTCCTGGTGTTGCTGCGTGTGATGCTGAGCCCTGGAAGGAGAAGAGGAGACTTCAGAAAAGGGACAGCATCTTGAAACCAAGCCTTCCCCTTGCTCGGGAGCAAGCGCAGGCTGCTGCTGTGGGTACGATACCCGCGGTGGTATGTACCCCCCTTCCCCAGCGAAACTCAGCTTCACAAACCTCCCTGCTGGCTGACTGGTCCCTCCTGCGCTGGGCGAAGCTTTTGCAGCCGTCCCACTCGTGTCTCCAGAGCCAGCGGCCGTGGCCGTGACGGGGCTGGGGCCGTTCCAGGCTGGTGGCCGCTGAGGAGGTCTCCGGCTCCTCCATCCCATGTTGCTCTGTAGGTGTAAGCCACTGGGGCTTGGCCGTCCTGTTGAGAAAACCAAGAATTGAGGAATTTTGGTGGGATAACCTGCAGGTGCCTTCCAGCACTCCTAGGTGAGGGTCATTAAAGTTTAAAAGTGCAATGTTCAGGGCTTGATGATGATTACAGTAACGGTAATTGTCCTCTTGCAGCCCCCGTCCTCACTGCTGTTGCTCCGTGGTTGCGGTGAGCACACACCAGAGCAAACCGTGTAAATAAACTCAGCTTTGCTGCGGGTACCAACCCCTTAAAACAGCAACAAAACTCCGTTGCTGGAGGATGAGTCTCCTTTGCATCGAGTATGGGGTTTTTGAGTTTTGGTATCAGGAGGAGGAGAAGCGGCGGCTGATTTACAGGAGAAAAAGGTCTTGAAATCAGCTGAGGTGGTAACTTGTTTAAATACCCTTCGTTATTGCGTGGCAGTCTTGAAGCAGTAAGCCCGGCGTAAAGCCCAGCTGAGGATGCTTTCGGCTTGCTTTTACCCCGTGCGCGAGCCTGGCGTGACTCAGGCCATGCCGGCCCTTCCCTTAGATAGTTGAAATGTTGTTTGTTAATTGTGCAGCTAATAATGTGAAAAGAACTGGCGCGGTAAGTTATTTTTAAACGAATTTCGGGTGTTGCACCGGGGTGTGGCGGATGTGTTGGAGGCACTGGGAGGAATGCAAATCGTACCGCGGCCGGATCGCTACAAACCGAGCGGCGAAGCGCCGTGTCCCCGGCAGGAGAGCAGCTCGCCCGCGTGAGCCGGGGCCGTCGGCGCCCGCCGCAGAGCGGCAGCAGGCGATGAAGCCCGTTAAGAGCTTTTAGCATCAGACATCCTTCTGGCTCTCGGCGCTGCAGCGGTACGTACTTGGCAGGTGCCTCTGTGTGTGTGCGCGCACGGGTGGTATTTATCTAGCAGGCAGCTCTTTATCAAAGGAGCGTGCAGGTCCCTCTTGGGTTCTAATTATAGCTTTGGTTTGGAAACAACCAAAGGGAAAGCGACAAAAGCGGGGGGAAAAAAAAAAAAAAAAAAAAGGTGCTTTACCCCTGTGCTTGAAAAACTGTAAGGAAGGAAAAACGAGCCCTGTTCTGTTAAACCTTGATTGTAAATGAGGCACAGTGTGAGTAAACACATCTGTGTTCAGGCAGGGGGAAAGAAAAACCCACCCTCATGAATAATGCATGGCAAAAATCCTCCTATTCAGTTGATTGAGATCTATGGCTTATTTCTCTTTAACTGTCGCTTTAGAAAGCGGTGCGCTGCTGGAGGAAGAAGGCTGTTGTTCACGTGTGGTGCTGGCGTTACCGTCTCTCTTTTGCTGTCATCTCCACCCCGGGTATTCCTTCGGTGTGAAGCCAGGAGCGGTCGGGATGGAGTGACCTGCTGGGATGAAGCCCGCCTGTCCTTGGCTTTGCTCGCTCGTGACGAAGTGCCGCTCGCTGACGGCGAGCGTGCGGGCTGCGCCGTTCCCCCTGCTTTTATTTGCACAGATTTTTTTTGGCTCCCGCCTCATCCCGTGCGTGCCGGGCTGCCCACGCTCCCTTGCCTGCGCGGAAGGCTGGTGGAGGGAGCAGCCCCCGGGGATGCTATCTGCAAAGCGCGGGTGCCGGAGCTGCCCGCGGGGTGGGGACGGGTACCGGGGGTCCCTCCCTTCCTCCGCGGGATCCGGCAGATACCGGCTCCTTCTGCAAAAGATGGTTTCGGTGCGACCGCCTCTTGCGAGGCTGAGCTCCCCGTTTCCTCCCTGGGGAGGGTTTGGTGCAGTCGGGGGGATTTGGAGACTTGTTTTTGCGGGGGGAAAGCTTCGGCACGCACCGTGCATTCGAGGTGAAATGCCCTTTCTGCTCTGACCTCTGCTCCAGCAGGGGAAGGGAGCCCCGGGAGTCGCTTCTGCTGCTCGCGACGGGATAGGAAGCAGCACTTGTATTAAACTGACAGTTTCCTTAGTCTTTTTAGCAAGCTGCTGATCTGCTTCTGCCTTGCAGCCCGAAAAGGGATGGTCTGTGAGCAGCAGCTTTGTGTTGCTGGCAGCCTGCTGCCTGCGCCTTCCCCACGGCTCTATCCCGCCTCCCACTGCTCCAAGTTCAAGTGAGTTCTCTTAACAGGTCCCACAAGGGCCGCCTTTCCAAACCCATCGCTGCAGACGGGGCTCCGGTGACAAGTACCCGTTTTCATTTCAATTTCGGCGCTTTACCGATGAGCGAAGCCCACGGATTCCTGCACGAGGAATTCCGTAGCGGGCAGGAGGATTTCCGAGGATACAGGGGAGGAGCTCCCGGCTCCCTTCGGTTGTAATGCACTTACTGCTCCATTTAGTCGGGTCATTTTATAAGCCCAGTCTTCAATTTGACATAAATGATTTGCTTTCAGCAGATGGTGAGCTACTATTTTTTGCCCTCATTTAAATAGGAAAGCTGTACGGTACCAGGAGATGAAAGAGGGGCATGGTGCTGCCGACATACAGTAGATTACGAGGGCTGGTCTGGTGAGAATTAAATCCGGGTGGTTGTAATGTGCCATCTGTGTTGTGTTGGGTGGTTTATTTTTCCCCCGTTCGATGAGGCTCCTGAAGTCTCCCGTTACCCTGCGGGTAAGGCAGCGCCGTCAGCTGAGCGGCAGCATCCCCTTTTGTTCAGGACCCAAAGTATCGGCACAAAAAGACGATGCATGTTAATAATGCTGGCAGTGGTTCTAAAACGCCAGCGCTAATTATTCCTCTAATAAAATACGTCGAATAGATTTTGAAAGGTTCTGGTGCTTTACAGTATTTTGAAGTTGTTTGAATTTCTTATTGAGAGGCTTTTTTTATTGCAGTTGAATTTTTTTTTTAAAAAAAAAAAAAAACAAACACAAACCCAGTTCTCCGCTACGTTTTCTAACCGTAGTAAAAATCACGTGTAGGACGCGTTGCTCGAAGGCAGGCGCGGGGCGAGTCCTGCTTGTGGTGGTTGCAGTTTCCTCCTCTCCCGCCCGCAGACGCAGGTTTGTTGCACGGGCACCAGGTCTTGAACAAACTGCGTTTTCAGCCTGTGCTATCTATTTCAGAGCCATGTTCTGTGTAGTTTCCCTGGTGAATTGTGTGCTTTTCACACATATTACGAAATGGGAAGGAACACATTTTAAAAAAAAAAAAAAACACAACAAAACACAACACGCTATTGCTGAAACTATTTGATTTTTTGGCTATTTTTAGCAGAAATTTCTCTCTTATCGTTGTCTCCAGTTCTTGCTGGAGCAGTAGCGCTCGGCGAAGCCACACGTTTTTGGGTAGGAAGGTCAAGACAGTTTGTTCCAGCAGCGTGATTGCCATTATCTGGCGTTGCGCATCGTTGTGAAACCGTTTGTGTTTCTGAGAAATGAACCTTCCCGGTGGACCGTCCTTTTTCTTTCTCTCTCTGAAAGGCTTAAACACTGGCAATTAAGTACGTTATGGTGTGAGCCATAAATCGTTTTTACAGGCTTGGAAGCAGGGATAATTTAGTTTTTACTATTACTGTGCCTATTTGTGTGCCTAAATAAGAGAGACTGGAGCACACTGACAGGTAGGAGACAGTGATAGACGCGTACCTAAATATTAGTGTTTCTTTGAGCCTCTATAACTTGTCACGAAACGACCCGAATGAGCAGCATCGTTATTTCCAGAGATATAAGGTACCGTCGTGTATACCAATCTTCAGGGAGCACAGGCGCAGTGAATGAGTAATTCGGCATCCTCCGGGCTTGAAGGCTTTCTCAACAGGGGGCCGGTGGGCTCTTCGAGCTGCTCTCAAAATCTGTATTTTAGAGAAATCGCTGTGCACGCGTGCGGGCTGGCAAAGGGGAATGGTTCGACTTGGAGGGTGGTTGTCTTTCGACGTCTGCAAGAGCAGAGCCCGTGGAGCGCTGCGGGGTTGAAACCCGAGTTTTGCTGTCCTCCGCTCGTCAGGTATTAATTATTGTCGGTTCAAACCATGGATTAGGAACGGGATGAGCGATGAGCCATTATATTCCTTTTAAGCCTCAAGTCTATTTTGTTTGAAGGATTTTGTTGCAGAAGAGCGAGGTGAGCGCGTAGGTGAGAACGAGCCTGCGGAGATGCTGTGTGCTCCCTACAGCCGTGCCCTTGGACACAAACAGGGCTGAGCCCTGAGGCTGGGGGGGGTCTCGGGATTTTGGGGTAACTGGAAGGACTGCTGTGCAGGGGACAGCAGGTTCACGAGGTGCCCGTGGAGCGGTTGGCTTTGACGTGAGGTGGGCAGAGTTGCTGAGACCTTTTAAGAAGAGACGTGCGGGGCTCTCTTCACCCGAGCACTGACGTTCCCGGTGGTGCTGTTGGACACCAGGAGGTCCAGGTCCTCTTCTGGGGCTGATCTGGCGCCGGTGAAGGGGCGATGCTGTCCGTGGGGAGGTCGACCTGTGGCGTGGGTCTCCTCGGGGGTGGGGGGGAGAAGCCTATTTGTCTTCTCCCTACAGGCTGCTCTGGGTGTATTTAATTACCTTTTCTTCAGATTGCTTCCCGTTGCTAAAGTCTTCTTGACTGGAGTAGGATGTTTTTTAAACTTAAAAATGCTGAAATATAAATGCACACTTGAACTCTTTTCTGATGAGATTTTTTACTCTGAAATCTCTATGTGGGTTCATATCTAAGTTTTGCTGTGATTTGCTTATTTCCGTAGCGTTAAACGCCTTCTCCGCACTAGACTTGCGAAGAGCCTGCCTTTTACAGGCTGTCTGGCACCAAACCCTCATCCTCTACCAAAAAAAAAAAAAAATAAATCCCCAAATCCGGCATTTCCAAGCGTGGCAGCTCAGAGCAGGAGGTGAGCAGCACTGCTTGGGTGCTCGGACAAGAGCAGAGCATCCTCCTCCAGCGTCCAGGGACCTCCCGAGGCGCCGGCAGGCTCTGCGGATTTGACTTGTGGAATAACGATGGAAGAAAATATAATTTAAATAAAAACCTGTTTGTGGTTTGGCTGTGGGCAGTGCTTTCTCCAAACAATGAGTTGAAGAGCAGCGGAGCGGGAACCTCGCTCTTCGTGTTGGCTCTGCCGTGGGCTGGGTTGGAAACAAAGCTCTACTTAGCAAACATCTCCGTGCAGCAGAGGTGCTTTTTTTTTTTAAAAAAAATAATACCGCCTCTCGGTTATGTTGCTTGCTTATAAATCTCTTCGCTTTCCATGGAGAGCTTGCGGGAATCCAGCTTTGAACATAAAACTTCGAAGGGAGAGAACCAGCCGTGAGCCCACGTGGGGGCCGAGCGCACTTGGGTCTCGCAGCAAGATGTTTGCCTGCACCCAGTGAGTTACTGGTGCTGGCTGCCGCCGTGAAATGTTTATTGGGAAGAGCTGGGAAGGGAAGGGCTCGTACGTGCCCATCTCCGCATCCCCAGCCCTGCCGAGGGGGATCCGAGACGTTTGCTCATGGCCAGCGAGACCCACGTTCCCGTGCCAGGAAAGGTCCGTTACTGCGGCTTTGAAATCCAAACAAGTCAACATTTCTCCTTCCGGAAATGTTGGCATTTCAAAAAACTAACTTCCAGAGGAAATGTTTGTTTGTGGACTGTCCCTCTTGTTTACTGCGGCTGATAAGAGCTGCTCTTCAGCTGTGCCCTCCCTGCAGTCCTCCTCTCAAGAGCCTCAATTATTTTTATTTTTAAGAGCAATGTGTGTTTAGATAATGATTCTTACAAATGTATTTATTCAAAACAAACACAGTAGGAAGCCGACTACAAAGCAGACTGCTTTGGCAGCTGGTGCAAGAGGGAGCTCGCTATTTTTGTGTGTTGGTGGGGGGACGGTCTTACGACGCGTCCGTCCCGCTCTCTGCGTGCCAGAGCATCGAGAGCTTTGTCCCGGGGGTTGGCCATGGCAAGTCCGTCCTGGGCCATAGGCTCGGGCTGACGTGCGTTTGGCTGAACGTAATTTCTTGCCCCCACCGCCTTGTAGTATCTCCAGGAGCTTTTGGAGAGCGTGAATTGGCGGCGTGGTGGCTGGGGTGACTCTGCAGACACGGGACCAGCAGCATCCCTAGCAAAGGGCTCCGGGGAGGAAGGGGAACAGCAGTGAGAGCTGCAGGGACAAGTCACCCGCGGGCTGCCACCTGCAAACCGACCGTGGCTCCGCGCCCCCCGTGTTAGCACACAGCCTCTTCAAACCCTCGCCTGGACCGACCTGCACGCCCCGCTCACGCCGTAATCCCTCTCTGGCCCCGCTACGCCGGTGGTACCCGCAGTTCTGCCCCCGCGTGCCGGCAGCCATCCCTCACCCTGCTGCTTTGCTGCTGGTTGCAGCTTTCGGGGACTCGTTGGGTGGTGCGCGCTCCGCGGGCAGCGGACCCTTGGTCTCGTAGCTCTCGCGTGTGGTCGGGTTTGACATGCTTTCCCTTCCCGCTGAAGTTTCTGGTTCAGGTGAGGAGGGAATCCAGCGCGAGCGGCCGGCGCGGAGCTGCCCCCTCCTCGAGGCGGTGGTGGGAGCCGGCTGGCTGCGGCGTGACTGCGCCGAAGCCTTTCATTGAACTTGGGTTTTACAGCTTTCTCGCCGAGCCTGTTCTGTGACAGCCTTGCAAAAACAAACTCCTGCGAGACTGCTGGCGAAACCAGGTGACGTAACGTCCAACTCGACGGCGTTTTGGAGAATTACCCTTGGGTGCTCTCGCTGCCGTGGTTGGGCTGTGCCAGGCTGTCCTGTCTTCTCCCGTGCGAAGCACTGGAGGAGAAGAAGCCATGCGGTGTGGTTTTTCTGCACATCTGCATCTCCATCTAACCAGGAACCTTGCCACATCTGGGTTTCGGCACCATCTTCACCTTGCGATGTCCCCGGTGCATCAGGTGCCCGCGGATGCCCATGCAGGCTGTCTCTCGGATCCCCGTTGTCTCAGTGCAGGTAGAAAGCTGCTGTTTTGGTGGCCTCCACCTCTGCGTTGGGTTTGGAGAAACCCAGAGCAGCTCTCCCGGCGGAGGATCGTGTGTAGGGTGTGATGCTGTAAACCCGGCTGCTGCAGGAGACCAGCCTAACATGGGCCCTGCAGCTCGTCCCCACCGCTGGCTGGTGGGGCTCCTCCAAGCCAAGAGGTTTCAGAGAGTTCAGAGAGCCTGTCCCAAACCTGACACCGCTCCGAATCACTCCGGTGGGAGTGCAGACCCTGTAGGTTACCATCCCTGCTTTGCCAAAAGCCCTCCTTGCAGATAACCCCCCCCCAACCCAAAACCTAAACCAAAACCAGACCTTGTAAACTGAGGAAATTTGCATTGCTGGAGGAACTAACTCAGTGAAGGTCTCTAATGGTGCTTTATTTTAACCACAGCTTTAAGAATAATGTTAAACTTATGCATTAAATGCGGGGGAAGAGAACTTTGGAAAGCCAGGAGGGCTTTTCTCTTCCAAGCGCTCTGGTTATTTTGGCAATCGACATGAGTTAAATTAAAATCGTTGAATGCAGTAATATATAGGTCGGTGACATCTTAAAATGCTTCTTAATTTTAAGTATGTGTTTTGAGCGAACGTTTGTATGCCAAGGCTTGGGCTGGGGGATTGAAAGGCATATTGGATTATATGCTATTGGCTCTGTGTAAGCAGTGGCAATTTATTGCTGCAGATACATGTGATGCAACGCGCAAAGATTAGTTCTATCCTCTCTAAAGCATGATTATTTTGGGTCCTCTTTATACCTTAAATAGATATTCTTCTCATGTGATTTCCATCTTTTTGTGTCAACAGCCCAGGCTAAAGTGCAAATAACCGTTGCATCAGCTTAATAGCACAGGCTCTGAAGAAATCTGCTCTCCATTATGGGGGTTGTTTGGAAGCCGTTCCATTTTACATTTTTCCAGTGTGCAATGCAAAGATCTTGTGAATGCTGAAGCCTGCTCGGCTCCACTGGACCTATCTTGTGCAGATCAGTGTGGTTGATCGACACTGATGAGTGCTGTCCCGAGCGGAGCAGCAGTGTGTTCATCATGTTCAGATATAGAATCATAAAATCACAGAATGGTTTGGGTTGGAAGGGACCTTGAAGACCACCCAGTGCTACCCCCTGCCCTGGGCAGGGACACCTCCCCCCAGCCCAGGTTGCTCCAAGCCCCGTCCAACCTGGCCTTGAGCACCTCCAGGGGTGGGACAGCCACAGCTTCTCGGGGCAACCTGCGCCAGGGGCTCAGCACCCGCACAGCCAAGAATTTCTTCCTGATATCTCATCTAAATTTCCCCTCTTCCAGTCTGAAGCCATTCCCCCTGGTCCCATCCCTCCATGCCCTTGTAAGAAGTCCCTCCCCAGCTCTCCTGGAGCCCCTTTAGGCACTGGAAGGGGCTCTGAGGTCTCCCCGGAGCCTTCTCTTCTCCAGGCTGAACCCCCCCACCTCTCCCAGCCTGTCCTCCCAGCAGAGGGGCTCCAGCCCTCCCAGCATCTCCGGGGCCTCCTCTGGCCCCACTGCAACAGCTCCGGGGCCTTCTGCTGTTGGTGGCCCCAGAGCTGGATGCCATACTCCAGGTGGGGTACCCCTTTTTAGTTCATGGTGACGATCTGTGGCCTCTTTCAGGGACGCTTTAGAAGTGAGCAGCTCTTAAAATTTGCGGCCGTGCAATTTTTGACTCTCATTTGCTGTACGAGTTTTCTTTCGAGCAGCAGATTTCTCCTTCAGTCACAGTGGTGGAGAAGGATGCTGTAACGCCGCCAGCCGTCGCAGGCGGGTTTTGGCGTGGCGTGGTAGGAGGAAGGCTGCCTGGTCACGTGCATGTCCTCATCTGTTCCGCTCCTACAGCCAGAGCTGCCAGAGGGGAACAGGGACTTGGAGGAAGAGGGGACCTCAGGACAGCGCTGTGGAGCAAGACCCTCTGCCATCTCCTCCCCTTTCCATAATTTTGTTTCCGTTTTTTAATCGTTTGCTCGTGTCAGGCGGCAGACCTGGTGCCAGGGCATTCAGCAGTCTGGAGTCAGAGTCATCCAAATGGTGGAAGATGCCGGGGCAAGCGTTGATAGAGATGTTTCTATCAAAGCAAACCTTAGCAAGATGAAGGGTTTGTTTGCTCTTAACGTAGGCTGGAGTTGGCGTGGCTGGGGAACGTGGTGTGGCTGTGCTTGTGGTTTGGTTTGAATGGTTTAACGCAGACATCCATATTGGAAAGCTCTTGATTGAGACCTTTTGCACCTCTCTTACAGCATCATCATGACAACAGAGAAGAGTCTTGCCGCGGACGCCGACAATTCGGAGCAGCAGCAAGCCAAGGAGGAGGAAGGAGCTGCTGAAACGCAAAAGCAAGAGGCTTCCCTGGAGGAGGGGGCTCAGCAGACGTCGGAGGGACAGCCTGCGGCGGGGCAGAAGCAGAAGGCCTCCAACGGCGATACGCCCACGCACGAGGAACAGAGCAAGAAGGAACGCCGCACCTCCGAGGGACGGGGTCTCTCCCGCCTCTTCTCATCCTTTCTCAGGAGGCCCAAGTCTCAGGTGTCCGAAGCGGACAAAGACACTGATGCTTCTAAAGAGGCGGGAGGGGACCAGAAAGACCCGGGATTAGGAGCCAGCCCTGATGAAGACATCCTGGTGAAAGCCCCCATTGCTGCTCCTGAGCCTGAGCTCAAAACCGACCCATCGCTAGATCTCCATTCTTTAAGCAGCGCGGAAACACAGGTAAAACGCCCTGCTCCGTGTGGTGGGCTCCTGTCTGTTGCTGAAAATGTGTCATTTTAGCCAAAACTTTAAAAACTCTGTGTCTTAGGATGGTGGGCTTGATCAGAAATACTCATGAGATGCTCAAAAGGCTCTTGTCAACTCCCTGTGTTGCGTTGCGACTTCCCACTCTTGCGTTCCTGTACCAGACTGCCCTGCAGAGTACCTGCTCCTGAAATGTGCTGATGCTTCTCAGCGTAACTTAAAACGCCCCGCGGTGACTCTTTATTCTGCTGAGGCATGGGAAGTCGCTTCAGACCTAAGGTTCAAATTCATAATTCCCGACAGAGCGGTTGCTTGTCGGGATGTCCTTGGTGTGTGCAGAATAAAGGCAGGTCAGGGGCGTGAAGTGGAGATTGCCAGAGGACATGGATTTGGGAGAGGGTTTCTTCAACTTCAAGGAGCGCGAGCATGGCGTTTCAGGACCTGGTCATGTGTTCAGTCCGGGCTGGTGCTGAGCTTGCCAAATACAAATAATTTCTGCTTATGCATCATGTAGACAGGGATTTCTGCCCAGCACGTGGGCTGAGCCCAGCCCTTAGTAGCCCGTCTGATGTCTACTCTTTACAGCCAGGGTCATTTTTCGTGGAAAATTTAAAGTTTTTAAAGGAACCGAGGCAGAGAAACCCACAGGGAGACGTTCACAAAGCTGCAGCTGGGTTTTGATTTGGGGGGTGTTGGATGCCCTCTCTTACTCCTTGGGTAATTGCAGCTCTGCTGTCACTGGTGCGGCTGCCCGGAGTTGGAGAAAGGCAGGTCCCCTCCTCCTGAGACGGGAGATTCTTACCTCCCCACCAACCCGCGTGTAGTGCTGCGGTCAGAGCACATTTGTGGTAAAATCCGGATTACGTCCCCCGCTGCCTGAAGTTTTGAGTGGGCTCCAGAGAGCTCTTACATGTCTGCAAACTCTGAGTTTTGGAGCAGTACTTGGCAAGTTAGAGCATTGCCGGCCGTAAGCAGTACTTGTAAATTTACCTCCTTAAAATCACAAAGGTGTAGAGAAGGTAGTACGTAGCATCTTTTTCTGTCTCTTCCCAAATTTCTGAGCCTGTGAAAACCATGGGATGATCTCTGTCTGTGTTTTGTACCTGGGAATGAGGAGGACCTGGAAATTTTCATGCAATCTCAGCTCAGAAATTATGTCTTCCCGAGGAAATGCGTGATTTCTTTCTCGGTCTAACTTTGATTTGCTGCTCCTGAGCGCGTGTGAATGTGCACCCGCAGCCTTCCTTCACCGTGGGCTGTTCCACCACGGGCTGTTCGTTTCAGACGAAGCATTTGTGCTTTTTTTTTTTTTTTTTTTTGGAGTTCTTATTTTAGGTCAACGTCAGTGGCTTTTTGAACTGTGACACTCGGCAGATATTTCTGCCGTGAAAGCATTTGCGAGGTGCCGCCTGTTTGATAAATGCTGACCCACGGGCATTACGAGCTTTGACTGATTCCCCGCTCCCGATTGTCCCCGGCCCTGCTGGAACAGGAGTCAGCAGCTTGTGGACATTATTTAGTTTTTAAATACCTCCGTGCGGTTGCGCCTGGGTGTGATTTCATGAGACGCGATGGGCTGAAAAGACAGGGTTTTGCTCTTCCTCTGCCGCGGCTGCGTGCTCCTGCTGCACCGAGCCACTTCCAGCCCTTCTCGCAGCCGCCTGTGAACTCGTTTAACCTGCTGAAATGGCAACGGGGAAAAAAAAAAAAAAAAAACCAACCAAAAATCACCAAAACAGCTTCCTTCCTCCTCCCGTCCCCAAACTGCATCTCTTCCTGCTATTTTAGTGAATTAAATAATCCGGCAAAGTGCTTTGGTAGGCAAAGGGAGAGCGGGGTGAAGGCTGCCTTCCCTTTTTGGGGGCAGCGAGCTGCTCGGTCAGCTCAGACGGTTGTGAAATCTCAGCACTGACCCCCCCCCCCCTTCCCCCCCCCCTCCCCCCGTTTTAACGCCACCTCTGCCATGCCGAGGGCCAGCGCGCGGGAGCGCAGCCCGTCGATGCCCAGGGCGGCCGTGGGAGCGTGGCCTGGGAGGGGAAAAACAGAATCACAGAATCTTCTCGTTTGGAAAAGCCCCGTAAGATCCTCTGGTTCAATCATTAACCCAACACTGCCAAGCCCACCGCTAAGCCACGTCCCTGAGCGCTATATCTACACGACCCTTAAATACCTCCAGGGATGGGGACTCCACCACTGCCCTGGGTAACGCGTTCCAATGCCCGATGACCCTCTCAGTAAAGAAATTCTTCCTAATATCCGATCTAAACTTCCCTTGGCGCAACTGGAAGCCATTTCCTCATGTTCTATCACTGTTACTTGACAGAACAGGTCCACTCCCACCTCTCTGCACCCCCTCCTGTCAGGGAGCTGTAGGGAGCGAGAAGGTCTCTCCTCAGCCTCCTCTTCTCCAGGCTGAACACCCCCAGGTCCCTCCGCCGCTCCCCATCAGCCGTGTGCTCCAGACCCCTCACCAGTCTTACTAGTCCAAAAAGTGCTGTCATTAAGATCACGAAGATTTGCATGATGTAATCTGCTTTGATTTTTCTAATCAACCCTTTTTCCTTTTTTATTACATCCCTTATTAAATGGAGACTTGAGAATGGAGAAGAGAAGGTTCTGGAGAAGAGCCTGGAGAAGAGAAGGCTCCGGGGAGACCTCAGAGCCCCTTCCAGTGCTTAAAGGGGCTCCAGCAGAGCTGGGGAGGGACTTCTTACAAGGGCATGGAGGGATGGGACGAGGGGGAATGGCTTCAAACTGGAAGAGGGGAGATTGAGATGAGATATCAGGAAGAAATTCTTGGCTGTGTGGGTGGTGAGCCCCTGGCGCAGGTTGCCCCGAGAAGCTGTGGCTGCCCCATCCCTGGAGGTGTTCAAGGCCGGGTTGGACGGGGCTTGGAGCAACCTGGCAGGGAGGTAAACCAAGATGATCTTCAAGGTCCCTTCCAACCCAAACCATTCTGTGATTCTATGAATAGCTTGGAGGGTGTTAAAAATTAACGTCATTACCTTGCTCACTGAACATGCTGCTCCATGTCCCAGGTTGCACATTTAAGTCAGATACCTAATTTTGGGGTGAGATTCCAGCCCCACAGTGCACCTGTGCAATGCTTCTTTTGTTTGATGGTTTGGTTTTGTTTTTTTTTTTTTTTTGCTTGACACGTCTAAATTGCAATTTGGGGGCTGTGGGGGTTGTTTCAGCCCGCGCAGGAGGAGAGGAGGGACGACCAGGAGCCGGAGAGCCGAGAGCTCGGGGACAAGGAAGGAGGGGGAGCGAAGGAAGAGTGCGCCAAGCCAGAGCCGAAACAAGAGGCTCCAGAGACCAAAGCCGACAAGGATTTGAAAGCTGCCCAGAAAGCAGTAAAAAGACACAGAAACATGTACTGCAAAGTCGTCTTGCTGGATGACACCATTTTTGAGTGCGCCGTGGATGTAAGTACTTTTGGGGTTTGTTTCTGCTCCTCTTTTCCCTCTCTCTTCCCCTCCCCTTGAAAAAATCACCGCAGACACTATTTAACGGGCGCCTCGTTTGCTGCCGGGGAATTACATGACAGGCTTTACTGCAGAACGATCTTGCCGTAAGCTATAACAACTTATTTAGTGTTTTGTAAAAATCTCTGGGTGCCTGGGAATCTGGTTTTTTTTTTTTTTTTCTTAATTGTTCTACACTTTCCAGGGTGCATTGCTTTGTAAAGGTGTGGGGAAGTTTTAAGGCAAAAAAAAAAGTTGTCTTACTTGCCGTTCACCTTGTCTCATTGGTATCCCAGGCTAGAGTTTAAGTTTCTGTGTTAGGCTGGGATTGTCTAAATATCTTCTACCCCTTTCCTTTGAATAAAATGGGTCGTCGGGTTCATTTGTGCTTTTTTGTCTTCACCCAAGGTACGTTTGCCTGTCGGGTTGTTGGCTAACGTAACTCCTGCAGCGGGGATGTAAAGAAAAACATGCTGCGTGTAGCCTGCGGTTGAATATTTTTGCAGTAAACAATTTAAAATGATTACGTTGACTTACAGCACTGCAAACCCCTTCATCTGAGAGCTTTTCTTCTGCTTTATTTTGTGCATTCTCTCACAGGACCGTCTTGCTGTCAGGGCAATAAAAAGCTCGCAGAAATCTCCATTTCAGTATTGAAGGACTTGTCCGGAATATTAATAATCCGGTACTTACCATTCGAGCATACTTCCATCAAGCTTGTTTTTCCCCAGTCCCGCTGGCTAAATGGGCCAGGAGAGGGTATCTGGGCACAGGGCTCCTTGGGAACGCGGTTACCTTGGGTGATCCTGGGCAAGTAGGTCAGCGCCGGCCGTTTGTGTAACGACGTCGCTGCTCTTATTGCCTGCGATCAGCTCGGAGCATCGCCGCCCCGCTCGCCTTCCTTCCCCTTCGCCGGGGATTTTGTCTACAGCCCCCGAAAGGAAACCCTTCCCCGAAATGCCGGTGGCAGCTTGCCGTGGCTTTGTGCCCGAGTTCGCTGCGGCGATGCCGTCGAATGCCGGCAGGCTGCGGGGACACTGGTGGTGGGGAGAGCTGGTGGTGGTGGGGTCGGTCCTGACCTGAGCAGGACATTAGAAGTCTCTCTGTAGGTCCAGAGGGTCGCGGTGGGCACTGCGGAGAGGATTAGGAGGGGCTCGGTGACACCCTCCTGACTTGACAAGTACCCTTGGCTTTCGTGCCAGTGTAATCCCGCTCTAGCAATTAAGACTTAATTGAGAAGGAATTGCAAAGGTGTAGGCAAAGACCAGCACAAATGCCTTTATCCGAGAAGAATAAGTGCTTTCAGACATCCTTTCCAATTAACAGCCATGGAAGGTTTTTAATTCTTACGCGTCTTTAAGTGCCAATTCCTTGAGAAATATCCAGGCTAACGCACGCACTGTGTTACCTATAGAGTCACAACCTTACAGCTGACGGACTGGAATAAAACGAGACTGTGGTCTCGGATCAGTTGCCATGCAAATATGGCTAAAAGCAGAGATGCGGGCACAAGCCATGCATTAGTAAAGCTTATTTTACGTCACTGGAGCTGCGCGTTCTTTTTAGCAAAGCCTCCAATGGAATTAGCTGCTTCTGGTTACCATAGCTTTGTGCCTCAGGGATGTTTCCCTTCGTGCTTTTGGATTAAAAGGGTATCTGTTCCTCGGGCCAGTTCACTTCTGCAGGATTTAGAGGGGGGCAAAAAAAAAAAAAAAAAAAAAAAAAAAAAAAAGAGGAGATCGGAACGCTCAGAGTGTGTTTCTGGAGGCAAGAAGTTGTGCGCTAAGCAGCTTTCGGCGCGTAAGGCAAAACTGGCTAAAAGCCGGGTTCCAGCGGCACATCGGGTTGATGAAAAGGCCACGGAAATGATGGTCTTTGGTTCCGAGCTGCTGTTTGTTTTGTGACCCTACTGAGCCAGGTTGCCCCCAAAATGGGGGACTACACCAGTGGGTTGTAGCAGCAGTTTCATACCCCACGTTGATCCTCCTTTGACCAACGTCTGGTTGTCCAACAGCCTGGACCCGGGAGATACTGGTGCAGTAGTTATACTTTGGGAGGGAAAAACCATACAAATCCTCGGTGTTCGTTGAGTTGCGTTGAGAAGCTGAGCTTTGGGGGGCTTCACACATGGAGCTGGTGGTAGCGGAGACCCGCTGCAGTTCCCTTTGCGTCTCTGGCTTGAATTTTTGTGCCTGATGCTCTCTCCTATAAGGGGTGCTTGCTCAGAAACGGCCGGGAGATGGGATTTTGAGCTACTCGGGACTTTTTTCCCTTCTTAGCAGTGTAGAGCGTGGTTTGATTACGTTCCCTTTCTCCCCTCTCCCGTGAACAAGGGCAGGCGGAAACCAGCCTGTCCTACAGAATTTCTTTTGTCTATGTGCAGAAACACGCCAAGGGACAGGATCTACTGAAAAAAGTCTGTGACCACCTCAATCTCCTGGAAGAAGACTACTTCGGCTTGGCCATATGGGACACCCCGACCTCCAGGGTAAGCAGCCGCTGTTGTGTGATGGGTTCAGCTCTTTCAAAGGGTCATCTCCCCTGCGGGGAGGTGGTGCGTAAGCTCTTCTTAAAACTCTTTTTGGTGTCTTCCCCCCCCCGAAAAAGACTAAGAGGGTCATCGCAGAAGCAGAAATTGTGAATAAATGACTACAGGAGTGTGTATTTTAGTCAAATACTACGTGAACTTGGATCTTCACCTGGAGGAAATTCATTATATTAGTTTACTGCAAAATGATGCTATTAATTCATAAAGCTGTAGCTGAAGAAGTCAGTCTGCCCTCGCAGCGGTGTCAGCGTTGGTACGGTGCTGAGTCGGGGCTTTGCCCTGCAAAAGAACACACGTGACTTCATACCAAAACTCTTATGCATGTGGTTTCAGTTTAAGATCTTTGTTTGGTTAGACTCGAGCAGTGTCTTATCTTTTAAACCCTTGGTTATGCTTTAACTCAAGCAATTACTCAAGCTCCGTTCCCTGAAGCCAGCCAAAAGTGCACTAAATTGAAATCGAGGACCCACTTTTCCATCCTTTAGACCAGTTCTGCTGCTCCGCGTTCTGACTACTCCCACGCTTCACCTATAGCAGTCACTTATGGGCCAGCTTACTGTGGCCGACAGACGTATTTGTTATTAAATATTAATAATTGCAAGCGTGAATTTTTAATACACGGGCAAAAAAATAGCCCCAAAGTTGCTATTTGAGGCAGGCAGAGCTCTGTCTTGGGTTCGTTTTACTGTCTCTGGCGTCTCTCTATTTTCTTGCATGTGAAATCTGCTTCCATGTGTGTATATATATCTATATATAGCCTGGATTTTTTACGCTGGGAGTTTGTTGTGCTGGCAGAGGGAGGGGGAGGTGTACTTTTAGATCCAATGAAATGCAAAAAAGAGTTTGGCTGGGGGAGCTCAACCCCTCGCGCTCGTGCTGTGGGTAGCTCGCCGCGGCATCTCCCGCACCTCCGGGACTTGTGCTTCTCGCATCCCGGCGTGCTGGCATCAATTCTTCCGCAAGCAAGAGCGTGCGCTTCCTTCCCCCCCCCCAGCCGACAACGGCTCAGCCTTTGTGCAGCTTTTTAACCGTAGGGACCGAAAACAGACAGTTTTGTCAGGTTTGTGTCCCAGAGCCGGGAGCGGCAGAAGGTAGAGCTTCCGCGCGTGGGTTTAGCTCCAGTGCAGAGTGAGGTCCTTGGTGGAAGTCTGGTTTGCTCTGATGGGGAAAAACACCATTTTGGGTTTTTTTGGGGGGCAGAATCTTTCCGGTTATGTTTCACTGAACTTTGAAATCCGAAGCTCTGTCTCTCTCCTGCCGTGACTTCAAATAAGACCCGACACAGAGTTACTGATTCACAGGTAAAAATGATCTTAATAGGAAACCACCGGGTGAGCTCCTGCGCCTCACCCGCCGCTGTGTGGAGCCGGCGGAGATGCACGTGTGTACTCCCCGGGCAGGGAAGGGTTGTACGCGGCATTTTCCACCTTGATATCTAGGGAATAAACATTCCTGGGGACAGGCGTTTTCCCACACGGGAATAGGAGAGGGTGACAGTGGATGGAGCAGCTGGTGGGCACCGGAGGAGCTTCATGCTCATGCTGCTCTGAAAGGGAGGATTGTTTCCTACTAATTCGTAACGCGATGTTGGATGAAAGTGCCGTTAATTGCTGTACCCGTCATTGTCTGCCGGATCAGGCAGGGCGAGTGCCGGGGATGCATGACTGCTCCCCGCGCTCGGCTGCCCGAAACCACCGCGGTGACGAGCGGTCGTGGCGCCAGTGTGGACGGAGAGATGCTCTGCTTGAAACGGTGACCCTAAAAAGACAGCAAACGGCACGTCTGCCTTTCAAATGGATTTCGTATCCCCGGTTTTATAGGTTAGAGGGGCAAGCATATAAAAAGATAAGATTAAATGTAAGTATCGCTGTCTCTCTGCCATGAAGTTACGTGTCCTTCTGGTCAAGACAGATTAGCTCGGGGGATTCAATGGGTTAATTCCTTCACCTCGGGAGACCTGGGCATCCAAATCCTGCTCAGGGCTGGTGAAAATGAAGAAGGTGGTTTAATGTAGGCTCTCCAGGAGGGCTGTGAGCACCTCGTCATCCCCTCCGGAGGGGCAGACCCTGACCTCTGCAAAGGGAAAGGCTCAGGACCGATGTACCAGGAGCTGCTCAGACCACGCTGGCAAAAGCAGGAGTTGATTTTTGAGGCTTCTGTTGCACCACCATCCCACAAACCCCCAAATTACAAAGAAGGGGGGGGGGAAGGTATGTTTCTAAATTTGTAGCTGAGATAATTACTAGCAACTTGAGTCATACTTAAAAGAGACAAAGTTTATGTCACGCTCCTGTAAAATATTCCAGCCTTCCCCAGCGATGGGATGTTTTCACTTGTATTTCAGTGATGAGGTCGTTAAAACCCATAGCTAATAATAGAAGGACTTGGCAGTCTTTGTTCTGAATAGGGTAAGTATGGAGTCAGGGTGACTAAAATGAATGCAAACATCCGATTTGCCTATTTTTAAAGGTGCTGGAGGAAGAAAACACGTTGCACAATCGCCCCTGGTAGCTGGATGTGGCTGTGACCGTACCTACTGCTATTTGTTTGCAGCCCTGATAATACGCTGCTTTTTTTTTTTCCCCTCCCATGCCTCATGCCTCCCCTTTGAGTTCCTGGTAGGTGAAGAGTTGGAAATGCAACCACTGAGACGGCAGAGCGGAGTAAAAGTTGTGAAAAATGCACCGTCTCTCCAGTTTCCATGGCTGCGTTCATGTCAAATGTTGTCTTTTTGCCGTGTTTTTAGCGATTTGCAGTTTTCTGTGGTGTTTCTGGAACGTCTGTTAAACCGTGAATGTTTTTATCCTCTTACAGACGTGGCTGGATCCTGCCAAAGAAATAAAAAAACAGGTTCACGGTGAGTAGATTGAATTTATCTTGTGGGTGCGTGTGGTTTCTCCCCCCTTCTCTAAATAAGTGTGGCTTTGGGGGGGGGGGGACGGGACGGGACGCAGAGAGCCCGAGGATGGGTGAGGGTTCGAGCGCGGGTGTCTGATGGATCGGCACAAGTTCAGGCAGTCTGTGCATCGTTTCTCTTCTTCTTAAGTACTTAGCGATGCTCTAGATTTAGGAAAAAGATGTCATTTCTTTGGGAAGACGTCGCTTGGGGTGCGTTTGCCCTCTGCCAACCCACTCTGTCCTTGACGCTGAAATGGGAGATCTGCTCCCGCTCGGAGGATGGGAAAACGGGCGTCAGCGGGAACCACTTCAATCTCAAAGGAGATAGAGAGAGCCCGAGCAAACTTGCACGCTGGAGCAAGGTTTTATAGGCTCTGAGGCTGTTTTGGGGTCCAGGTAGGGGTCCTGGAGTGATAAATGACTCGAGTAGTGTCAGGCCAAACGCCAGATGCTCTCCAAAGTGGGATTTTAAGGTCTGCTAGCACTGAATTAGTTCAGGGTGAGGGCAGCGGTGAAGTGAAATAAATTTTAGAAGCTTTGGTTTTCTCTCAGGAGCAAGCCTGCCTGCTTCAAAAGTCAAATACTGTTTTACCAAAGTAAAATGCTGCTTTAGGAGTGGGTTTGGCGGAGGGGGGGGGAGGGCGCAAAGCAAAGGGTGTCATTAAATAAATACAGATTAGAGGGGGAAATACCGCAGGGCTGTGGAGTAGGAAAAGCGTCCGCTCTTACCGCCTCCTCTTTGAACGGATAGCGGGAGGTTTGTGAAGGGCATGAGCTGCTCCTGCCGTGCCGTGCGCGGCGCAGGTAAGACTCAGCTCCTGAGCAGAATGAGCAAACTGCTATGGAATCTGGTCCCCTGAGGTGGCTTAAATGGCCAATTATTTGAGTTTACTTGAATATTACGTTGAATGTACACCTGAGTATGTGTACAGCAGTATATGTCGGTGTACATACGCAGGGAGTCAATCTCTGCGTCCTCCTCACAATACGTAGGAAGCCTCTGCTGCCCAAAATGTCTCCGCGGAGTAACTTGTTTTGAACTGTGCATAACGGCAACAACATGCTGTGCGTTTTAATCCCGGTTATGGTGTTGCATAAGAAGTAAATCCACGAATGCTGCGTGTGTCGTCGTCGTCCGTGTCCCTCCCCCCCCCTTCCCTCTCTGAGATGGTGATAAATCTCTCAGCAAGTTAACTGCGGGGGCATCTTCTCCTTCTGAAATGAATATTATTTTGAACTACGGCGTGAAAGGGCACAGCCGGCGGGAGATGTAACTATGAAAACGACTTTGAGTGCTTAATGGGTCGGTCAGGACTCTTTTCGTTGGGTAAACGGGATTATTTTCAAAGAAAACAAGTAACCCCTTCATCTTTGTCGCTTAGAGGCTGTCCGTACCGCAAGTAATGTCAATTCTAGGTGTGATTATGTGAGTCCTCACTCCAGTTAGTGCCAGAACAGTGCTGTACGAGGTTTGCAACCAGCTGTACTAAAGCACGGAGGTCTGGACTTGTAAAGCTCTTGCTGTCTCGGTGCTTGCTGGGTTCTTCCAGAGACCGCTGCTTGGGCTGTGCGGAGTTTAAACTGTGGTCCGACCACAGTGCGTTAGGCTGCCGAGTGATTTAGCACATCTGCTCCTCGCGAGAAATTCGAAAATTGGGTCGGGTGATAGAACAACGCTCGTTCATTAACCTGGAGCACGCGCCTGACCTCTCTTCATCCATCTTTTTCTTTTTCGGCCAGTGAAAAAAATATGTAATTTAGCCTCTTCGCAATGAATTTAATTTTTTTTACCGCAAGTTGTGCTTTATTCACGTCGATTTGCCTGCCCTGCTTGTTTTCTCCTGCTTGTATCGCAGCTCCTGTAAAGGGAATTGTATCTTACACCGTCTGCTGAGCAGCAGCGTGCGAGCGAGCGGTGTTAAAATCAGTATGATGATCTGCTTGGCCGTATTTTGAAGATCAAACGGGATATTCCCGGCTATTTCCGTAAAGATTGACGAGCACAAAGCTGTTCCGGTGCGTTTAGTTTTCTCAACCCCCTTCTTTGTAATTGCAGGAGGCCCCTGGGATTTTACCTTCAATGTCAAATTTTATCCGCCGGATCCCGCGCAGCTGACAGAGGACATAACCAGGTGAATCAGCTCAGGGAATGCAGGGAGCTCGCTGAGCAAAGGAAACCACTAGAATTGGAAGACTGAATAGATGTTTTTAATATTTGGGCGTTATCCTATCCTTCAGCAAGGAGATCGGACGTCTTGGAGGGTTTTTCGTTTGTTTCTCGTGGATGTGTGGGATGCTCCCACTCTCCGCTGAAGTCCACGTGCATATAATCCCGGCGTGCGTGTGTTTGTATAGAAAAGTAAATTTTTGATTGAAAACCAAGAGTTTTCCGATCATAAGTGTCCTCTGCTCCCTTGCCAGAGTGGAGGTGACCTTAAGTCCTCCTGTCCTCCATGCTGTTCACTGTGGGAATATTACCCCATAAGTAAAAATACAGCTAGAAATTAGAAACCGGCATCGTCGGTGGCATGGAAAAAGAGATTCTGTTTGATCCGCAAATTTCTGAAGTTTCTCTGTGCTCTCCGTAAGTAGTATTTTGCCTTTTTTCCCCCCCCGCCCAGGTATTACTTGTGTCTTCAGCTTAGACAAGACATCATTACGGGGCGGCTGCCCTGTTCCTTTGCGACTTTGGCTCTGCTGGGTTCCTACACGGTCCAGTCCGAGTTGGGAGACTACGATCCTGATCTACACGGCCCGGATTATATCAGTGAATTTAAGTTGGCCCCGAACCAGACGAAAGAGTTGGAAGAGAAGGTCGTGGAGCTTCATAAAACGTACAGGTAAGGTGCGGCGACTGGAGGGCTTGTGCACAGCAGCCTGGAATAACGGAAGTAATGGGGCGTTCCGGTATTTTCCCCATCTCTGTTTGTTGCTATTGGTTTCCTGCTGCACCGATTTTAGCTTTATCAGTAAGGTTTTCAGCTACTGAGAATATTGGCTATTTAAAAACGATCTAATACTTTATAACGAAATCTTTCTAGAAGCTGGAATTCTTTTTTCCTACGTGAAGGGGAAACTGTTTTAGCAAGCAGCTGCAAAGTCTTGCTCTTTTTCAACAGTATAGCTGTGAAAGTGTTTTTTATTTCATGTGAAAATGCAAAGTTTGCTTGTTTTAACTTTGCCCTGTGTCCTTTTTTTTTTTTATATATATATATATATATATATATATATATTCGCTTTGGGATTTATGTAATTTTTTGCTTGCAGTCTGGTTGGAGCAGATCCTGTATCTTTGTGTAGCCTACAGCATGTTTGGGGTTTTCTGCTGCCACTTTTAATGAGTAACACTTTATGACGTGGAATTATTCCGGATAATGCAGGAACTATAGACCTGCGGTTAGGCTGTCCTCCTCGTGTTTCCCAGCGCGGCCATGACCCGGGCAGATGATTCTTGTTCAGGTAGGGTTGAAGGACTCCTGGGAGATCCCTCTGGTACCGGATTAAAGGGTCACAGCCACTGCACCTCTTCCCCACCTTATTTTGAGATTATTTTTATAGATATGCTGGAGTACGTGGACGGCAGGCGCTGGGTGACAGCAGCCAGCCAGCGGCTTCTACATCCTTCTACACTTTGGGGTTTTAAGGGGGGGAAAAAAAAGCCTATAAAACCACTCCGTGATCCCAAGGCCTTCAGCCAGAGCTCCTTGACCTGGGAAAAGCTGCCGGCTGATGCACTAATAACGAGACCGGAGCGAAGACGAGACCTTCTCGCAGGGAGACGGCAACTAATAACCTGAGTGCAGTAGGGGAGGGCGGCCCCCGTGCCCCCGGCTGCGACCAAAGCCACAATTAACACCTCGCCAACCCCGCAAATCAATGCTTTCAATTGATTCCCTTCCATTTGCGCTGAGAGGAGAGGAAATGAGGGAAAATAAGTACTGGGCCGCTGACAAGCTTCATGACTTGAAGTCAAAGGCCGTTAGCTGTGCTAGAAGCGGCAGATCGCGTCGCTGAATTATTCACGGCTTCATTAATTAGAAGGATACTTCGAGGTACAGGTCGTAGTTATATTTAAGCTCCCGCGTGCGGGAGGGAGGAAGCAATACGCACCCGTGTAATTTCTGGTCCGTATTCTGTGAACGTTAAACTGTCAGAGCTTTTTCAGTGGGAAAACTCTGCTGAACGGCGCCTCCGTCTCTGGCTGCTTTGTTCACAAAGCGTGTGTTGGGGATGGCGACTGCTCCTGGGTCTCTCCTAGAGGATTGTCCTCGCAGTCGTCTTTGTCTGCCCCGTCTCCCACCACTAAAACCTCTGTTTACGCCGCGCACAAGACGTACGCGAGCGCTCGGTGAGGAAGACATCAAAGTGGGGAACAAAATGAGATGTGTACAGCCCAACGCTCTCCCGGCAGAGCTGTTAGATGGCCCTCTTACACCAGAAACTTATTAACAAGGGCACTTCAATGAGGCTGATAACAGCCTCCGTTATCAGGATGTTTCTGTTAAGCGAAGTTGTGGTGTGTTGCCCCTCCTGCAGACGGGGTACCATCTGTTCCCAGAAAACGTCTCATTCATCTGGTGTGCCCCAGTAGGAATCGCTGCCGAGTGGTCTCAGCTGTCCTCGCCGTCGCTTTGGAGAACAATAGCTGGGTTGGGGATGGGGGAAGGGGGTGTCCGGAGGCAGGAGGTCTGGGAGGACGGTACCTGTCACCCTCTGCCTTTGGTTGAATTGGTGTTTCTTCCACCGAATCAGGTTTTGTACCCCTCGCTGCGCTTCCTCGCTTTTCTTCTCCGGTGTCGGCACAGCTGCGCAGAAATACGGTGCATCTGTTTGATGAGGATGTCTCAAAGCACAAATTTGTGCGTTCGGAGCGATTCAGTAATTCGTCGTCTGGGCACAAATTTGTTTGTATTGAAAGCGAAAGAAAATCTAAGGAGTAAATGGTTTTGTGAAGTCTGATCTGTCCCCTCCTAAAAGCAGCAGTTAGGGGAATACCAAGCCCTTTCTCTCTTCCCCCAGATCCATGACTCCAGCCCAAGCAGACCTGGAATTTCTTGAGAACGCAAAAAAGCTGTCGATGTATGGAGTCGACCTTCACCAAGCCAAGGTGAGAATCAGCGTGTGTGCACCTGCCTGTGGATTTTGTGGTGTGATTGTCCTTCCCTCGTAGCAGCAATACTTACCTATTTCGGGCGGCTCCTTTAGAAAGGTAAAGGAAGTCAGCTGGCGACTGGTGCAGAAGGAGACAGAACAGAAATGCCTCAAGCGCTCTTGCAAGAGAAGCGATTCTTCCTGATTGCTTATTATTTATATGTGACGGGCGGCTTTGCAAAGCTACTGGTGTAGGCAGGTCCTTGCTCTGAGGCACTTAGAACATACGGCTCTGACCCTGCGAGGTGAGCCCCTGCGCTCGGGGGAACACGGGACGGGCTCTAGATCGGCCCTTTGGGCAAAGTGCATCGCAGGGGAGAGCGGCAGAAGGGAGGAGGCTGTAAGGAGGGACGTGATGGAGGAGCGAGCCTGGTCCTGCTGCGCGGGGAGCTGGATTTGGGGGGAGACCACAGGGGTGATTCGCAAGGCAGACGTTGACCTGAGACTCGTAACCCTGACGCTGCTGAAATCCTCGTCTGCTTTCCCAGGACTTGGAAGGAGTGGATATCACTTTGGGAGTCTGTTCCAGTGGCCTTCTTGTTTACAAAGATAAACTGAGAATCAACCGCTTCCCTTGGCCCAAAGTCCTGAAGATTTCCTACAAACGCAGCAGCTTCTTCATTAAGATTCGGCCAGGGGAGGTACGTCCTGCCTGTCTTCTTTAATTGCCTTCTGATTACCGCCGGCGTGTATGCTTCACTAAGACGAAGTGGGGGGGAGGGCGCAAGCTTTTCTCTGCACGAGCATTTTATACTCTATAGGGTTCGGGATCTCGGCTCGGTGTTAAGTTGGGGTAGAGCCCGCTGGCCTTGCTGAAGTTGGTGACCAGCGGGTGACAATTCAAACGACGTGTCATCCAGCACCACCTCCCGGCACTGCCTGGTATTCCCGGCACCCAGGGGGAAGCAGGGGGAAGTTCACAGTTGAAACTGGGAGAGGACTAGTTCCTCTTTTAAAAAGCGGGCAAGACAAAGGCTCTTTGTCTCGCTTTCATTTAAAAAAAAAAAAAAAAAAGAAAATTAAAAAACTACAGATACATCCCTTTTCACTTAGACTGCGGGAGGTGTGGGGGGGGCTGCCCTGACGCTGCCTCTCGGGGACGTCCCCGGAGCAGCCGGGTCGCTGGAAACACGATGGGGAGAGAGGCTACGATGGGGGTCTGCCCCATTCCTCCTCTTCTTCCTCCTCCTCTTCGACTGCCATGACGCAGCCTTGCAGGGAGGGCACTTTTCGACCCCGTCCCGCAGCTGGGCAGCGTGATGGGGGGTGGTAAATGAGTCTGAATGGCTGCAAAACGCCCAACGCGCTCCTCTGGAAATCCCGGTACCTCCTGAGCGATGCGCCGGGGCGTTGTGGAGCAAGCCCTGTCTTTTCTTAGACCCGAGCTCCTCCTGCGCGGAGTTCGGTTGCTCTCGGGCTGGACCAGCAGTTTGTGCCGGAATAGAACTGGTCGGTGGGCTGGGAACTGGAGTCCTGCCACGTTTATTTCTTGCTATACCTAAATAACTTATATTTTCCGCAGCAAGAACAGTATGAAAGTACAATTGGGTTCAAGCTACCAAGTTACCGGGCAGCAAAGAAGCTGTGGAAAGTATGTGTTGAACATCACACGTTTTTCAGGTGGGTTTTCTAAACGGTAGGCTCGCCTCGAATAACTACTGCTTTAGGTTCGCTGCTGAATATGAGCCCTCCTTCAGTGTCCTTTAGGGTTTCGCAGAAATCAGAGTGAAGTGGTTGCAGAGACATTAAGTGTTTATATTGCAATAAATTTCTAGGCAGCTTCCACTTCGTGATATGCCTAAGACCAAGGTTTTACCTAGATGTGGGGCTTATTGTCAGCGCGTGTTGTTTTGCTAGTCGAGCGTATGCAAGCGACTTCTTTAATTTGTATTTTAATTTCTCTTTACCTGCCGCTTCCTGCATCTGGAGGTATGATTTTTACATTCGTGCGTGTGGTTTTCAGGCTGACTTCCACCGAGGCCATCCCGAAGAGCAGGTTCCTGGCGCTGGGCTCCAAGTTCCGCTACAGCGGCCGGACGCAGGCGCAGACGAGGCAGGCGAGTGCCTTGATCGACCGACCCGCTCCCCAGTTCGAGCGGACGGCAAGTAAGCGAGCCTCCAGGAGCCTCGACGGAGGTGAGTGTCTGGTGCCTCTTCTCCCTCTGTGGCTGCACTCAGTAGGATGCTGAAATAGTCCTTAAATGCCACCTAAATTCCCTGCTTTAAAAAAAAAACCAACCCAAAACATAACTTCTCACTTTAATCCAAGACCTGGGTATAAAATGCCAACTGATAGTAGTACTAGCAAGACCTGACTGACAAAAAGGATGTAGGTGGGTGCTGAAGGCTTATGGCAAAGTTCCCGTTGTAAAGATATTTCCCCATTCAATCTCAACGCGTTTTCCTTTTAGCAAATCAGGAATTAAGCTATTCTAGCATTTGTTTTGTTTAATAGAGCCTCTTAAATTGCATTGTTTTCCTCGAGGGGGAGATTTTTTGCCACAACTGTTTGAAACCTTTTCAGTGTCTGTTGAAACGATGCTAATGTTAAAGTTTGTGGCGTTTTGATCAGGTGGGCTCATCCCTGACATTTTTAAAAGAGCTGGATAGCAGCAGGCTAGAGGGGGTGAGCGTGGAAGGGCGAGTGCCTATGTTTGCTTCCCTTGATCTGGATCATGGGGTACTTGTAAAAATAGGATGCAGGGCAAACGGGAGCATCCCTTTGCACCGAGAGGATCCAGGACAAACGGGAGCATCCCTTTGCACCGAGAGGATCCAGGACAAACGGGAGCATCCCTTTGCACCGAGAGGATGCAGGGCAAACGGGAGCATCCCTTTGCACCGAGAGGATGCAGGGCAAACGGGAGCATCCCTTTGCACCGAGAGGATGCAGGGCAAACGGGAGCATCCCTTTGCACCGAGAGGATGCAGGGCAAACGGGAGCATCCCTTTGCACCGAGAGGATGCAGGGCAAACGGGAGCATCCCTTTGCACCGAGAGGATGCAGGGCAAACGGGAGCATCCCTTTGCACCGAGAGGATGCAGGGCAAAGGGGAGCATCCCTTTGCACCGAGAGGATGCAGGGCAAAGGGGAGCATCCCTTTGCACCGAGAGGATGCAGGGCAAAGGGGAGCATCCCTTTGCACCGAGAGGATGCAGGGCAAAGGGGAGCATCCCTTTGCACCGAGAGGATGCAGGGCAAAGGGGAGCATCCCTTTGCACTGAGAGGATCCAGGGGAAATCGGAGCATCCCTTTGCACCAAGGGCACCTGACGGAGCAGGAACAACGTTGCTTTGAGCCCCGAGGTTGTTCTGCAACCCGGGAGGGAGCAGGGCTGTCCTAGCACCCCGTGGCCAGCAGCCACCAGGCTGTCCCTGTTCCTGCCGTGGTTTTACCGGGCTCAGCGGCACACCAATCCTGGGCTTCATGCCTCAGAGCCGGGAGGGAAAGGGCTGTGTGGTTTCAGCTCTGTTCCGCAGCAAAGCAAAACACCTGCTTGCTCGGCAGTCCGGGCGTGCAAAGTTATCCAGGCAGGATGCACGGAGACGAGGGGACCAGCCCTTGGCCATGCCCTGTAGACCTGTTACGACCCCAGATGAGTAGAGAAATCCCCGCTGCAATCCCGCACCCGAATGTCAGAGCTCGGAAAAGAGCAGCCTGTGAACGTAACGCTTCTGTCCCCCTTGAAGTCTGCAGCCTATTTCCATCTGCTGTGTGGGCAGTTGTTAACATGTGCCCCGTTTCTTCAGCTAAACGTGCGACTCAAAAAGTTGAGTTCAGAGCCGTAGAGGAAGAGAAGCAGGAGGAGGTGGTGGTGGTTGAGGTTCCCGAACCAAAACCCGCGGATCAGATCCGAGAGAAGCCAGGTATAGCTGTGGTGGTGGCTACAACTCTCTGCAGCGCCTTTCCTATCCTTTACATGCTTGTTCCTGACAACTCAAAGTTTCCCCAAATCTGGCGGCTTTCTGTTTTCGTTTCTTTGCAAGAAGAGTTTCTCGGTCAGAGAACAGACAGCCCCGGCTCTGGGAGACTTGTTAAATTTCCACCTTGCACCTCGTTAGCCTGTAATTCCTGCGGGGAGTTGGGGAAAAGTTTAGGATGTGCTGGCACTTGAGAACTATGTCCTTATTAAATTTGGCTGGTTTTGTAAATGTGGTTTAGGAAACTTTGAAGTTTGATCTTGAAACTTCTTGTAAAGCTGCTGAAATTCTTCATCCTGGGACCTGCTTGGCATTTTTTAAGCCTCTTCTGGGTTTTTTTGGTGGTTTGAGAAACGCCGCCCATTTTGCGTAGCTTGGATTTCTCTTAAGACAGATACTGTTAATAAATATTAATGCCCTTAAGAGGTGTGTAGGTACACAGCGTATTTGAATACTAATAAGCATATCACAGCAGAGGTGTTGTCAAATATTTGCAGTCTTTGTCGCTTAAATAGCGAATGCCTGCGGTGCATTAGGGCTGGAGATAATTTGTACGCAAATGCATTGTGTACTGCTGCACTTCCCTTCTTCCACCCTGATTTTTGGGTTTTTTTACAGCGTGCTTTTGACCTCGCTGGTTTTCTGGTATGAAATCTAGACCAAGCTTTCATAAAGTGACGTGGCAGACTGTCTCCCCGCCACTGTCTTGCCTCGAATTCTCGCTAATCAACATCGCCTGGCAGGGAAAAGCCTGATGCTGTAAAAACAGAAGGTGGAGAATTAACATTTAAGACGGCGGGACAGAGAGCTGCCTCTTAGTTTTTAAATTGGAAGTTGGTCACTCCCAAGTACGTTTAATTAAAGCTGCTAATTTTTATATAGGTTTTTTTCATCTAGAGGAGCCTGGGTGTGTTTTCCTGGGTTTGACCAGCCAGCACCTGCGTGTCCCCAGGTTTTGCGGGCAGAGCCCGTCCTGGTACCGCGCTGGAGAGCCCTTCGCGTGTCCCCGCCTGTCCCTGCCTGGGCAACCTGCCCGCAAACCTTCACTTGCGGTGTTCTCTTCCCCTCTCATCCAGTACACTGCTGGACCTGGCAGCACTAGAAAGACTGATGTGGGATTGTGTGATTAAAAAATGACTATTAAGCTGCCTGGCTGAAAAACCTCCCTGCGGTTCTCAGCCGCTGCCCTGGAGAGAGGGATCTCCTCTCGCTCTTTCCTCTGCTGCGGCGACTGTCGTGTGTCCGCACAGTTCTCCGACCGCTCTGTTAACGTGTGCCAACCTCTTTCTAGCCAAACACGCTCTTGAAACTTTCGAAATGAAACCCATTGCAGAGGAGGAAGAGGAGGAGGAGAAGGTAGAGGTGGTTAAGGTTCCCGTTGCCAAGCCAAAGTTACCGGAGCCGTTGCAGACGCGGTCAGGTACAGCCGCAGCGGCGTTTGGCATCGGTGCGGCTCCCGCCGTCGCCCGTGCCGGGACCCGCTGGGTTGAAGTGATGCAGTGCTGTAGGACAGAGGTTGCATCGTTTGCGGTGGTGTTCGTTGCCGTTAAAATCACACCCGGCTTTGCGAGTGCGCTGTAATACGCGAGCGCTGCTTTTATCGGCGTGCGCCCCTTGGGTGAGACGAGGAGGCGCCGTGCCGTGGCTTGGCTGCGTGCCTGCGTGTTGACCTGAGTGTGCAGTGGCCTCCTAACCCCCCCCTCTGCGACTGTCCCTTCTTGTAAAGTTCGTTCCCCTGAGCTTTAGGAACGTGCGGTGCCTGAAAATCAGGTTGTGTGCTCCGGGACTGCTGGAGGTCACCTACACTCTGCTTTATTTCTTTGCCTGCTGCTTCTCTCGCTGGGGAGGGGTTTCAGAGCAACTTCACGGCTGCAGAAGTATCCACCCTAAGCGTAATTAAAAGCGGAGTCGGTTAGTCATTGCAGGAAGAAGAGATTGAAGCCGTGGAGGTAACTGGGAACTTCACCTATTTGCTTGATTATTGTGAAAAACGCTAAACCGGCCCCGGCGCTTACACTGGAGGATATGCCATGGGACGGCACATCAGGCGGTGTCAGAGCCGAGCACGTCCTGGGGTCTCCTCTGCAGCTGCCCCTTCTTCTCAGTCACCTCTTGCGCTTTTTCCTCCTCCGGACGCTTTTGTTCCCTGTTAGGGCCGTCTTCTTGGCCGGGGTGACGATGATTTTAAATCTCGTATTCTGGAGCGGTGTTTTTTACTGTGTTTAAATGGTCGGGTGTCAAAATAGCCACAGGTCAAGAAAACGTAACTAAAATAAAGCAGTTCTGGACAGTGCAGAACTCGCCGTTGAATGGCAAGGGAAGAGCTTGGTGTCCGTTGTTGGTTTTGCTGCGTGACTTGGTGCTCTGAAGCTCTGAGAGAGCGGCAGGAGAGGTGGCCCTGCGGATTTACTGCGGGCGGTGTTTCCTTTGCTACTTCATCTTCGAGGCGGCGTTTTAACACATCCATAACTTTTTTAGCCAAACGTGCTCTTGGCAATGTTGAGATAAGCCCAGTTGAAGAAGAGGAGGAGGAGGAGGAGGAGGAGGAGGAGGAAGAAAAAATGGTGGTGATGAGAGAACTAGAGCCGATCCCGAAGGAGTCAGGTACCACCACGATGGCTTTGCACACCCGGCATCCTCCTAATCCCGGCTGTCCCTGCCGTCCCACCGTCCCTCTGTACAACCTCCCCGGCGGCTGTCACCGCTTCCGTGCCATAAATCACACCGGGACGCGGCACCCATTGTCCTTGCGAAAGGATAACACACAACGTCTGGCTCACAGAAATGAACTGCCGTGCTGAAGGGGGAGGGGGGGGAGGGGGAGAGATAACAGAGGTGGCGCTGGTGGTTTGCGGGTTTTTGGGTGGATTTTCAGCAAGATGTGGTGTCTGGGAGTTTGTCTTAAAAGCGTGATTTCAGTCTTTGAAAAATGAGGTTCTTTTTGTATGTTCTTGGCCACATGGATACTTTATCCTCTACATGTTTTATACACACAGATGAGTTATCTTTCGGGTGAAACAAGAATTCTTACTAAGGAGTTACTTAAAATGGCAATTTCTTTTTTTAACGCCAAATTTTCTAGTGGCTTTGACGGGCTGGCTGGACACTGGTAACCCAGCGTTGGCCGGGGTGGGTCGCACAGCGTCACCCTTGCTGCGTAAACCGTGACTGTAGGAATATGAGACCACCTCAAAGACATTCTTTCGGGTGACGAGGTGTATTTTTAGTGGAACGGCCATAAAACCCACAGTGAACTAATTGGGGCTGGCTTTGTCGCACGGCATTGGCTCGAATATTTCGGAGGTGTCGGGTTTTTGGGGGCTGGGGAACTGCCTGGGGAGACGAGGGATGGAAGGAAAGAGTAGGCAGTTGATTTTGTGTGTACCTAGTGCTTGTATTTTAAGACTGTCGTCCTCTGGAAAGATGCTTTTTGGCAGCATGCTCTTCATTTCTGCACTGTCACCGACCTGGAGATGCTGGGTATCTTCTCGCGGCGGTGCCTCGGGCTGCAGCAGGAGATACCCACGTCGGACGCGCAGCCCCGGCTTGCTTTGAAACCCACCTGGAAGTTGCTCTAAAGTTTTATAGAGCAATGCTTGTCGAGTAGGGGTTTTTTCGGTCTGAATTGCTGAAAAGATTGGGGAGATGGCGGGGGGAGAGCCTGTGTTGCCCTTCCAGAAACCATCCGTTGCCGGTTGAGGAGATGCCAATGAGTCGAGAACTCACCGCAGCTCTGAGTGTTTCTGTTTTAACGGCTGCGCTGGGGGGGACTTCTGTGTCTGCTGTGTGCGAAGGACCCAGAAATGGATGGCACAGTGTCAAAAAGTTCGCCTTTCTGGTGTGGCTTCTCTGCAGAGTGCAAGCTTGCTTTTTGTAAACCATCTGTTGTGGGGTTTTGTTTTATTTTATTTAAACCATAAGGAGAATAATCTCAACTTTCCCGTACTAAACGCACAAGCTGCTTCGCTCAACATCTTTATTTCTTTTCCCTTTTTTTCCCTCCTCCTCCCTTTCTTTTTAAACGACAGCACTGTAATTCCCAAAGGCTTTGCCCGGTGCTTTCCAAATGTTGCCTGCTCTCAACCTTGTCCCTGTCTGTCTCTCCTCCGTCCTCAGCAGTGGCCGTGATAACCCCGGAGAGGAGTCCCCGTCCCACCTCTGCCCCGGCCATCGCTCAGAGCCACGCCGCAGAGCCAGTCCCACCTAAGCCCGATGCCAAGGACGTGGTCGCTGCCTCTAAAGTAGAAAAGGAACCGGCAAAACCTGACGTGAGGCGTGAAGAAATTCCAGCGGAGAAAGCCAAGCCGGAGGCAACCGATGCATCAAAGGTATGTCAGACCTCTTCGGAAGAGGCTGCGCTTGTGCCGGGCTGGAGCATCGGCTCCGGAACACCCCCCCCCTCCCCACCGGAGCAGCAGCAGCTCTGTGCACCTTCCCCTGCCCGGCAGCGAGGGGTTTGTTCCTCTCCCGGGCGTCGGGTGGGATGAGGTACGGGGGTCCGCATCCCCGGGAAATCCCAGCCCTGAGCCTCCGGGGTGCGAGGAAGGAGGAGGTCCGGGGCGGCTGGGTTTTGGTGGTCGCAGTCAAAGTAAATGCCACTTACCTGATATACGGTTAAAAAAAGCTGGCAAGAATTGCACACGAGTTCACGGTAATTGAATTTAGAGCTCAGCCATTGCTAAGCTGTCTCTGCTGATTCCTGGTACGACAGCAGGAGCAATTCCAGTGAAACCAGTGATAGGCGTCTGCTCCGCAGCCCGGCATCTCAATGCAAATGTTTTTTACGTTGATAGGCTTTCTCTGGGAGAGCTGTTAATACGCTTCTGCAAACCGGACTAAAACTTTAGCTGTGAACCGGCACTGTTGAGACCTTGGGGGTTCTGTTGTTTAAATGACATTTTTTTTAAGCATTATTAGAGCTTTCCACCAATGTCTGAGACCTCCGCTGGTGCGGGTCTGTGTGTGTATTTCTCATAACTGAAAAGAACGTGAAAAATTACTGTTTGTATTACAGTGCCCTTAATAGCGTGCAGATCTTACTGGCTGAACCCTTGCAGCGCGGCAGCAGAGGTGTATGTCTCGAGACACAATTTTCACATTACTCCGCGTATTGAGCTCTTCTCGGCATTACTGGAGCCCCGTTTTTGCTATAACACATCACGCAGTGGGTCTTGTATGACATACTCCAAGGGGAGATCACTATTAATTAAGGTTGGGAAATGAAGGTGAAGATAGGACAGTTGCTTTAAAAAGAATTTGTGGCCTCCGTGACCTGTACTTTTTCAAAGAAAACGCAGAAGAGACCTTCAGGATGGCACGTTGGGGTGCGCATCGCGGCACACAGTTCCTGTGGTGCTGTTCCTGCGCGGCTGCTCGCCCTCCCTAGCGCTCAGCTGAAAAAAGTTTATTTTATTCCTCCCATCTCACTTATTACAGGGTTTTTTTTTTTTTCCTAAATGCTTAAACATTGGATTTTTTTTTTTTTTTTTGTCTTTAAATGTAGATGTGGGAGGAAATTGTGGATTTGAACGTGCCAAATTTACCCCGTTTCTCATATATAGCCGCATCGCTTCTTTGAACGCCCACCGATGCTTTTGCCTTCGAAGTGTTTGGCAATCCAATTTCCCTAAAATACTTTCTTCCAAGCCTTAAGACAATCTTGGCTCTCTACTTACGCACAGTAAAGAACTTGATTCGTGATGTTAGGCTTGATTTTGTAGATAGGTCTCTTCTTACTGACCCCGTGAACACGATACCTGCGCAAAACCAACTTTCTGTCTCTGAGAAGGCGCGTGTTAATTTGAGCGTCTCGCTTTCGGTACGGATTTCACTGGGAGATCCGGCTGCGAAGGAGATTCCGAAACGTTGCCTGGCAAAGCTAACGCAAGTGGGAAGCCCGTCTTCAGAAGCGCGAGAGAGCACTGGTTTCGAACCCAAATAATTCTCAAGCTGAAGGAATTATTGTCCGTGTGCCGTTAACTAACCGACTGTCATTAACTCTCGCCGGAGGACTGCATGTTGGTTTGTGCATGTTCACCCCCTGTTTTCGAAACCAACTTAGATGCCGCTGTGTTTTGAAACTAAACGGTCTCTTGAAACAAGTCCACTAACAAGAAATGTTTTTACCGATTTATTTCTTAAATGTAGGTGAGGAAAACGCACAGTGAGGTCACAGTACCCACCACGAATGGTGACCAGCCCCAGGTTTGTGCCAATAATTCAGTTAGGTTGCTCACGTATTTTTTTTTTTTTTTAAGGTTAAACAGTGAGGTTCAACATAGTTAAATGAACCAACAACTTTTTTTTTTTTCTTCTTTTTTTTTTTTTTTTTTTTTTTATCACTGCCCCACAGCAGCAGCCTGCAGAAAAAGAGGAAGAACTGATAAGAATGAGGAAGGTTAGCCCTTTTACACTTTCACCGAACAAATTTGCCATCTCATTCATGCATCTGTAACCTGTTTAAAAAGACAGTGCTCCAGTTTCTTCCAGTGCTTTGGGTTGGGGATTTTGGTTTGGTGTTTTTTTGTTGGTTTTTTTTTTTTTTCCAACTGCAACTATCAAATATTTGATTTCAAAATGAACAGCTTTTTGTCCCGTAGGCAGTCTGATTGCTAAAATTCTGCATGTTGAATGTGCGAGAGGAACACACTCGGTTTGACTTATAAAATTTATCCCTGCTTCTCCGTAACGTAATTTAGTTAGAAACCAAAGAAAACTCTATAGCGGGCGTTCCAGGAAATGCAAACCAAAAAAAAAAAAAAAAATATATCTATATAATGCTTTTTTTGGTAGTGCTTGAGTATTAGGGGAGATAGCCAGGGTGGGAGAGGTGGTTAAGACGCAGTCACTGTGTGTGCTGAGACCTCGTAAAGGTGCCACCGGGCAGCACCGGGGCGGGCGCCCATCGCCACCCGGGATGGGAAGTTGTGACTTGGTGTAAGGCTTCCGCAGAAAACGGAGCGATATAAATCGAGGCAAAAGCCGGTGGTCCCCTGGGAGCTGTCTCTTTAAAGGGCTCATTGCATCGCCCCATTCTCCATCAGCAAGAACCCCCATTTCCCGGTGGGGGCCCCGCGCCGGCGTCCCCGCGGCTGGGTCCCCACCCCACGCTGGCCCAGCGCTGCGCTCCCAACCTTACGTTAACTTTTTTAATTTGCCGATTTGTCGATCCCGCAAGAACAACTTTTTAATTTTTTGTGCTTTTCTTTTTTCCTTTTTCCTTTTTTTTTTTTTTTTTTCCTTGTTTTGTTGTGTTTCCCCCTTTTCTTTCATTTTCACAGAAGAGATCAAAGAGGCTAGATGGTGAAAACATTTATATCAGGCATAGCAATTTAATGTTGGAGGTTTGTATGAACTCGAAGCTTTTTTCAGTTGCGTTTGCCTAGACCTTCTGCATCTGCGCTGAACTTTTTTCTTCCTCTTCCGCTGCTGCCTTTGTTTTTGCATGCCGTTGCATGAAAGGCCTTTCTTTTTTGTTTTTTGTTTTTTTCTTTTTTGTTTTTTTTTTTTAAATACGCTTTTGCATGGTAACAGTAAACATGACGATGTGCAGGCATCCTTCCTTCTACCTCTTCTGACTTTCATTCTCTCATACTTACCCAAAATATATGATTGGCAGAGCTCAGGTCTGCTCTGGGACCCGCTGGGTGCCCACAGCGGTATGAACCGGGGGATGGGGGGGGGGGTCATTTACAAGTTTCTCCTCGCTTGGAATAAATTATTTTCCCGGGGGAAAAGACAGTATGTGAAATCACAAAATTCAGGAGAAGCCGCGGGTGGAATCGTCGCCTCCACGGCCGTGGGTGGTTTGCGAAAAGCCGTTTCGTCCCTCCACGTTCCGGCTGTTCCCTTCGGCTTTGGGAGCCCTTCGCACTGGGTTTCGCCCGAACACGGTCTCCGAACAGACCGCGCCAATCGTATATTTTAGTGGTTTTAAGACGTTGTGTTAACGGAAGACGTTTTGTGGCTTCTGATACTCTGTGTTACCTGTTTCTACTCAAACTTGCAGCACCAGCAGCCGCTAGGGTTTCCCTCTTGGTATCTCTTGGAAGTTGAAGTGTACTAATTGCCTTCTCCTGATTTCAATTTTAAAATTTTTGCAGCTTTGGGGTGTTGTTTTGTTGGTTTTTTTTTTTTTTTTTTTTTTAATTTTTTTTTTTTTTTTTTTTTTTTGGACTGCTCCAACTTCGAGCTTTCAGCCCTGAGCGAAGGGTCTGCGGCACGACAGGCAGGGTTCGACAGCCCCCCCCCCCCCGCAGCGCTGCGACGACTCTGCCTGTCGCTTTCTTCCGCCCAACTCGAACGTCTCCATCTCCCCAACCCCAACCAGAGCTTTTTCATCGCTTCTAAACCCCTTTTTTCCCGTTAGTGCAATACTTGGCTCTGCCGCCCGGCCCGTTCCCCCACCCCCCCACCCGCCCCGCCGGTTCTCCAGCCCTCCCCTAGAAAAGGGCTGACCCCAACAGCTCACTCCTTTTATTCCTTTGATTTGTTTATTTTTTATTTAATCCGTGCGTTTGGCAGATCAGGCTATTTTTTCCAGCAGACCTCGTACTCCCCAAGCTGCCGCTTGATTTTATTGAAAGCCGTTTAACGCTCCCTGCTGGATAACCCGCGGCTCCGTGTTCGTACAAAAAGGGCGGAACGGCAGGAGAAGCCATCACGCCTAGCGAGCTTGTCCCTCCAGATGCTTTCAAGACCCGTTGTGCCTCCACGTAGCTCCTGGTGGCTTTGGCTTCTCTGCAGACCCCCCCGGGACCAGCCCTTGCGCAGTGGTGGACAGCCACGGTGGTCCTTCTCTCTTCTCTAAACCAGGAGCAGCTGTAGGGCTCCTGGATCCGGGGAGGGCTTTCCCCTGGAGTCCTCCACAGACGTATTTGTGCTTTTATTTTTTTTTTTTTTTTTTTTTTCCCCCTCCCCCCCTAACTAGCAGGCACTTGCCTTGTGCTTTCATCCAGGACGGATGCCTAAATTGGTTTTTTTTTCCCCCTCCCAGAACGGTGCCCAAAAGAGCGAATGTTGTTAACGAGGCATTTGGGGCTATAGCCCTGCGGAGGGAGGGCGATGTGTCCTGGGGAAGCCGCGGGGACACACGGATTTTGGGGGGATGACGCCTCCTTTAGGGGATGCGTTCGCTCTCCCGTCTTCTAAAATCGATGGGCTGAGTACCAACCGAAAGCACAGAAATAGTGAAGTTTCCCAGTGAGGCTTTTACTGACCTTAGTTTCCCCCTTTCTAACGGGTGAGGCTTGCTGCTTTTTGGCACTCTCCAGAAAAGTTGTTGTTTGGCTTAAGCCTCCTTTATGCGAAAGCTTTTGCTCTCACCAAACTCTGGTTTGCTTGCAAAGGAAAAGCTATTTTTAAACAAGCTGAAGAGAGCTGACTCGTCTTGAAGTCTGTGCGTTTATGCTGTAAACCGGCATCGCAGGGCAGACATCTGGGTGGGTTTTTTTTCCAGATGAAGTGTTTTAGCGGGAGTTTCTGGATTGATCGGGCATAAAGTAAATTCTCGGTTTGATTTTTAGAGGGCTGTCATCTCATCTTCATGGCAGAAGTCTAAAACCTCCTGCGGTAGCTCCTGGAGGGCTGAGATGAGAGGGAGGGGAAAAAAGGTCATGGGGATATTCTGGGACCAGAGATAATTCCCCGTAGGATGGAAGAGAATAGGTATGAAGAGAATAAATAAAATGGGGAAAACACTTTCTTAAGCATTAATTGCATTTATACCCGCGAATAGTCAGGCTAGCAGAGGGAAAAGAGAGCAAACCCACCCGGTTGAAAGGCAATAAATTAAATTACCCAAACAAACATAGTCTTGCGACTTATAAAAACGCCACGTGGGGAAAGCCCGTGAGATGCCACCTCCGCTGTCATCTCTTTCGCTGTAGCTTGAGATGAACCGATGGCACGTCCCCCCGCTCCTGGAGGAGACTCCGCTCCGTGCCGATGGCAGTTTATCCCAATTAAATACAAGAGGAAAGAGGAGGGAGGACGTTCCCTTTGTGTGTTTGCAGTGTGAGCACAATTGATGGAAGTCGGCAACAACTCCGCTGAGCGCAGCTTTGCTATGCGGCAGCCTAGGCAAGCGCAGGGTCGTCTCCGCGGCTCTTCATTTATCCTGTCCTTTTACTAATAGGATCTAGATAAGACCCAAGAAGAAATAAAGAAGCATCACGCCAACATCAGTGAGCTGAAGAAGAACTTTATGGAGTCCGTCCCGGAGCCTCGGCCGAGTGAATGGGACAAACGTTTGTCCGCTCACTCCCCTTTCCGAACCCTCAACGTCAACGGGCAGATTCCCACGGGAGCGGATGGAGTGAGTACCTCGGCAGCGCGTGGGTGTGGGTGCACTGCGTTGTTCGGTGGCACAGCTTTGCAACCTGGGGTTCAGCCTCAGCTCCCCGTAGTTTTTAGTTATATTGAATTTTAGTAGTTAATATTGATGGTAAAATATATAATGGTCTCTGAGAGAATTGGTGCTTTAGTCGTAGTATCGTAAAAATGTGATTTTTTTTTTTTTTTTTTTGGTAGAAAATAATGTAGGAATTCTTCAACTGGTTTTGATGCTGTTTCTCCAAGCGTTGCTGTCATCCGTGATGTTAGACTTCACTTCACGTGGCTGTTTTGGGGACTGGCGTATTCCCGGTGCCGGGGAATGCGTCTCCCCAAAATGTGGAACCACCACCCCCCCCAAAAAAAAAAAACCCAAATATGTAAATTGAAGGGAACTTTTACTTCTGAGATAATATTGCAGGTAATCCAGTGGAGGAGCACTAGGACGGTGTCAGGTTTTTTCAAGAGTCGCTGCATTCTCCAGTTAATCCAGTATGTCATTGGGTTTAGTCTTGCATTAGGATCTGCAGGTGCTGATCTGCCCTGGAGGCTTCAAGAAGACTCCTCAGGTGGCTACAGCAGAGCTGTTCATACGTGACGGGAATCTTTCTCCTTACGGGAACAGCGTCTGTATGTTAGTAGCCACGTACCTTCACGGTTTCCCTTCTAATTTCCTTAAAAAGGTAATTTTGCAAAGAAACCAAGTTGGAGCAGCAGAGACCTGTCTGCCGACTGGTTTATTCTTGGGTAACAGGCAGCTTCTGCCTTTAACCCCGGCGTTCCCTGGCTCAGATTTGAAGCTTGCGAGTAAAACTGGAGTTAGAGCCCGTGATAATCGGTCTCTTAAATGAGAAATGCAATTTTTCATTACAACTGAAAAATTACATCCTGGCTATAGTGGTGGCAGTGGCAGAGTCTCTCCTGGTGTGAGCCTAGCTTCTGCCTTCCTGCCCCCAGCTCGCCTGAGAGAGGTGGGGGGGGTCAGCCTGGAGAAGAGAAGGCTCCGGGGAGACCTCAGAGCCCCTTCCAGTGCCTAAAGGGGCTCCAGCAGAGCTGGGGAGGGACTTCTTACAAGGGCATGGAGTGATGGGACGAGGGGGAATGGCTTCAAAGTGGAAGAGGGGAGATTTAGATGAGATATCAGGAAGAAGTTCTTTCCTGTGAGGGTGCTGAGCCCCTGGCGCAGGGTGCCCCGAGAAGCTGTGGCTGCCCCATCCCTGGAGGTGTTCAAGGCCGGGTTGGACGGGGCTTGGAGCAACCTGGGCTGGGGGGAGGTGTCCCTGCCCAGGGCAGGGGGGTGGAACTGGATGGTCTTTAAGGTCCCTTCCATCCTAAACCATTCTGTGATTCTATGATTTAATCTTCAAACCATTCCAAGAGAGAGAACTTTTTAAACAGAAACAATCATGCAGTGGATGGAGGGTTATCAGAACAGGTACAAAGGTTTCTTTTAACGCCCAACTTTACTACAGACTCCTCAAAGGGTAGAGAAAAGCCATGGCAATTATGGGGCTTTTTTTCCCCACTAGAAAAACAAAACTCCCAAAATGAACTAATGAGGGTTGATCGTTTTCCTTGGAATTAGCCTGGTTAACATGTGGATGGGCTTTCCTCTGTGGTTGCTGAGTGGATTCGGCAGGAATTTGGGCAGCAGAGCGATGCAGAGCTCTGCCCACGGTGCCGTGTGGGTTTATGGGTGAGCGGGTGGGATAGAGCAGGGCCTCTCCAGCTCCACAACTGCGGTTCAAGAACGATGTTCTTGGTTATTATGAAGAATCTCTTGCCAGGTGACCGCCTTGTGGGGTCTGGGAGGAGGGGGACTGCTGTTCACGATAACTGGATGGTGGTGGCTTTCCCCATCTGAGGCTGCAGCGGTCCACAGCGACGTGAGGGTTGGTGTCAGCCCCGGGTTTGCATTTCTGGAAATTCCCTCTTAATCCGATCCTCTCTGAAGCGGTCGTGCTCTGAGGTGAAGGTGGACACGTTCTGCTGTGACCTTCCAGAAATGCATCTTTGAGAGGCACCTACTGGGGGGGGGGAGGGGGGGGCTTTTGCCTTCTCCCGCACGTTTTTTGAGGATGGTAAATCACGCTGCAAAGCAATCCCGTTCCTCCCGTTCCCGGTGGTATCTTCACCCCGCCGTAGTGGCCGGAGGGTGTTCTTTTCTGCTTTTCTGCTGTACCGATATGTTTTATTTCAAAACAACTGAACCTTAACACGCTTTGTGTGTCCAGGTCAAGAAAGTCCCTCTCCTATCTTCTGAGAGACAGGTTGGTAGGCTTGAGGTAAAGCTGCTGTTCTGGGATGTGCTTCTGAACCAGACTTTTGCTCTTGCAATGGCACCAAGCGAAAACTCAACAGCAGCCGCTGGATAACGTTGGTTTTTTTGGTTTTTTTTTGGTTTTTTTTTTTTTTTTTCTTTTGGCTACACCAAGTAGTTTCGTAACTCACACCGAGAGGACTTTTGCACTGCTGCAGCTTTTGCAGCTTTCGATTTTTGCTTATTTTGGTGCATGGCTGGTTCGAAAAAGCTGCATGAAAAGATGTAACCGTGTATTCGGAGAGAAAAGCAATTATGAAAGTTTAACTGTACCCTGTTCTTTTTATGTTGTCTTTCTTTCCGTGTTTTTTTTGTTTGTTTGTTTGTTTATTTTAATGATCATGTTACTCTTGCATTTTATATTTTCTTTCGCTGCCCAGTCTCCCAGCTACTTTCTCCCCAATACTCATCACTTAGGGGTGTGCAAAGAACCGGTCCCAAAATACCGCACTGATCAGAGGCGGCTAGCTCAACTGAGAGAGCTCCGAGCCAAGTTCTTCCTCTCCTAGGTGCGCTTGGGTTTCACCAGGTCTGGCAAACTGAAAGGATGGAGAGCTACTAAACAGCAACGTCTCCCACAATCTTTTTCTCCATTCAACGAAAGCGCTAGAGCCTTTGCATGATCCTACGTGGGTGATTTACTCGGTCTGGTTTTTTGGGTTTTTTTTTTGGTTTTTTTTTTACATCCTTTAGACTCCGGAAACGAAAAGTGCTCAAATGCGGTGGAAAATCGAAGGAGCTCGCAGAGCTCCTGCTGCCGTCCCGCCTGGTCCGCGCTCGGGGTTTCTAAGACATGACAGTTTTTCACTTGTTGCAGTAGAATTTTCGAAACAATTGAAATTTTGATACTGTCGTCAGAACTTTGACAAAGCATTTTGTATCTGCACTGCAGTCTGGATGTTCAACGCTATTTAACAGGCGCTGTTTTTTAAGGGCGCCGTAGAATAGGAAGATGTCAAAGACCACGTTTTGTACTACGCCATTTCTATTTCTAATGCCTCAAACTCCTTTTCCCAACCGTTCCAATTCCAAAACGCTTCGGTAGGTTTTGAGCGCTCGCTTTCCTGGGAGGGCAGGTGCGAAACACGCGTGGTCGTCATCCAGAGATTTGTGACGAAACGCGCACGATCCTGATCCAGATGTTGATGAGCTCTGCAGAGAGAACGGGATTTTGTAGCTCTGAGGCTGGTGGGACCCAAGCCACCAGCGGCTCTGCTCTCCAGCGTAGTTTATTTTTCCGTTGAGAGGAAGGCTGTCCTAAGGCTTTGCACACCTCCAAGTATCATTTTGGACACTTTCCATCTGTCATTTTTGTTCATCTCTCTCTGTCTTTCTTGATCTTCTACCACGAAAGCAGACACAGGAGCGTCCTCTGTTAGTACAGGATGAAGACAAACTAAAAAAGCAGGAGATACCTACTGAGACAGCCTTTCCCCGGCAAGCAAGTGAAGAAACTCTTCCAAAGGTTTCTATTTCAATTCCTGAAGAGCAGAAATCACTCAAAAAGTGTCAGCTGTACTCTAGCATTTTTCCTTCTCCGCGTGTTCCCTTTATGATGTCCTTTCTCCTGGTCGTAGCGCTGACTGTTTGGTGGCTGCTCTTTCTCTGAGCGGCAACAGGGTCACGTTGAAACCTCAAGACCAAAGCTCCTGAATTTCTTGGCCGTAGCCTCCACTGCATCTTCCGTGTCCTGGTCTTTGATCTCCGTAGTTCGCTGTCCCGGGGAGGGACGTCCCGCGACTGTCGTGTTCGTGCCGCTGTGTGTCGTTGCGTAGCTGTGATCCGGGACCTGGCAGGAGTGGTCATGGATTGCCAGGTCCCTTCTGAAGTTTCCTAGCGTGCAAAAGCCAATTCTCTGAACCGTGGTCCCGATTGCTGTGAGAGGGCAGACGGGGAGCGTAAATCCGTGGGAGGAGACGTTTGCTTCTTCAGCCCCTGTGGGCTTCCCGTAGGAATTGCTGAAGACTTGCTTTTAAGCTTGTTGTGTAAAACGTGAGCGTTCACAAGCTGAAGAACGTTCGGTACTGATCCCAAAGAGACTCTGCAGCCATCTGCCGAATCTGATCCATAACCACTCCTTTTCTAGGAAACTGAGATCGGCATTTCAATAAAAAGCGTTGATTATCAATGCAACTGTTAGTGTTAACTTAGAGACGGGGACGGGCAGCTTGCCGTTTTCGGGGCTGGGGGGGGGGCGGGGATGGGGGAAGCCTTTTGCAAAGCCACCGCAGCTTCCCTGGCCGCACCGCTGTCCTCCTTTCCGAGAAAACACATCGTCTTACGGGAGAAAACCCTTTGCAAGGAAATATTTATTGTAAACGTAGATGAATCATTTTGTTTTCTGAATCTGCTGGTCTTGGTGCGCTTCGGATGCGGTTTTGTTGGTTTTTTTTTTTTTTAAATTTGCGTTGAACTAACTGACGCATGTTCGCTTAGGTCACGGGAACGGAGTAACCTGCTGTTAGGTACGTCTCCTCCGGTAGCATGTTGACTTGGCCACGTCGGGACACGCTTCTAATGTTAAAGCCATCGATTGTTTTGACTTCTCTAACAAAACCCTTGCATGCCGCTTGTCGTGTATTGCCTACAAATGTAAATGTCTGGATGATGCTCCTGTTTATCCCAGTATCCCCGGTTGAGCTGCGTCGGCTCCGGGATGAGTTGCCGAACTGGTTTGCGAAGCTGGAGGGAAGGTGGGACTTTGTGTCTAAGGGGTTTCTTTTCTGTATATAGTAATTATGGGACTGAGCTGAGCCAACCGCTTCTCCTTTCGGTGGTAATCTGCTTTCTGTTGCTTTCTCTGGAGGATTGGTGTAGACACAATCACTTCTGGGAAGAGCCATCAGTGCCCATCGGTGTTGGCAGCTGCTCCGGCAGCACAGAAGCGAAAGGCGTAGACCTTTATTACAGGGACTGAAGTGTGTGAATATATATAAATACGTGTATTTATAGCCCTTTATAAATCTGTGTCGGTGTGAACAGTGTTAGGTAGGTAGCTAGCGGGTAAGCTTGCAGAAAAAAGGCGTAAGGCAAATACGGCGTGTGCTGATGTGAGGGACCGTGGGGTACCACGGACCGTCCGAGCCGCCTCTCTTGCTTTCAGCGTACAGGTCGAGGCTCTCTAAACCCTGTCTCAGAACCTTAGCTTGCTAGTGAAAAACCCTTCCTTTTAATCTCGCGGGAATCTTTCCGATGACTCTTGGAACCCGCTCTGATTAGTTCACCGGTTTGTGCCTTTAGGACTTTGTTTTGTGAGGACGCTGATTTTCATCGGAAACTTCTCTTTCCCTTTTTAATACACTGCCTTTAATACACAGTCTTCCTCTTTCAGCGGTCGGAAGCGTAGAAGAAGTCACTGGGTTGTTGTACAGGCGTACCGTGGTGCGAAGGAAGGAGAGCTGCCTGCTGCCTGCCTGCTGCCTCCCTGCTCGGCAGCGGCCGGCCGGGGCTGCGTCCTGGGGAATACGCCTTAGGATGCACGTGAACTCCGGCGAGCTCAGAATTTAGGGAGGTTTAGGAAGACTGTTTCGAGAAGGTGGGCCCTGGAGAGGCGAGGTGGGAGAGGCGGGGAAGGATGCTGAGGTGCCACGCGCTGTGCGGAAGATGCAGGATGGAAGAAGCCGGGGGGGGGGATGCTTCTGGCTGGGATTCCCCCGCCCGAATCTCCTTCCCAAAATTGGAACGGACACGATGAAAACCAGGGACTGTTCGTTCTCCCCAAGCTGGCGTGGAGGGGGAAGGGGTAGGAGTTGTCCGGATCTCTCTCTCTATCCATTTTCTGTCCATATTTCCTGGAGAAGAGCAGCTTAAACACTCACCCGCTTCATTTCTAAAGCCATCGCCCGGGTTAGGTGCCGCGGCACCGCGTTGGGCGCCGTTGAGGTCACCGCGTGCTGTCCGGCTGAACCGACGACAGACCCTTTGAAGCCATACCGGTGGCATTGGCAAAGCCATGGTTTCTGTAGCTCTGTCTATCATTTCCAAAGGATCCAAAGTCCTAAAAATCTTTGCCCAGAGCAGCGTTTGAACACAGCGCTCAGGGTGTCCTATCCCAGAGCGCCGAGAGATGCGCTCTGTTAGTCACTTCAGCTCAGTTCTTTCACTTCTCAATTAAAACCCTCTCTCGCGCGCTTTTTCTTTCTTTCTTTTTTTTTTTTTCTTTTTTTTTTTTTTTTTTAATCTTGAGATAAGGCTGGTTATCACCAGCAAAAAAACTTTGAAACTTTACATTCTGAGAATGCTCAGGAACATTTTTGGGATTTATATAACAATTGCCACTGCAGAGTATAAAGAAACTGAACAAACACTTTATATTTCTATGGCGGTTTAGGGGCCGGTTATCTCTATTCATCGGGGGGGATAGCGTCTCTGCCGACAGAGGCAGCCTGTAGCTCATCAGGAACAAAAACCTCATCCGTCCCACGCCCCAGTGATGTGTCCGCTGTGCTCCAGCCCTTCTGCCGCTCGCTCTTCCGCTTTTTTCCCATTTGCAAAGGGAGTCACAGACGTGCCCCGTGGTAGTCCACGTAAGGTCTTGTTCCTCCGCTTCATAGATCTCTCTCCTGTGTGTGATGTCTCTCCCACGTGTCGGTGCTGTGCTGGTTGATTCCCGGTCTTCTCCCTTCTCCCTTGATGCCCGTGCGGGATGCGGCGCTGGAAGAAGGGATTTCGGGGTGCCTGCTGCCGGAGCTGTGCACAGGGAGACTTGATTCGCTCTAGCTCCGTTTAAGGGCGGAATTCTCAGGGTTTTCGTAAAGGAACCAACGCGTGTACTTTGCTCCCTTTTATCCTCAGGAACAAACTCGCTGCAAAGCACCGGCAGTCCCCCGAAACCATCACCGTTCCCGAAGGGTGGGGGACTAACGTACCCCGTTCGTACGTGGCCGGTGCGATGCCCGTCTGGGGGTGATGGAGAACTGAGTTCTCCCGTCCGAAGGGAAGCTGGAAGTGTCCGCAGCGCGTAACCTCATCCAGGCTGGCATGAGAAATCCTGAAACTCACTTTCTGGAATTTTCTTACCCCGAGATCAGCTCTTCTGAACTTCAGCTAAAACGCAGAATCTTGTGCTTTAGGAGAAGGTGGGCGTTAGTATTTTGAAGCAGCGAGTGTGCCAGAGCCCATTGCTCGGAATCCGGATTCCGCTCTGAGGCTGCCGTTAGCTATCGGGCTCTGTGTGCGAGGTTCGCCGGTGATATTCAAGTCGTGCATTACCGTAAAACAACATCCCTTTTTTTTCTTTTCCATTACTAAAAAGGGTGCTGTCTGCATCTCCTGCCGTCTGCTGCTTTGCCCTGCCGGTCAGCGGAAGGTGAGCTGCGGACCGTGGGCAGGTCGGGTTAGGGTACGGGGTTAGCTGGGACCGGCTCTCCTCCCTTGAGGTTTGCGCACTTTACTAGCGACGACCCTAAAAAGTGGGCCGGTTGGATATTTGCCTTCTATCCTGAAATAATGAGGAGAGGTGGATTTCCTCGGCGCGGCAGCGAAGGAGCGGGGTTCGCGTTTGCGGGAATGAGGTTGGGCTGGCCTGGCTGTGTGCGTGCCGCGGGGTTCCTCGGGAAGGTTCGTGGGCAGAGTGTCTTTCACTTCACCTGAGGGTCGATAATTTGGCACTCTTGGGAATTATTCCGCCGGTTTACTGGGTTTTCTTTTTTTCCCGGTCATGAATTGATGGCGCTTGTTCTGACCTACAGACTGAGGTAGGATGCTTTCTGGAAAAATTTAGCCCAAAGAAGGGTTATGGATTCATTTAGAAATTTTTTGGTCTGGACTTACTGATGGATGACATCGGAGAACCCGAGAGCGGTGTCCCTGTTGGCATCTGTCTCGGTTCGCGAAGCCGGAGGGAGGGGTTAGCCTTGCTTTGTGCCACTTTGGGATCTCCTAGCAGTGGTACGCGGTCATGGTGAATCAGTTTATGGGGACTAAAACCACTTTCTTTTTTACCTAAAATGCTCTCTTTTGGAACACTTTTTCGGTTTTGTATTTTTTCTCAGATTTTTTTTTCTTTGTAAATATGTACATTTATCATTAATAAATGTTATTGCAAATCAGATTTCTTCTTTCCGCTGCTTATTAACAACAAACCTGCGTTAACAACTTTCGCGGACTAACCCTCAGCGTTGCTTTCTCAAACCAGGAGCCACCGGACGCCGGGTCGTTACCGGCTGCCTCCAGGCTGTCGGATCTGCGGCGGCTTTGCTGCTCCTGGGGAGAAGGGGCACGCAAGGCACGCTCTCAAACGGGCCGGAATAATTCGCTTGAGGATGAAATCCAGCTGGGTTTAAGAAAGGCTTTGTTAGCGGAGGGGTCAAAAGGTTCAGCTCTCGACCAAATAAATACTCGACGTAACACTGACGCGTTCTCCCTCTTCGTTTCCGAGACCCAATGGTAGAAAAAAAAAAAGTTCGTAGAAAGTTGTCCCAAGAGCAGAAGTGTTACGAATCCTGCGCAATGCGTCTGCGAGAGCCTCTGCCTCGCACACTGTATATAATTTTTTTTTTGAGGACAAAACCGCTCCTTTTTGGTTTCGTAAGTGAAAAATCCACATTCGGAATTAACCACCGCCTTTCTGCTCGGTGATGCAACGCGCGCCCCGGCTTGGGGTGAAGCTGCTCGAGGTTGTGTCTAGAGGCTGTATCAAGAGCCAGTCTTAATTTTAACTCCCAAGTTTTCTCCTGTCAGGTTATTTGTACTCCCGGATATAAACTGTTTGGCTCATTCTGTGGGGTCACGTGCGATCACGGCAAAGCAAATCCGGCGGCGGTGGAGCGGCACGAGGCTCCGGCGGCTGCTGTGCCGGGCGAGCCTGGCGGCGGCGCAGGGCTGTAACTTCATTTATGAAACGAAGGAAGCAAAATGCGGCAGCGCCAAAGCCGTGTCCGGTTATAAACCCTGATGGTGTCCCCACTGCTTTCGCTTCTTGCTGCTGCGCTACGTGGGAGGCGACGTTTGCAATGCCGCTTGGCAGCTTTTTCCCTGCGGAGGGGAATTCGGAATGGGAAGCGCACAGCTTCGTTGCCCCCCCCCCCCCATCCGAGGGTACCCCCACCACCTATCCGAGGGTACCCCCCCCCCATCCGAGGGTACCCCCACCACCCATCCGAGGGTACCCGCCCCACTAAAGGGGTGGGGAAAGGGGGTCGGGGTGGATGGGGAGAGAAACGCTTCTGGAATCGTATCGCTCAGCACCCTTATTTCAGCCTTATTTCAGTAATTTTAAGTGTTGCTCTTGAGGTTGTTTCATGTTGCAAAGTAGTTGATGCAGTGGATTGGAAGTGGCTGCTGTGCCTCATGTCATATGTTGGTGTTCTCGTCATGACGGCGAGTTAATCTTTTTAAGCTCGTAGCACGCTGTGTATTTTCTAGAGTTACTTTTAGCTTTGGTCAAATTCTCTTTTATCCATCTGTCGTCTGACTGGGCTGGTCAGGATGTTGTGATCGCATCAACGGCAAGTAAACGATCAGCCCCAAAATGCGAATCCATAGGTAATGGGCATCGTTTTCAAACGCCGGGGTTTGTTGAACGGCTTCTAAACTTTTTAACTTCTGTCTTTAAGGCAAAGCGGTTCTGTAAGGCACGGCAGGTATTGTAAAATACGGATCTCTTGTTTTCTGCTTTATAATACTTCTTACCCAAGCGCTTTAGACGGCAGTGAGCTTGAGCATCGTTTGATCGGGGAGTTCTCGCTGGTGAGTGTGGTTCGCTGCAAAAGCACTGTCATCTACCTGTGCATCTGTGGACGGTCGCACCGAGCCCGTTAGCTTGTGTGGATGCTTGTTTGGGGATAACCTAATAACACGCGCCAGTGGGAACGACGGCGATGCCATACTGGAGAAGAAGGGGACTGGGTTGTACCGACTGGGTGGAGTTTCCAGCACTTCCTATGGGGGCTGTAGGGAGTTAGCGTGCACTTCATTTCATGTTTTTATAAATTTTTATCAAATACCACTGGTAATTGATTGGCTGACTTCATTTTAGCGTTCCTGCGGGGTCGGAGGCCGGTTTGGGGTGAAGGCGATGGAGTATTTCCGAGGAGAGCGGCGGCAGCGTGCCTGCCCGCGCTGCGGACAGCGGCGTTGCCTCGGGCGGCGCAGGGCAGCTGGTTCACCCGGATGCGCCCTCACCCAAAGTAGCGGGTTCTTGACAAAACACAAGCAAACAAATTCATACAAACCCACTTTTTAAGAAAAATTAAATGCTTTTCGTCGCCGGTATCGGCCCCGCAATTAAGCCTGTTATTAATTTATCCCCAGTCTGAATTATCGTGTGTCACTTCTTGCGCTGTAACGCTGAAACGAAGCTGTGTCCTCGGAGTTTGTCGGCATCGGGGGCACAAAGATTGGCGTTTAGCGGGGTACTCTTTTCGTGGCATTCCTCTCTGGTTCGATTTGTTTCTTCTGGGGCACTGCATCCTGTCCTGTATTGTCCTCACGCTGTGTGTGGCTCGTGCGAATAGTCGGCTTCGTGCTTGATTGGGGCGTCCCCCGGCTCGGCTTTGTGTCGCTGGAAACGAGTGGGTTGCAGCCCCGGCGCTTCCAGCTTTCACGGATCTCGAGGAGAGCTTGGGACCCTGCGAATCTGAGCCCTAAAAAGAGGAACGCCGTTGCGTTTGCAAATGAAAATAAATCTTGATAAGATCAGAATTTGTAGCAGACGGTCAAATTCCTAAGGGGGGGGTGTGTGTGGGGGGTGTTGGTATTTGAGTTTTCTTTTTTAGAAAAAGATAATCTTTTCTAGCCTGCGTGCAAACTGCATTTTTAAATGCAGGAGCAAACATAGTTGTATTTAAAAAAAAATAGCGTGTGTAAATAGACAATTTGATATAGAAACAAATAGCTTTCAATTAGCCCGTCTTCTTACCGGCAGAATGGGAAGGAAAGAAAAGCGGTGCTTCTGATGGGTTGATCTTATCAGGATTTCGTTATAGCTTGCATGTTCAGCGCCGCGCTTGGCTCTACTGACGAGTGACGTGTGTACGCGTAAGCTTTTCTCTTCCTTTATGCTTTCGCTGTACTTCCAAAATGCAAATTATTTTTACCGTGTACGGGAAGGGAGCTGGGAAGTTTGTTTGGACTGGGCGCAGACGTTCGGAACAGATCTGCGGTCCGTGTCGCTGCTTAATCTGTGATTCTTCCTCTTGGTCAAAGCAGAGCCCGGCTGGTGTGGAAGGAAATCTTGCTCCTAAGGCATTTTCCGATAAACTCCAGGAGATGTACCGCCTCTTCTCAAGATCCCACGGTTAATTCGCAAGACACGGCGTATATAATTAAGGAGAGCTCAGGATAGCGGCAGTATATAAATCCAGCTTTTAAAGCAAGGTTAAGATACGGGCGCTCCAAGCTGATAACCTCCCTTCCTGTTCTGTTTTGTGAAATATTGCGGTATAGTATCTCGCGTTAGGCAAAACGGGGGTGGAATCTGGGTATACCGTTGGAGGAGCACATACGGGAGTGGTTTTCCATCAGAAATAACACTTCCCTGCGTGTGGGGTCAGACCTGGTCAGCGCAGTGCTGATCGCCGTCCCTTCGCTCCTGTTAAATGCCTTTTCCTGAGCAACATCCCAAGAACTGAAGGAGAAGCCCAAGGGGCTGGAAATCCTAAGGGACAGAAATCTTAAAGGTAATCTATCCGCAACGTAAGGAAGCGGGGAACTGAGAAGTACCCGGGAGGAGTGGTGGAGGAGTCATTTCTTGAATTGATACTAAAATAAGCATCTATTTGCTCCTCCGTAAAGCAGCTCCTGTTCTTAACATCCCGTTGAACAGCGCAATTAGATGAGGTCAATCAGGGTGAAAGCCCCTGGTGTGCAGAAAAAGGCGTTGTACCGGATAACCCGCGGGCTTCAGACCTCATGGGCTTCAGACCTCATGTTTTAAGCACAAATTACAGGTTTTTTGGGTTGCCCAGAGAATCTCCTTAATCGAAAGTGAGGCGACAGTTTCTGTTCATCTTAATACCACCGCCAAAATTCGAGCAACGGTTGACAAAATGGACTTGCCATGCTTTTAGGAAAATTTAATCGCTGTTTTTGGAGGTACGGGTGCGTGGCTATTTTTATACAAAGTTACCAGAAATCAACCGTGAGGTTAATTACTGAGAAGAAATACTAATGGCATTGATTAAGCAGCATCCCTCGGGGGGGGGGGGGGTCCCCTCCTTCTTCCCTGATGCTGCGTGACGTGACAACTCCGATACGTGTAAAATTGTGTGGGTGCCCGTAACTGCTTGTTCTGCCCTTTCTTGAAGACAACTTTCCGTGTCAATAATGCGAGAAACCCCATTTCTAGCACGGGGCGGGACCGTAGCCGTCATTCACCGCTGCTTCCGAAATACTCATCGCTGGGGCATTTGGGCAAACGGTTGATTTTTGCTAAAGCTTTCTGTCTTGTTCGTGGTTTAACTCTTCTCTTCTGTGGCTGTTGCTTCCCTCCTGGCTAGAGGGCTCCCAGGGACGTGAGAAGACCAAGTGGAGACCTCGCTAACGAGCCGAACGGAGGGCAGAATAGCACCAACCCTCAGATAAACCCTCTGCCTTGGCACGCTCTTCCCAAATATCTCAGGTGCTCTGGACGTGCTCGCTCGCTTCTCGGAAGGCTGAGGGGGCTCCATTACGTGTCTTCTCTCCCGTGCGCCATCGCAAATGGCAATCACGTCGTACCTGCAGGAGGTTCAGCTGCTGCCAAGGTTTCCACGCGCCAACTGCTTTTGGGATAAGAGCGCGTTACAGCCGTTTCGGTCGTCCCGAATAAATGGTCACGTGCGGCGGGGTTGAGCAGTGGACTGGACCGCGTGCTCGGTGGCGATGGGCTCAGCGCACATCAGCGTGAACATCTGGCTTTCCAGCTTAGAGCCGCGCTTCTTCATTCCTCGGCTGAAAACTTTTGCGCTAAGTTAATTGAACCGCTTTGTTCAGAAGGAATAACACAAAGTCTTTCAGGTGCCCGGACTGCTCTGTCCGTTCAGGAGCCTCTCGGTAACTGAAGCAGCCGATTTCAAGACTTAACTTGTAGATGTTCTGTGTTCTTAGGACCGTTTTATCAATGCCGTGAGGGCAGGGCGGTGTTAGTTATCCCGGAGACTGCAACAGCAAACAAGATGCTCGGAGGCGTGAGCGTTCCCGGGCTGAGGAAAAGAGGAAGGGCAGAGGCTCTGCGGATTATCGTACGCGCTGATTCCGGGCGTCTTCTCTTCACCTCCACGTGCAAATTAAAAACACGGCGTAAAATATTTTAAGGAGTGAAAAGCAGAACTGGGGCACGGTTTCGGTGTAGTCGGTGGGTTTTGCTGCAGGCGTTGAGTTTTGGACGTGCCCAAATCCCCGCGAAATTATTCCTCTTTGGGCAAAACGTGCTTAGTGCTGGCTCTTCCTTTAGCTGCAGAGGGTTGTTTTAATATTAATTGCTCAAACTTTAGGTGAGTGGGTTATTAATGTGCCAGGAAGGCTGTGGCAGTGAACGCACCGGATACGTCACGCAGCACAAAGGTTTTCAAGCTTTCGAGTGTCCCAACCCACCGCTGTTGCATGCCGTACTGGAGATGTGATATATTATAAGAAACCCATGTTTTGCCTTTATGCTTCGTGACCTCCTGTTCTCCCTAACGCTCTCTTTCTTTCTCTCTCTCGCCTTTTTTTTTTTTTTTCTTTGTGTATTCGTTTCTTTTTAGAAAATGAGTGACTTTCTCTCCAGAGAGGATGTGGCTGCAGTGCCAGAGAGGAGCAGTGTTAACACTGGCTTTGCGCGGGAGGGCTCAAAGCGCTCGGTAGCTTTTAGCGACACCCCAGTGCCACCCGCCTCAGAGCCTTCTCCCGGCCGTGACTGCGCTGCTTCCTCCCTAAGCAGCGAGGAGGAGGAGGAGGAGGAGGAGCAGGAGGAGGAGGAGGAGGAGGAGGAGGAGGCAGCTCCCAGCCTCCCCGCGAGCGAGGAGGACCTGAGATGTGGCGAGGGGGTTTGTGCGGATGCGGAGAAGGAGTGGGAGCTCTCGGAGCCGGAGCCCCCCGCCAGCCCTGCCGCACCTCCCCGGCAGCCCTGGGGAGGAGAGGAGGAGGAGGAGGAGGAGGAGGAGGAGGTGGCAGAGGATGGCGAAGACAGATTTGCCTTTAGAGAGCTAAATGGCCAGTGTTGCGACTCAGATGTTAATAACGGGCTGCCGGCGGTCATTCGCTGCTTCCAGGTAGTTGAGCCCCAGCGCCCGCTCCCCGACGCCCCCACCCCCCCTCCCCGCCGGCTTGGAATTGGGAACCCAAACACTGCAGCAAGCAGATGCCACACGTACCCAGAGAGGAGTCGTGTTTGCTTGGCTTGGACTCGTGCTTGGAGCTAATTAGCCGGTTCATCTCCCGCAGTCGGTGCGCACAAGCCCCTCTCAATTTATCTCGGCGTTAAATACGAACCCCTCTCAATTTATCTCGGCGTTAATACGAACCCCTCTCGATTTATCTCAGCGTTAAATACGAACCCCTCTCGATTTATCTCAGCGTTAAATACCAATTGCCGCAGCGCAATTTGCCTTTCCTTTGAGCAAAGCGCCCTGTTGCCTCCCCCAAAAGGGAAATATTTAGGCTCCAAAGGCACGTAATTTTAGTTCCTTAAGGGTTTTGCCATCTCCTGCTATACCGGAGGCTGAGCCTCAGCGCAGCAGAGCAAATTCGAAGCGCTGTCACACGTGCTTTTACGTGGCGAAGGTGGGCTTCGACGTCCCCTTTCTGCGCCCCACCGTGGGAGGTATTTTTGCCTGCTTCAGTGTTGATGTGAATTGCTTACGGTCGAGTAGATGCCCACTTCCCCTGCTAACAATCACGGTGGCACCTGCCAGGTTTGGGGCCGGTGAGCAGATATCGAGCTCTCGGGGAAACCACTGTGGGTCTGAACTAACTCTGTCGTCTTCTGGATCATTATCAGGTGGTGGAACAACTGATTTCTCTCTCCCCCTCCTCCCCCCCCCCCCATTTCTCTTCTGAGATGTCACGGTTCTGTTTTGTCTGACATTGATTTAATAAAAGTTCAAGACGTAGGATCCGATGAGGGTTTTTAATAACACAGTGTTTCACTTCCAGTCAGGGTGAAGCTTCTCAGCTGTGATCGAGTCTTTATTTGCCCGGGGTCCGTGTTCATCTTGACACTGTCAGCAGTAGATGAGGGTCATCTTTTACTGGCGGCTGGCAACGAGCTTCTAGTAATTAGAAAGTTAATAATCAGCAGAGACGGTTCTTTTGTGGTGTTGTGACACACCGATTAAACCCTTAATGCCTGGCTCGGGCTGACCTGAGGGCACCACGTCTCGGTTTAATCCTCACGCGTGATCTCTGCCCTCTGAGCAGTGTGTCGTACCGGAGGCTTAAAACCAAAGATTTCCCGGCTGACCTTGGTTCCCCCAGTGCTTTTATCAGATCAGTGTCAGAACGTTTGCCAGCAGCACGGTCACGACGTGGAAATGCTAACGGGGTCTTTACGGAGATGTGTTTCACCCTGTCTCACAGCCACCGCTGGTGAAGACGCAGACCGTCACCATCTCCGACGTGTCCAGCGCCGTCAAAAGCGAAATTCCCACGAAAGAAGTCCCCATCGTCCACACGGAGACGAAGACCATCACCTACGAAGCTGCACAGGTAAGGTGTGTTCTGATTAATTTTCCAGGGGCTTAATTAAACTCAAGTAAGCCTTTTGTTTCCGAATCCTCTGGAGGAGACAGCGGCACCTGCCTTTCTCCAAGCCTCCGAGTCGCAGCACAGAAGCTAACCAGTTTTCTGGATTATATTTCCAGGCGCATCTGGTATTTTTAGAGGAGCAGAGGTTTTACTATCCTTGAACAGTAATTTATTTTTTTCAAGCGTGCACGCAGAATTTATCTTCAGCCACTGGTGGCTTTGGGGATGTACAGAGTTAACCTGAGTTGGCCTTTTTTTCTGCAGGAGGTGCCTTCTCTTGCTTTCCTCGGCTCTCCTTGCTGTTTATGCCTCTTCAGCATTTGGTTTATAAATGCCTTTGAAAACGTTTGTGGGTTGTCCTTTAGGTTTCAACCCCGAAACAGGTGTTGAAAACCGAAATGAAATGCAACCAGAGCGGGTGTCTGGTGTATGGAAACTAGAAATGTTAGCGGAGCGATACCAACAGAGGCAGGTACGGTTTCGTTGCTGAGGTCAAAATTAATCTTCAGTCTAAAATAGGTTTTATTTGTGTATTTGAGAATTTGGAGCCAGTTTTAGCTTGGGTTTGTTGTAACTGGGGTTGTTAGAAGCAGCCGATGCTCTGCTGTTGGCATGTAGTGGCCGTGGGATGTAGGTTCGGGCGTGGGTATCCCATGGACCGTGCTTGTACGATTTGGGATTCCCGAGGAATCCCGTGGCTGCTCAGCATCCTCCCCAGTCGATCACGGGAGTAGAGGGGACGTTCAGACATGCCTGCACCGGGCGCTGGTGAGCTTTGCCCTGTTTCTCAGCGAGGGACTGGATGAATGGAGCAGTTTTGCTCCGGTTACCACTGTCACCGTTTCTAACTGGGAAATAAAAAGTGCGTTTGCGGGGCTGGGAGAAATCGGCCCTTCGTGCACCGGCTTGTGATGTGCCATGAGACGTCTTCCAGTCTGCGGAATATGGTCCCACCTTGTGGTAACTCCGGATATCGTCCCGCTGCCGTGCTGGGGATGCTGCCCAGCGTTCGGTCGTGATGCGCCCAAAAGGAGACACGGCCAGCATGAGTCGGCAGGGGCACTTATTTTAGGTTTTTCGGTGGAGCTTGAAAGGTGGAGTCGTGCAGGATGGGAACCAAGTACCCAACTATTAAAGAAATTGTTTCTAGTTCAGCAGATATTTGGGCTTTGTTTGCTTCTGCAGAGTTTAAAGCGAGTGGTGTGCAAGGTGTTGTCAGGAGGGAGGAAGGGTTAGAAAGTACCTTCTGAATCGGGTTGTGCTCTCTGGCTTTGTGAACCTCCGTGGATCCAGGCAGGTGTAATTCGGGAAAGGGCTCCGCTTCGGTCTCCCTTCATGGTGCAAAGGATGCAGCTTGGCGTGGAGGAGCCTGACCGGCACTGCAGTGTACTCAGATTTGGGTATACCCCCACCCGCCTGCTCTGAGGGGTGTCACGGGTCCTGCCTGGGTGATTTTGTGGATCCCGGCATCTCCAGCCTTAAAGTCTTTGTGCTTAAAGGCTTTGTGCTGAGCCTTCAGGGACCTGCCCAGCCCTTGTGCTGCGGATCAGCTCGTTCTGGGCCGCAGCCCACAACCGAGAGGAGGTTCTGTCCTCGGATTGTGTCCTGCTGTGTTGATGTGGAGACCCTGTGCCTGCCCACACTGCCCGCAGAGACTGACAGCCTGTTCTTCTGTCCCACAGACAGATGGTGGCAATGGAGATTTAGATCCTGGCATCCTGCTGACTGCTCAGACCATCACTTCGGAAACCACCAGCAGCACCACCACCACACAGATCACAAAGGTAACAGCACAGGAACACGACAAAACAACAACTAAAACAACAACACGGCATCCCAGACTGGTGAGGGCTGGAAGGGCCCCCTGGAGCTCCCCCAGTCCCACCCCCCGCCAGAGCAGGGGCACCTCCAGCAGTGGCACAGGACACCTCCAGGCGGGTTTGGAATGGCTCCAGAGGGGGAGACTCCCCCCCTCTCTGGGCAGCTGTGCCAGTGCTCTGCCGCCCGCACAGGAGAGAAGTCCCTCCTCAGGTTGAGATGGAACTGCCCATGGTCACGTTTGTGCCCGTTCCCTCCTGTCCTATCACTGGGCACCGCTGAACAAAGCCTGTCCCCATCCCCCCGGCACCCTCCTTTAAGGATTGATGAGATCCCCCCTCAGCCTTCTCTTCTCCAGACTGAACAGCCCCACGGCCCTCAGCCTCTCCTCGTAAGAGAGATGCTCCACTCCCCTCATCATCTCCGCAGCCCTTTGCTGGACCCTCTCCAGCAGTTCCCTGTCCTTCTTGACCTGGGGAGCCCCAAACTGGACACAGTGCTCCAGATGTGGCCTCCCCGGGGCAGAGCAGAGGGGGGGGATGACCTCCCTCCACCTGCTGGCCACACTCTGCTTGATGGCCCCCAGGATGCCATGGGCCTTCTTGGCCACCAGGGCACATTGCTGGCTCGTGGGCATCCTGTTGTCCCCCAGGACTCCCAGGTCCCTTTCCACAGAGCTCTCCAGCAGGTCACCCCCCAGCCATACTGGTCCGTGGGGTTATTCCTCCCCAGATGCAGTACCCTACACTTACCGTGTTGAATTTCATAAGGTTTCTCTCCACCCAACTCCCCAGCATGTCCAGGTCTCGCTGAACGGCAACACAATAGAGAGATGGGCAGAGTTGAATAATAGGAAAAAAAGCTTAAACCGCAGTTCTTTTAAAAAAAAAATGTCTTTTAATACCTGGAACAAAGCGTGAGGGTCCCAGGTTTGCCGGCCCTGAGTTAGGACTGTAGGTTATGCATGAAGTGCAGCGCAGGCTGTGGACATGGGCTCTGACTGTCCTGTGGGACAAGAGGGAAGAGCTGTCCTCTGAGCCAAAGCTCTTCCCTGGCTCAGTTATAAGAAAATGAATATTTGACGGTTTTAATTTGAGCAGCAGTGGTTTTCCCCCATGATTCTGATGCCGCGGTATGACAGCAGTATTTGGTATGGCTATTTTTGGGTACCGACGTTAGCCAGGCAGCCCCGACGCACTCAAATTCCTTTTCGCTTCTAGACTAACGGTAGTTTTCCCTTTTGTACCAGACTGTAAAAGGTGGCATTTCAGAGACGCGGATTGAGAAGAGGATTGTCATCACAGGAGATGCAGATGTAGACCACGACCAGGTAGGAGCTCGGATGCGGTCCAAAAGAGCTCCTCGGAGCTGGCACAGACTAGACCTTTCCCAAGACAGCTTCACCAGAAAACAACCCAGGGAAATTTTCCTGGGGTAGAAATAAAACCTCAAAACTGATTTCAATAATAAATGCTTCTTTGACAGTACGCAGCTGCATAGCTGAGCCAACGAAGCTTAACCCTGCTCTGAAACTGGTGTTGGCGGCAAAGTTTTGATTCCAGAATTGTTTTGGACACGTGCAATTTAAAGAAAAAAATCCACAAAAAAACGTGAAATAAAACTTTTCCTTGACATCTGCGTGATCTGCGTTAATTTTCTAGTAACTTTGAAGCGCTGTTGCTGCTGTATAATGCCAGAAGTCATTCCGTAGCGCTCAGCACCTGCATTAAATCTCATTGGCTTTATCTGAAACCTTTCTGATGAGTCAGCCTCGTTGGCCTCTAGCGGGTGTTGGAAGGGATGACTTTGTCATCAGAGAATTATACTTTGAATTTAATTTTAATCGCAGGTATCATGGGGCTGGAGAATATTTGTACGACAAGAAATAGTTTATTAATTCCAAAAGAAAATGTCTGAGAAGATGTCAGAAATGTGCTCACCGCACTTGCTGGAAGAATAAACAGGGTTTGCTTAATTGCTCTTATCCATCTCCTGGATGGATAAACCTGGTGGATTCTTGGAAAACCGCTTTTCCTTTCGGGAATAATCCGATACTTCCAAATGTCACCAAAACATGCAGCTGAACTGGAATCCCTTTTCTTTTTCTCTTCCAGGTTCTAGCGCAGGCGATAAAGGCGGCGAAGGAGCAGCACCCCGACATGTCGGTCACTAAAGTGGTGGTGCACCAGGAGACGGAGATCGCCGAGGAGTAACGAGGCTGCGTAAGTAGGGAGAGCACGTACAAGTGAGTGATGGGCGCTGGGTCCCCCCGAGGGCAGGGGATTGATCTCCGGGCGATGGAGCTTTGCCTAAATATGGTCAAAGTTAAAGTAAAATTATTATTTTTAGCTGATGAGTCCCACTCAGGCTGTTCCTATTAAATCATTTAAGGCTGATGAAGCAGTCACAAATACAGACTAATCCTGCAGGGAAAATGAGCCAAAAAAAGTCTAAAAGGAGCTACGTGGCTGCTGTGATGAGGCCGGTTTGCCTCACCGAATGCCTTCGAGGCACCAGCAGCGCACCGAGCTATGGGTTGCAGGGACAGCCCTGCCTGTAGCAGTGCCAGGAGCTGGACCCCACGCGCCTGACTTGCCTGTAAGGGTCCCTTCTCTGCTGGCGCGATGATTTTGGAAAAGAGCTGCTGGAGGAATCCAGCTCTGCCTGCGCATCAGCGCGGTACAGCCCATCACAGCATCCCAGAGTGGTGAGGGCTGGAAGGGCCCTCTGGAGCTCCCCCAGTGCCACCCCCCGCCAGAGCGGGGGCACCTCCAGCAGTGGCACAGGACACCTCCAGGTGGGTTTGGAATGGCTCCAGAGGGGGAGACTCCCCCCCCTCTCTGGGCAGCTGTGCCAGTGCTCTGCCGCCCCCACAGGAGAGACGTCCCTCCTCGGGTTGAGATGGAACTGCCCATGGTCACGTTTGTGCCCATTCCCTCTTGTCCTGTCACTGGGCACCGCTGAACAAAGCCTGTCCCCATCCCCCCGGCACCCTCCCTTGAAGGATTGATGAGATCCCCCCTCAGCCTTCTCTTCTCCAGACTGAACAGCCCCACGGCCCTCAGCCTCTCCTCGTAAGAGAGATGCTCCACTCCCCTCATCATCTCCGCAGCCCTTTGCTGGGCCCTCTCCAGCAGTTCCCTGTCCTTCTTGACCTGGGGAGCCCCAAACTGGACACAGTGCTCCAGATGTGGCCTCCCCGGGGCAGAGCAGAGGGGGGGGATGACCTCCCTCGCCCTGCTGGCCACACTCTGCTTGATGCCCCCCAGGATGCCATGGGCCTTCTTGGCCACCAGGGCACACTGCTGGCTCGTGGCCATCCTGTTGTCCCCCAGGACTCCCAGGTCCCTTTCCACAGAGAAAGACTTCTTTGTAGCCCTTTGCTGGACCACCCGGTGGTGGTGTCCCCCACGCGGGTGCCGCGCGCTGCCCTGCGTGTGCCCTGCCTCCCCCCAACACAGCGGGTACTCGGCACGGCTTTGGGAGGGGGACCAAGAAGAAGTGAGGCGAGAGGAGAGCGAGCGGGGTTTAACGGACACCGTGGTCGAGCTTTTTAACTGTCCGAATCGAAATACAAATGGCAAAGGTCTCCTCAGGGTTTGTGGACGTGCAGCTCTCAAAATGTGGTCCGTCAGGGCTGGGAGCGGGACATTGTTTGTGCCCGGAGGTGGCTCTGAGCCCGAATTCACACCTGCCGGCGATGGGAACTCACCTTCTGCCCTCAGTTCTCCAGGGGATGCAGGGAAGCGGGTTCCTCTCTCTCCCAGAACGCGGCTGTTGGTACCTCTCGCTTACCACGTGTCTCTCCTTGTAGGAAGCGTTCCCGCCTGACGCAACACCGGGAAGACGAAACCCAGCGAAACTACCAAGAAACTACCTGGAGCACAGAGACCTCGGATTTACAAGACTTGACACTCAGAGACGTTCATACCATTTATTGAGTTGCGCTTTGACATTTTACTTGGGATTTTCCAGACTCCGCTGGATCCTATCGGATAGAGAATTCTTTTTTTTTTTTTTTTTTTTTTTTTTTATATATATATATATATTGTGACAAAAGTATGCCATATTTCTAACTGTACTGAAGATTTTTTACAGGTTTTCGATTTTGCATTCCCTCTCACGCATAGCCTCTTCGGCTGCAGACCCAGACACACCTCGCAGGGCTCAAAGGGGCGCTTTTTTAAGTCGTAGTCCCTCCGCCTCGTCAGGGATAACGGAGATAAGCCACAGCCGTGCGTATTCTGAGCGCGGGATCCGTACACGCCTTCAAAAAGCCATGGGGGGAGGGGAGAGGGGGGGGTGTTCCTTCTGCCAGGAGAGTCAGTTTTAAAAAAAGAAAAAAAAAAAAGTCAGACTTCAGTTTTGTGCAGCGTTTCCGATTGCCTCTTGATTATTATTATTTTTTTTTTAAAATTTTATTTTATTTTATTTTTTTTTAAAGCTGGAGGGAGCTTGAGACTCCGGCCGCGACTGCCGCCTTCGCTCCGAGTCTCCTCCCCGTTGGGTTTCAGCCCCCCCCCCCCCCCCGATGTGTGACCACAGTAGGGTTTTGTGGTGTAGCCAACATCTTAATAGCTGACTAGGATTAAGGAAGACTGGAAGTTGCTTCGAGTATCTTATACTGTGAATTTTAGAGCTTTAAGAGGACTGTGATAGCATCTCGCCTTCCTCCCGTGTGTCTCTGCCGAGTGCTACCTGCCTGTTTGTGTTTTCTAGATGCCATTAAATTAAAAAAGCCCTTAGAAGTGTGCGTTTAAGGTGTTTGGACTCCGAATGCTATTAAGGTAGGCTTATGCAGCATTCACAGTAACTGACTTGTGTTTTTTTTCGGTGTCATAGTTTTTCATTTGTTTGCGTTCATGATTTTTAAATTAGGGTTGGTTTTTTTTGAGTTCGTTTGTTGGTTTGTTTTGTTGTTTTTTTTTTTTTTTTATTGGGTTGGTTTTTTTCCCTCCCCTCACAGTGCTATATAAAACTAACCAGGTTACCCGTATACCAGGGCGTATATCCCGCTATCATTTAATTTAAAATCCTCTAGACGATCCTTCCCAGGCCTGTCAGCTGTACGTGGAGAGGCTGAAGAACAAATCTTAGGAGGTGTCGGGTGTTTGCTGGTCGTGATAGAGCCAAACCGCGTGGGAGGTGCTGCCGCCCCCTCTTCCACGCTGCCGTAAGGGTCTGTATTTCGTTTGGCTTCGTGACCTCCTTGCTGGAATGAAACACCGGGGTCAGTGTCTGCAGCTTTAGGCTGAGCTTACCGACCGCCGGGGCCACCTCCGGCGTGGTGGAGACCACCCGAAAACATCTTTCCCGGGGTTGGATGCGCTTCGCTCCACGGTACCGGGGGCTGAGCTCCCGCTGCCGCTTTTTGAGCTTTGGGGAAATGTTCTAATCGTGGCCTGGTTTCTCCTTCCAGCATTTAAATTTAAAAAGGAAAAAAAAAAAAAAAACAACAACAAAAAAAACCCCAAAACCACCCAAAAACAAGTTTTGCAAAGCGTCTGCCCAGACACTTGCGAACACTTTGAGGTTGTGATTTTTTTTTAATTTTTTTTTTTTTTTTTTTAAAATATATATATATATATATATTTATAGTGTGGCACATGAGTAGCTGAGGGCACGGAGCGCTCTGCTGCTGCTCCTCAGTCGAGGAGGGGAAGAAAATGGCGATTAAAAAAAAAAGCTCTCTGCTATTTCAAATTGGAATAATGCGTTTCAGAAGTCACTGGATTTAGCTCAGGCTGCGGCCGCTCGCTGTTTAGCTGCAAACGGCCTTCGAACTACACCGGGGCGAGTGTAGCTTCTCCGATTCAGGTGCAATTTTAATTAAGCTGTCAGTATTGATTGGAGATTAGGCTGCAAACGCTGGAGCTGCTGGATTTTTTTTATTTTTTTTTGGGCTTTCTTTAAGCCTTGCTGGCCGCGGGTCCTTCTCAGCCTCCAGCCTTCCCATGCCGGTAGCTGCTTCCCGGGCTCCTCTGGGTGCGCGGTCCCCTGCCGCGATGCTCCTCCTTCCGCTGGGTACCGGGCGTCCTGCGCGGGGGATTTAGGGAGTCCCGGCCTCCGCGGCTGTAGCGTAGAGATTTAAGTCTTTTTATTTATGTCTGAACAGCCCTTTCCTTCCTTATTCTGCGCTGCAGATCCTTGAAACGGGTCTGTGCCCCCGCTGTCCTCCACGTAGTTGGGTATCGCTTGCCTTAAACGCCCATCACGCTGAGCATCCCTCCGGCGAGGTCCCCGCTCTGGGAATTGAGGGGGTTTTTTGCCGCTCCGTCCTTCCTTCTCCCCCTGTCGCAGCTCCCCGAGGAGCGAACGGGCACGCCGGGTGGTCATTTAAAAGGATTTCGGCGCTTTGCCCGCCAAAGCCAGGCTGATACATCAGGTAGCACTTAAAGGCGCTTGGCTGTCACGAGCGTTGAGGGGAACGTGGTGGTGGGAGGCTGAAGCTTGGCGCTGGGCGTTCGGGGGGGGGGTGTCCCGTGCCCTGAGCGCGGGGAGCGGCACGAAACACCCCGAGCGGGGGATCGCTAAGGTGAGAAACCTGCTGGCACCAAGAGGTGGTTCCTTTCCCAAAGGATGTGCTCACCGCGGCTGCGTACGTCCCTTTTTAAGGGCCCATAGAATTTCCCCTCCCCCCTTTTTTTTTATTTTTTAAAAAAAAAAAAAAAAAAACTCTTGCCCCCGGATTTTGGGTGACTTTTTCCTGGTTGTTCATTTTCACACTTCCCCCTTTCCAAGTTCTTGCTTCTCCTCGAGTATTTTAAACAAGTTATCGCCTCGTCCCACCTTTGCCATCACCCTGCTGGCTGACCCCACCAGGGGAGGGGGGGGTGGATTTTCCGAATCTCTCCTACGGTGCAGCGCCCGAGCCCCGGGGGCTGGAGAGGAGCAGCGGCAGCCTGGGAAGAAGAGAAAAGTTAAGCGCAGAAGAAGCTCCTTCCATCCTCAGCCGGGGCTGCCCGCATCCCTTCCACCTCCGAGGGGTTTTTAAAATCCTTGGCTCTTAGCGTGCTGCGTTATTTCTAGGGACAAAGCAGCTAAGTGAGGTCTATTTATATGAATGTTCCCTGCTCTTCCCACTCCGCAAATTCACCCAGAGACTGTCTTGATTGTATAATATACATTATATGGAAGCTATTTATATATGAATGAATGTTTTTATAGAAAGGAAGGCAAGGAGCTCCTGTTCTCCTCCATTAAACTGGAACGGCAGCTCCGGTTGCCCAATAGCGATCTCTGACCAACACGGATGTGTTAGCGCAGGACTGACTGATTTCTGGTTTTAATAAACTGTGGTTTGCTGATTTTCCTAATTGTACGATTACCTTAAGAGGTGGTAGTGTCCCAGCCTTAGAGATGAAACTTGTGTAAAAAAAAAAAAAAAAAAAAAAAAAAAAGAATAAAATAATTTAGTTGAGAATATGAAGGAGCTTTGTAAAATTTTTTTTAAGGCAATTGTGAATTGTCTAGGCTAGCTGTTTACACTCTTCTTTATAAAAATAGGAACTTTTAAAATTGGCAGATCTTTATAGATTGACTTAGTGATGGGAGCTGTTATTTTGGACTTTCATAGTATAAATCAAAGGGAAAGTTGCTGTAGCATTTAGACAGACGTAAGTGTTCGGTATTGCTTCTTGTATTGCATTTTTTTCCAATAAATTTTCAAACAAAACTCTCTCCCTGGCCCTGAAGCCTTTTCTTTTTTTTTTTTTTTTTTTCTTTTGTCTTCTCACCCCGCTCCGGGTCTCTCTCCCCAGCCTGGCTTCGTGGCAATTTGCTTTTTCGGATCAAAGCCGGACCTGGAGCCTCCCGGTGCTGCGGTACCGCGACCGCTCGAGCTCTGCCCAGCCCTGGGTGGGCTCCGCCGCTCTCACCGGCCGCATTTTCCTGCGCTCTCGATGGCTTCAGACGCTTCAAAGAGCTCCTGGCGGGGCCACGCGTGGGACCGAAGCCCCCAGAAGGGTCCCCCAGAGTCTGAGTTTTCCCTAAAGCATCATCACTTGATATCAAACCTCTTTGAGCTGTTGCCTTTGCGGTGAGTTCAGGTGAAGGGTTTTTCTGCTCGGCCGCTGCTGCCGGACCCCGACCGAACGTGACTGAACCATAGTGGGGGACATGGTCTGACCCGGCAGTTGTTTTGGTTTTTTTTTTTCGTCCCGGCTCATTATTTTTTGTTCTTGGCCGCAGTGTCTAGGAGGGACAGAAATACGGTGCAGAAAGCTGACGGGGCAGCTTGGCCGCCAGCCCGGCAGAGGACAAAAACCAGTTGGCCCAGTTAAAGCTGCTGGAAACTGGGAGGTGGATGGGAAGAGCATCCCAGCGGGCAGGGGCAGCCTTGGGGCCACCCACCCGCCGCCCCCCATCGTGCCTCAGTTTCCCCAGCAGACAGAAAGGGAAGGGTTACGCGAAAAGCAACATTAATTCAAATTGCTCCCGAAACGAGTCACAGCAGCTTCCCGACGCTCCGCCTTCGGCCAGTTTGCGTTTGAGCCGCTCCAAGTAGTAAATCCCGACGGACTGTAAAGCAAAAAAAATTACAAAGCAGCCACAGGAATCGGCCCCGGATAGTCGGGAAGCGGCCACTGCTGGAGCTGCTTTTCCGTAACGTGTCACAGCAACTCGACGTACTTACAGCGACGAGGCAGAGGCGAACATCGCGTTATTTCCCCGATTATGTCGCGCACGGCCGGGGCAGCCCCGGGCTCCTCGCCTTGTCCAAGCCAATTAAGGTCATGCCAAAAAAAATGCTCTTTAAATAACCCTGTCCTGGGGAGCCGGGGCTCGCGGAGGTCGCAGCTCCTCTAGATGATGCGCTGGTGTGACGAACCACAGCCGGGCACGAACCACGGCCCCAAAACCACCTCGTTGGGGGGCCAAACAGCCAAGAAATGGCTTAATTACCCCGCTCAGCTGCACTTTGGGGTGTCAGTTGGCCAAGGCACCGCCTGCCCCCTCTCCCAATTATTTAACGTCACCCTCAGAGCAGCATTAAGCTCCGCCGGGCTCCCACCCCCCGGCGGAGGGGGGGTCCCAGCCCGTCCCCGCAGCGTTGGCATCAGCGCGGCGTCGGGGGGAGCGGCACCGAGCGGGGGCCGGGCGGAAACCCCATCAGCCCCGACAGCCCCACGGCGAAGGGACGCTGAGCTGACGCCCGGCCCCGCTGCCCCTGCCCTCCCCAGGGGGTCCCGTCCCGTCCCGTGCCCCCCTCCCCGGGGCTGTCCCAGCGGTGCTGCAGGGACCTCGGTGGCACCAGGGACCCGCTCCCACACCGCCCATCGGTCGGAGCCACGACGCTTTGCTGCGCGGGACCATTGCCATCGCGGGTACGAGGACACCCACAGCACAGGGGACGTTTCAGCCCCCTCTGAAATGCCCCCGGGACATTTGTCCCCCGCTTCTTTCCCCCTGGGGACACGCGCAGGGACAGCAAACGCCACCCACCGATGCTCAGCCACCTCCTTCCGCTCCGCCACCGAACCCTGAGGCCATCAACCAGGAGAAAACCACGACTGGAAAGGCTTTTCCTTAACCCCCCCCACCGCCCCGGGGCTGGGGTTGCAAAGATGGGGTGCCTCTACCCCCCCACAGGGGGGGCTGAGCCCCATTGCTTCCCCCGTGCCTCAGTTTCCCCCTCCCACAAACCGCGACATCTGCCGAGCCCGGAGCCCCGCGGCGTTTTGCCTGGCTACCAGCAAAGGAAAATATTAGGTAAACAAACACCATGGCAATCTGGAGAGATGCAAATAAATAAAAAAAAAAAAAAGAAAAAAAAAAAAAGAAAACGCCCAACCCCGGGTGTCCCACCACCAGCAGAGGCGGCAGCAGCCCGCAGGCTCCCGGGGGGCCCAGCCCGTGCTCCTGGGTGGCCCCAGGTCCCGCACCGAAGGCAGTGGCTCCGTCTTGGAGGTCCCATCCCTTGGGAAGGAGCCACAGAAGGCGTTTCCCATCGTTGCCCATCCCCATCCCTGGTCCTTCTTCTGGTCTCCATCCCAGACCCCGACCCGGGACCGGGAGGAGCAGCCGTCGCACCGGGAGGAGAAAGTTCCCCTTCGCACACCGGCTCGTTCCAGCCCTGGTTATTTTTAGGTCGTTCCTCTCGTTTCGGGGGCTCGGGCAGCCAGCGGTGTTCCCAGGGGAGGGGGTCAGCGCGGTGCTCCGGGGTCGGGGCCGCTCTCAGGGCCCCGAGGGGAACTGCTGGGGGAGCTGGGCGAGCGGCGGGGTCCACTCCGTCCCTTCTGGACGGGAGAGCGCAGGGCGGTTTAGGGTCGGGGATAAACAGGGTTGAAAGGGAGGAATTGCGTTTGCACCAAACCGGTGGGACACACCGGGCTCAGCCCTGAGCTCCATAACTGGGGAAACTGAGGCACAGGGAGAGAAAATCAGAGCCGGAGGCAGGGAGTCACCTCCCGTCCTGCCGCAGCTGGGTGGGTGGCACCGGTTTGTCCCCATCCCTCCGGGATAAGCACCGCTGCAGGACCCCCGCAGGGCTGTGGGCATCAGCTCTTCACTTCCCCCCCCCCCCCCCCGGCGCTGAGGACCCAATGCTCCCCCAGGAGCTGCCCCCCAAGTCGGTTTGGGGGCGCAGAGCATCCCCATTGCTCTGCAGAGCATCCTGCCACCACGCCAGCCCCTGGCAGGCTGGAAAACCGAATCAATGGGTGGGATCACACCCCAGTGCGTACCAGTACAGCCCAGTTGCTCCACACCGGGCTTTCCCGAACACCCCAGACCTGAAGTGGCATCCCTCCAGCCCGCCCCATCGCCACCGCCTCTCCTCCCCCTCCTCAACCCGAGAGTGGGGAAGCGGCGGCTCCTTGGCCGGAGTCTGTCCCCTCTGTCCCCTGCGGAGCGGGACACACGGCCGGATGCGTCCCACCACCCCTCGGCGAGTCCCGGGGAGTCCCGCAGAGCCGCCGGCGGCGGCGGCACGGGCAGTGGTGCCGGTGCAAACCCGCGCCCAGACGCTCGCCCAGGACGACGCGGTGGGTGGGTGCAGGTCCGGCACCCAGAGGCCACCTTGGGTGGCCGTGGCGTTTGGTGCCATGGGAGGTTTCTCCTGCAGGACACGTCCAGGAGCAGATCACTGCTCCTCTGGCCCTCCGTCGGTATCCGAGGGGATACACCTCATCTCCCAAAGGCAGCGCTGTTCTCCTGCCCGCTCCGGGACGCCGATGCTGGTCCAGGCTCTGGTGCAGCCGAGTCCCCGGGGAGCTGCACGCAGCGACTTCTGGATGTCCCCGACCCGCACGCTGCTCTGCCTCCGCCGCAGTAAAGCTTCAAAGCACGAACTCTCCCCTGCTGCCCCCAACACACACATCCCACCAAGCGTCTCCAGGCGAGGTGGTCTTCCTGGGGCAGGAATAGATTCCCAAAGGCCAAATTCCCAGCTCCTAAACGCCCCAAGCCCCCGTCAACATGTTATCCGCGCATCCTTCCCTTCCCCCAGTTTGCACCGGCAGTGGTCCCCGATGGGCTTCGAGGCAAAACCCCGGAGATTTGGGCTCCCCGCGCTTGGCTGTTGGGACAGTACGCAGCGCAGGGATGGGGGATGATGGCTTTGGAGCTCGGCTCACCCCGTCCCACCCAGAACCATCTCCAGGGGGTGATCAGCCCCACGTTCCTCAGCCCCTTTCTGCAGCAGGAGAAACCTGCAGAGCCTGGGGGGTGCCAGCGAGCCTGTGCAGGACACCCCCAAAACCAAAAAAGCCAAAAAAAATAAAGAAAAAAAAAAAAAAAAAAAGAAATGAAGCAACTATCCCCCAAACCCACCCCAGCTCCAGCTCCATCCTGGCTCCCTTAGGGGCCGGGGAGGACCGAGACGGGCGCTTTCGGCTCAGCGCTGGTTCATTGATGCAGAGAAGCACTTTGCATCGCACTTATTTCCTTCTTTCTTTTTTTTTTTTTTTTAAAACAAAGCATCTTATATACCCCGCCAAAAGGTCACGAGGCGTTACGGCACACCCGCACCCCGTCGCCCCGCTTTGGGGTCCTCCTCTTTAAACATAAGGTGCGAAGCCCCGCGTTATCGCTCGTCCCACGTCGCGACGGCCCCAGCCCCGGCACGGGAACGCCCCGGCACGGAAAGCCCCGACACTTCGTCTTCCCGGTGCCTGGGGAAGGAGATTTCTAGCCGAGAGCACTCGCCCTAAATAATGCGCCACCGTTTGCGTTCCCTGGCTGTAGGACAAGTGCGCGGCCGCCAGCAGAGCGCCCGCCTGCGCGCAGACTTCGCATCTTAAGAAAGGACTTACCGGCCGAACGCGCTCATGGGCTGCGGCCTCCCCCGCTGCGGGAGAGGAGGAGGAAGGAGGAAGAAGAGGAGGAGGAGGAGGAAGAGCTGCAAATCATTTTGGTGGGACGCGGTGAGCTGGGCAGCATCAGGTGTGGGGTGGGAGCGTTGCGCTCCCGGGTTCGCCTCTGGATCCTTTGCAAATTGGGATCTGCTGCTTTTTTTTTGGCGCGGGGGCTCCGGCCCTTCTCTCTCCGCTCCCCCCCCCCCCCCCACCTTTTTTTGCCCCTTTGGGGGACGTTTTTTGGGCTGGCTGTGACCCTGCCCCGTTGGAGCTGCACGTGCTCTCCGGCTCCGTGTAGGCGCTCCGTTAAAGAGGTGGTTGAAGGGCTGTAATAACCCCCCCTCCACCTCCACCTCCACCTCCTCCTCTGGGGACAGAGGTGTCCCCACAGCGAACCTGGAGCCCCACCGGCACTGGTTGGGGTGGCTCTGGGCATGGGAGACCCTCTTCCAGCTGCTGGTGGGCTCTGCGCCCTCCCCAGGGCACAGAACCTGTGGCAGCGGTTTCCCCCAACCCGTTTTTCTCATTTTGTCCATTTTTGGCCCAAACTACAGCTTTTTGGCCCGTGTGCCAGCCTAGGGGTCCCGTGGGGTAACTGTGATTAAGGGGACCCCTTGTCTCCTCCTGCCTCCGTCCTCTGCTGCCGTGGCCCAAGGGCCACCCCGTGGTGACTCTGGATGGTCAGCGCCGGGGACAACGCCACTATTTCCTTTTGGTGGTGGTTTTTGGCGAAACGGCCCTTCTCTCGGTAGGAATCTCCTCCTGCAGCCGGTACCTCCCGGGCTGGGGGTACGCCGGTGGGTGGTAACGAGTGGATATTATTTCATCTATAGTTTATAGAGCCGGTTCCTGGGCGGGATGAGAAGACACCGTCCAGCATCGCCCTTCACAAGCTGCACAGCATGAGGTCTCCAGTGCTTCCAGGATGGTTTCACTTCACAGCTCTGAAGCCGAGCGGAGCCAACGGAGTGATCCGGGCTGGATTTTTTTTTTTTTTTTTTTGCTTTATTTTCAAAGTTTTCTTTTCAACCCAGATTCATTCCTGCTGGTTTATTCCCAGCACGCCGCGGGGACAGCATGGGGGTGAGAGGCATCCACAGCATCCATCCCTTGGAGGCAGCGCTGTTAAAATCCCACGCACGCTCTTGAAACCGTGTCCGCGGGCAGAGCGGCAGGTGAGGGATGCGCAGATGATGCTCTCCCCCCAGAGAGAGCGCGGAGCTTCTCAACCCGCCCGTTTAATTCATCGAGCAGCTTGGCATTTCGAAACGATCCCTCCGTGGCTCGGCAACGCCTCCCAGGAGGATGCTGCCGAGTTGGGCAGGAGGACGCTGGGGCAGGAGGAGGATGGTGGTCCGGGCAGGAGACACCACAGGCGGGTTCCCCTCTGGGCCCCATCGTTTGCCGCGTTGGGCTGCGGCCGCTTCCCACGGTCGGCCAGAAAACGAAGGGGGAAAATTAAAACACACACACACACTCCCCCCTCCCCAGCCCTGAGGCAGCTCCTGGCGCGGCTCCTTGCGGCATTTTGGGCTCCGATTCCTTGCCGCCGGTTTCCGAAGCGTGGCCCAGAGCCAGGCGTTAGCTCCGGCTGCAGCTGGTTAAGCCCAAATGAAAAGTTATATTTTTTCAGCTAAAAACAACCTCCCGGCACATCCCCCCCCCTCCCCCCCCCCCCCCCCCCCGGGATGCTGCTTCGGGGCAGATCCCACCGGTGACTTTTTGTTGTTGCTGTTCATTGCGTTGAACCAGCGCCGAAATAATTTTGAGATTAAACAGCCCAATAAATAGCTGAGCCGAGGGCTGGTGGCGCTCCCAGTGAAACCACAGGGATGCTACCGACTCCCCATCGGCCCCGTCTCTGCTGCCCTGCACGGGGGGATGCTGGTACCCAAATTTTTGGGGAGAGTTTGGAAGCAGAGACGGCCTTTTCTTGTCAAGCAGGAAAAAAAAAAAAACAACCCAACACTGCAGGGCTGTGGGGGGAGGTTAGGGTTTGCTTTTTGGGAAAAGTTGGGGTTTGGCAGCCCCACAGCCGGGGGAGGGGGGGAGGGGGGGTCTCGCATGGGGTCAGGGTGGAGAGACACAGGGGAAGGTGGAGATGGGGTCAGATCTGCTCCGGGCAACACGGCGTGAAGCAGATATCGCTCCCGTTTGAAAGGCAAAATAGGAATGAAAATGACAAATAATAATAAAAAATGAAATGAGACATGCCGAGTTTTCAACGGGAGGGGGGAAAAAAAAAAGAAAGTTGAGGAAACCCTGACTTTCTCAACCGAGCGCGGAGCGGTTTTGTTTCTTGCCGTTTCCCAGCGCCGGTGCCAAGCGCTGGTGGCGACGCGGGGCGATGGGGAAGGCGATGAAAGGCAGGCGAGAGACAACAGCGTCTCCAGCACAACCCTCCCCGGCTCCCGCCGCCCCGTCCCCTCTCCCCAGCCCCATGGGGTGACAAAGAGGGGTGACAAGAGCCCCCAGCCTGGGATGGGGCCCCTCTGCCCAGCCCCGGGCCACAGGGACGTTGGTCCGAGCTGCTGGGAACGTTTGTGCTGGGAATAGATTTTTTTCTGGTTTTTGCCAGAAAAAGCAGTTTCCAAGCCATTCTGCAGGGATGCTTTGGTCCGGAGAAGGATGTTGTCCCAAAGGTTTGCCAGGTCCAGGGCTCCGCGCTCGCTTCAGACCAGAGAGAGGGAGAAGCAGAGACAGGAATAATAAAAAAAAAAAAAACAAACCCAAAACGCAAAACCATTTCAGCCATATAAAACGTATTTCAGCCAGTTACACGCCCCACGGTGGGCTCTGGTCTTGGGAAGGCAAAAGGCATCTAAGCTGCAACCGCCGCATTTTGAAGCCTCCTGAGCCATCCTCATCCTCATCCCTCTGCTCCGCTCCATCCTTCAACACCTCCTGGTGTCCCGGGGCTCCTCCTGCCCGAGAACTGGGGAGAGCGGGATGAGCTGGGACGAGCCCCCCCAGCACCGGCAGACATGGCTGCTGCGGATGGACGGGGTGTTTCCGGCCAGAGAACAGGATCAGGGCGGTGATCAGAGCATGAGGGGCTCCATTTACTTCTGGATCGATGGGGAGGGCAGGATTGGGGGTGGTCCTCAGGTGCCTGGCAACACTCTGGTGCCGGATGCTTTGACAAGGCAAAACTGCTGCAAACAAACAAACAAACAAACAAACAAACAAAGTCCTTCTCTGCTTTTTTGGTAGGCAACATCTCCCCAGAGATGGGGGAAAAGAAAGAGGCAAAGAGCAAAAAGATGGTTTGGAAAGATGCAGCCGTTTGCCCAAACGGTACCCTGCCACGGCCGGGCTGTGGGGATGCTCCCCGCGGCTCAGCGCCCGCCGGCGACGGGTGCCCAACCACCCCCCGGCTCCCGGGCCTCTGCCAGAGCCAGAGATGGACATGGTGTTAAAAAAAAAAAAAAAAACAAACAAGTTGTTTTTTTTTTTTGGAGAAGGACCAGGTCAAACCGTCGTGCGTCCCGGGGCTGAGGGAGAACATCCCAGCGGAGGTTTGTCCTGGTGTTCGCAGAGGTGGCACAACTGGGACGCTCCAGCCCCGGCCTTAAAAACGCAAAGGTGAAGGATATTCCTCCAGTTCCTCTTTATTTGAACCATCGATGCCATCATCGCGGCCTCGTGGCTGTGCCGCGGTCGGTGGGACCTGACAGCTCCTCACCCCCCTGTCCCCACGAGCCCTCCTGGGTGGGCTTCACCCACGGGGGGGGGGGGGGACATTGGAGGGAGACTGCAGCCACGTGCCAGGGGGAATCAATGGGAACGGAGGCTGAGCGCCAAAGCAGAGACCGGTCCACACCATCCCCCGCGGTAAACACGGCGAAGGCCCTGGGAAAGAAATGTCGGAGCAAAAATTGCTCATTTGCAAGAAAACGGGCGGCGGATGTTTTCCCTTCTCCGGGCTGCTGAGCCTGGAGCCGTCTCCCGAGGTGGGATGCGACCCTCATCCCGCAGCGCATCCTCACCCGACAGAGCGAACCCCGTTTCTCTACTTCATTTTATCCCCATTTCCTACTGCATTTTCCTGCTGCGACGGGGTTTCGGAAGGTTTTGTTTCTGTGCTTCCTTCTTCTCTCCGGGGAATCACGGCACCCCCGCGCCAAGGCTGCCTCCCTGCCCTCACCCCACACCGCTCCTCTTCGGCATCCAAAGGGCACCAAACGACGCGACAGCATCCACCGGGGCCCGGCAAAACCCGCACCCACACTCACCCCTACCGCTGCCCCACCGCCCCCCTCCCACCGCCCGCATCCTTCACCCCACCAGAAAACAGCACAAATAAACCCCGACCCGCACCGCCGCACCCCAATGATTCCGTTTTAATTTCGCAGCTGCCTGCAGCAGCCCTGGGCGCTTTTTTGCATCCCTGCTCTGCCAAAAATCCTTCCAAACCTTGAGCTTATCGCCTTTACCCTGCAAATATTCGGCACCTGGTTACAGAGCATCCTCCCTCTCTCCAGCTGCCCACCCCGAGCATCCTGCGGGCGAGAGGATGAGGCGAGGAGGGACCACGTGGCATCCAGATCATATTTAATAGCCCCGGCGGGCTCACGTGCTCCGGTCAAACCGATTTCCCGGTGGGTTGAGGCTGGGCAAGGGGGACATCGTTTCCCCCTCCCCACCGAAACATCCCCCCCCCCACCCTTCTGAAATAAAGTGCTGCGGGGGCCGGCGGGGCTTCTCCTGCCCCGCATCCCCATCCGGCAGTTTGCGTTGGGTCCCGAAGCCAGGGCTCCTCTGGAAAAGCCACCAGGAGAAAGGCTTGTAAGGCCAAGGGCATCCACCGGGAAGCCGTCGAGAGGCAGCCAGGAGAGGACATCCCACCCAGGCGAGTCCTCCCCCAGGAGCAGCACATCGGGCTCTCCCTCTCAGCATACGCTTAAAAACGCCGCCCCCGAACCCCTCCTGGACGTGGGGTTTTGGGGTCGCTGGTGGGTGCTGGGGGCCAGGATGAGGGACTGCGGCGTCACTCTGCCCGAGGACCACAGGGATGTCAGACCCGCTCACCCTGCTCCATCCCCACCGCCCAGGAGCTGGGTCGGGGCTCCCCCCGGCTCGGCGGCTCCAGCAGCCGGTCTGAGGACTCGCCAGTACTTTCCAGTTTGGCGTAACCCACCAGGCTGACATGGTCCAGCCGGGGCCAACTCCGGTTCTTACGGTCCTTGATGGGGGCCACCAGCAGCACCCCCGGCCGGCCGAGGTCCAGGGATTTGGAATGTCCCGGGGTGTGGAGCTGCGCGTCGGGGCTGAGCTCCGCTGACACCAGCTCCACGCCGGGGCAGCCGCCGTCCATGTTGATGACGACGTGGCCACCACCATCACAGTCCTGGCCACGGGGCGCGATGCTGCCGCCCTGGGAGAGCCGTGGGGCTTCGGGGAGGAGCTCGGCGGGACCCCCCTCTGCCCTCTCACCAGCTCCCCGTGCCGCCGCGTCCAGCAAGCGGTTGTTGAGCTTGATGACGGGCAACGCCAAGGCGCCGACGGCCGAGGAGATGAGGGACTCGGCTCCGGCACGGCAGGAGAGGCTGAGGTTGGCCTCGGCGGAGGCGCCGGAGCGGAGGCTGAGGAGGGAGGTGGCAGGGGATGCTGGCGGGTGCTGGAGGAGCTCGGCCGTGGTCTGGAGCCTGTTGGGGCCATAGCAGTCGGCCCATTTGCTGCCGGGGCCGGGACAGGGCTGGCAGGAGAGATCCACCTGGTAGCAGCCCTCCACGCACTCGGCGGTGGCCTTGTGGCCAACGGGCTGGCCGTCCCTGCGCTGGCAGTGCCCGTCCTCAGGGCCGGTCCCCTCGGGGAGACCCACCGCCATGGAGTAGAGCCCCTTCTGCATCAGCCTGCGGGTCTCCATGTCCCTGTTCTCGTACAGCATGGTGTTGGCGCAGATGAAGATGAAGAGCCCGATGCCCATGATGACGGGGCCGATCAGCTTGAGCTTCTCGCTGTGGGGCACGTGGCGCCCGGCGGCCACCTCCCTCCTCATGTCCCCAGCGACGCTGCCGTTCCCCACACCGGCCCCAGCGCTCCCAGTTCCCCGATGGGGCCAGTAGCCCACTACGGCGATGGTCATGCCCACCAGGACGACCGAGATGCCCACCATGACGAAGGCTCCCGACGGCGAGCGCATGCGGAGCTGCCCTTTCACCGGGACCTCTGGCGGTGACTTGCGCCGCAGGCGGCGTCCCCGGCGCCGCGGTGGGGCAGGGGGGGCCGGTGGCTTGGTCCCCCCTGCCTCCAGCTCCCGCATGGGTCCGTTGGTTTCGGCGCTCTTGGCAGTCATCGTCTCCGGCTCGGCCACCCTTCCTGCGGGATGGGGAGGAGAAAAAGGTGAAGAGGCATCACTGGGGGTCTGCGTGCCCGGGATGATGGGAGCAGGGGGATGCCGGGAGCATGGGGAACACATGGACACTGGGAGCATGGAGATGTTGGGAGTGTGGGGAGCACATGGACACTGGGAGCGTGGAGATGTTGGGAGCGTGGGGAGCACATGGACACTGGGAGCGTGGAGATGTTGGGAGCGTGGGGAGCACATGGACACTGGGAGCGTGGAGATGTTGGGAGCGTGGGGAGCACATGGACACTGGGAGCGTGGAGATGTTGGGAGCGTGGGGAGCACATGGACACTGGGAGCGTGGAGATGTTGGGAGCGTGGCGAGCACATGGACACTGGGAGCTCTGGGATGCTGGGAACATGGGGAGCATGGGGATGCCAGGAGCATGAGAGGCATGGGAACAGCGGGAGCATGGGGATGCCGGGAGCACAGGGGACACCGAGCCCTCAGGCTGCATCACATCAGCGACCGGCGGCTTTGCTCTCCTCCTTCACCCGCCTACTTTTCTCGAGTTCCTTCTCCTTCCCCACTCGAGAGCAGTGGAAGGGCTAAGGGGGTCCCTCCGACTGCGCTGCCACAGCCTCAAATCTCCTATCCCTATACCCCCTGGGCTGCGCGGGGCAGCGAGGATGGCCGGGAGCCCGCTGCGCCGCCACAGAGACACCGCTGGCATCAGGGGCCCCAAATGATCTGTCCTGGGTCACCGAGTCCTACGACACCCGCATAAGGGTGCCACCAGCCACTGGGCTCGACAGCAGCCCGGGAAGGGGCCGTTAATTTGCCCGCTGGGGAAACTGAGGCACGGCTGCACCTGAAAACCCAAACCAAAGGTCTGACAAAGCCGCACCGCGCGGGGCCCGGCAAGCCACGCAGCTCCCCGGGTTGCTCCGCTCGCTATCCAAACACGACCTAAAAACCTAAACCGACATCCCGTTATCCTCGAGCCGCTCCTCAGACCACAGGACTCACCAACCCAGCACCCCCGCGGGATTTTAGCTGAAAGAGGCTCTTTTTCCCCGATCTGTTGCCCTCTTCTGCTGCCGGGGGAAGCCCACCCGCTCAGCGCATCCGCAGGGTCCTGCCCTCGCACCTACCCAGACAAAGCTCCACATCCAGAGATTTACGGGGCGGCGTTTCGGAGGGCACAGGATTTAATTTTATCCAGTACCTTGTTTTCTAGATGAGCAAGAAGGCGTCAAAAGTTGTTGCCAAAACCCGGCGGTGACCAGCCCGGCAGGGCAGCATCAGCGGGGCCAGCACCGTCGTGCACGGGGTGAGTGCTGCCCCACGAGACGGGGAAGCTAAAACGCGCTCTGCACATGTCCCAGAGCAAAAACATCTTTTTTTTTTTTATTTATTTATTTTTTTAAATAAAATAAAATAACCTCAGGCTGACAGGAATCCGCATCCTTGCAGCCCGGCCGCTCGCTGCTGTGTGCCGGGCAACGGTCGGTGCCGTGGGCTGTGGCTACACAGCCCGGGCAGGACGGCGTGTCCGTGCCCTGGCGCTGCCGCGGATGGAGTGGGAACGCTGCCCGGGTTGTTCCCAAAACGGGGACTTGGGGAGGGGGGTGGGGGGTGACGTGCCGCCGGCGTGAGCGGGCAGCGCTGCAGGGTGGCCCCCGGCCAAGGGATGCTGCAGGAGGGGGCCGGCCGCGCCGCTGCAGCTTAAATGGTTAAAAAAAAAAAAAAAAAAGAGGGTTCGGATAGGGCGGCAGCCCGGCGGCATCGATAATCAGCAATTAAAAGCCAGAAAGTAAAACCGAGGAGAAACACCCCGGCATGGGCGGCAGGGACGGCAGGAGGAGGGCGACCGCTCTCGTTTTACTCCCCAAGACGAATGAAGCAGCGAGAGCCGGCAACCACCGTCACCCACGGCAGAAAAATAAGATACTAAGTTCTTCCCCCCCCCCCCCCCCCCAGTCTTAATCATCTTAAGGTGTTATTAGCATCAGAGGGAAGGAATTAAAGATATGAGTTTCAGGATGACAGCGCGTTCCTGGCACGAGGCTGTCAAGCTGTGACGACTCGAATAAGGGAGATTTAAAGGAAAAAAAAAAAAAAACCACCCTAAAATAATAAAGTCCCAAACACAAAACAACCCAAACCCACAGCCCAGTGCTGAGTGGGGCGTTAAACCTTTCCCTGAAAGAAGCCGATAATCCCGCGCTGCAAAGGGGGAAACGCAATGAACCCAGTGCAACCGTCACCCGGAATGGAAAAATGACTTTTGAAATATTTTGGTATTAACGGGAAACAATTGGGCGCTCAAACACATCCCAAAGGCCTTTTTGCCTCCAAATGCCTTGATTTAGGTTACCTCCCAGCCTTCCCTAATTACCATCTTAGATTCAACTTCTCTTAAATTCATATTAAACCCTTTAAATACCTCGCTGGCTACTCAGGGATTAAAAAAAAAAGTAAAAAAACCCCTAAACTGCCAGAGCGGAGCAAAGACTCTTTGATACCGGCTGGGAGGGGGGGGGGGGGGGGAGCCGTGACAGAGGCGTTCACAGCCCCTAAAGTCACCCTGAAAACACACACACACAGACACCCCACACACACACCAGTCACCTCCTATTTCTGGCCCCGTGCCTTGGCTGTGCCTCTTCAAACCCAATTCCGCCGTTATCTCCTTTAACCCCCCCCTTCCCCGAGCCCCCTCGGAGCCAAAGGCAGCACCCGTGGGGACCGCGAGCATCATCCCCCCCGGGGGCCCAGGCCGGGCGTTACGTTGGGTCCGGGTGATGCTCACCCAACCCCCTGCCGGGTCCATGATTTCCTAGCGGCCGAAGCGCGGGAGCCGGGGGGGGGGGGGGGGGATGCTGAAAAATGGGCGCAGAAGGACCAGGAGGTGCCCCCCCCGCAACCCCCAGACTGGGACTGAAACAACCCCCATTGTCCCCCTTCCCTCTGCCTCTCCCCGGGCCCGGGGATGGAGATTCGGGGCAGGAGGGACAGACAGATGCCCGCAGGCGGGGAACCCCCCTGGCCCCTTCCCCTGCCCCCGGCGCCTCTCCCCTTATCTCCCCTCCGCCCCGAGAGCCGCCTGCTTGCTGAAGTTGGAGCATTTAATTGCTCATCGTTGGGGCTGGTTGTTCCCAGAGTTCAAAACCATTATTTTTATTAATAGAATCCCCAAGGTTATATAAGCTCTTTTAAAAAAAAAAAAAAAAAAAAAGGAAAAAAAGAAAAAAAAAAAAAAAGAATATAAACCCCAGCGTTGCCATCCAATTCTGCAACTCGCAGACGCCGACACTCCCGCGAAGGGATTAATTCAATGTTGGAGCAGCAGCGCTAGACACAGCTCAGCTGGAGGGCAGGGCCGGGGGTCCCCGGGGTGCCGCCGGGGCAGAGGGGACAGCTCGGTCCCTTGGTGGGGAACAGACGGTGGCCCGGGGGGGGCTCCCGGTCACCTCCCTCCAGCCCGGAGGCGGCTGCGGTTCACCAGGACCCGATGCCTCCAGTTTTGAGGTTTCGATTCCCGGTGGGGAGAAATGACGGTATAGAAATGTAAATGTCGTTCGCGTTATGGAGTGAGATGAGGGGCTGCTCCGCTGCCAGGTTCGGAGTTAAGCTTCCAATCCCCGCAATAAGCCCGGCATTAAAATAAACGCAAATATTTCCCTAATCTCCCCCCCCCCTCCATCACGAAGGCATATTGCCGGCTCCACCCTCCCACCCCAAATCCCCTCCCGCCGCCTTCGTGGACAAACGCTCCTAAAATTTGACACTAAATCCCGCCGCGTCCCACAGCAGCGGAGCTGGGCCTGGGGGAAGAGCGGAATTTGGGAAGGATCCTTCCCGCCGGCGGGTCCCCGCGTCCCTTGGGTGCCCCGGGGATGCTCTGCCCCTGCCACGACCGTGTTGCCAGCCGGAGTTTGCAGCACGCCGCGGGCGATCGAAAAGCAGATTTGGCCTCAAAATCTCCCTCCAGCCAAGGGATGAGGGTGCCCGGCGGTGCCACCCTGGTACCCGGCGGTGCCACCCCAATCCCTGCCGGTGCCACCCCAGTGCCGTGCCGCAGGAGATGCCAGCCAGCTCGGTGCCGTGCCGGGAGAGCTGCAAAAACACCGTATGGAAAAGGGCCAAGCGCAGGCAGCACTGCGGGCAGCTGCCTTCCCCTAGCGGGTTTGTGTGTGTCCCCCCCCCCGCCCCTTTGCCAGTTCTCTTTCCAGGATAACACCCGGAAAGGGCTTCGGCGCAGGACAGACTCCACCATGCCAGCAGGGATTTAACATTCAGCATCTCCCCGGGGAGAGCGTTTCCATTGCTGTTGTCCTGCCCATCCTCAGGGCCCGGTCCCAACCCAGTATCCACGGTCCCATCCTGCACCCACAGTCCCACCCTCTATCCACGGTCCCACCCTGTATCCACGGTCCCACCCTGTATCCATGGTCCCACTCTGCACCCACGGTCCCATCCCGCACCCACGGTCCCATCCTGCACCCATGGTCCCATCCTGCACCCATGGTCCCATCACGCACCCACGGTCCCACCCTGTGGGTCTCCTGCACCTCACACCAGCAGAGCATCCCCCCGGAGACCCGGTACCAGGAGCAGCCCAGGCTGTAAGGAACACTCAAGAAATGCCCGACAAACAGAAAGCCCCTCGTTTTTCCTTTTCTTTTACTAAAATATGGTGGCTTTAAAGCCACTCTCCCGACTCTGGGAATAAACCCAGTTGGAAATTCACTGCCAAATCACGCAGCAAAGCCTGCAGTGTGATTAAAGGCTGCGGTGATGGGCGAGGACCCCCCCAAAGCGCCGAGGCACAGAGCAGCCCCCTCTGCCCCATCCGAGCCCCCGCCACCGCATGGAGACGTTCCCAGGGCTCGGAGCAGCCTCGGTGGGGACAGGGTCCCTACAGCCGCTCTGCGCCTCACCCGAAGCATCCTCCTCCTCCTCCTCCCGAGGAGCCCGCAGCACACCCCACAGCCACAGGCTGGGAAAAAAAAAAAAAAAAAAAAAATTAAATCCAGTTTAGATCCCTTTTAAACTTCCCGAGATGCCAAAGCCGCCGGTGGCTGAGCTCTCCCAACATCCCGCCCCCCCCACTCCGAGGAGAAGGGGGACCCGGGCAGCGAGACTTTATGGGTGCGAGGACGCGCCGAGCTGCGAGAACCCTCCCCGGCTCCCCCACCCACCCGGGGAAGGTACGGGGAATGGTAATGACAGTCTGCGCCGAGAGGAGACGCTTAAAAATAACTCCCTTTTTCATCCCAACCTCCAACGCCGCCCCCGGCCCGGGGCAGGGGAGGGGATGGCGCGGAGCAGCCCCCCCGGCGCCCGTTCCCCTCTCCCCATCTCACCTCCCATCCCGGCGGGAGGAGAAGCGAAGCCGGCGGGGGAGCAGCAGCGGTCCCGGCGCGCGGTGCCACCATCATCTCGGCTGCTCGGGGTGCTCTGAGGCTCCAGGCGGTGCCTCCTCCTTTTCCTATTTTTTTCCCTCAGTCCACTTCCAATTTCCCCCCTTGGCTACACAGCAAAGGCCTCCAGAGAGAAGAAACGAGACGAAAAGCCGCCCGGCGTCTTTCTGGGTCTCTCCCAGCAGAAGGAAACCCTGTCGCCATCCCAGTATCCACCAGCAGCTCCCAGTCCGGCGCTCGGTCCCGAGGGGTAGATCTCCCCGCCGTGACCTCAGCGCGAGCGTGTTCCCAACACGGTGACCGAATCTGCCCCTCCAGCTTCAGCTTTGGCTGGGGACACCCGGTAATCAATCCTAATTAATTCCATCCCTCGCAGTCGCTTTCGCATAAACCCAGTAACGCTAATTATCACGGTGCGGGAAGGGCTATCCCCCTTCCCAGCAAGAACCACCTCCTGGTCCTGGGCTGGGGGGGGGTCTCACTCCTGCTTTTAACGGGGCTTGTGCTGTGCTTTCAGCTTTGCAGCAGCACAGGTGACCCCGGGGGTGACAATTTACCCTCTGCCCGTGGCCCAAAGGTGACGGCTCATCCGTCTGAAACATCCCTCGTCTCTCCCTCCTGGGACGGACGAGATGTTAACGCTCATCCACCTCCACTAAGCACTCGCTGATGGAGACACCACCTCCTTCCTCCACACCCGGCCGAGCGGTGGAGAAGCATCTCTGCTGGCTTCCCATCTTCAGGTCGCACGTCCCAGACAGCAGCCAGGAGCCACCAGGGCCACCAGTGTCACTTGGAACACCATCCAGGACGGCGGGCTCCGGGGAAAGATGGTGCTGCGGTGGTTTTGGGGACACAGGAGGCTCTGTCCCTTTGCTCTCCACCCTGTCCTCGATGGGCTCCCGCAGGCGAGAAGGTCCCGATGGGCAAATTTGGGACTCAGAGCCACCAGTGCCACCAGCCCCGCTCACCTTGACTTCTCCAAAGTCCTCCCTGCTCCCAAAATGGGGCCATCCGCTAAACTCCTCTCTGCCCCTCAGGCAAAGAAAGTGCGTGGAAACATCCAACTGATTACTAATTACAAGAGCTTGCCTTACCCAGATTTGCTCTGCTAATTAGACTAATCTCTACGGCTGGGAAATGAGCCGCAGTCACCCACGGCGAGGAGAGATCCCGCGCGTTGGATGGATGCTTAACTCATGGCAGACCCCTGCGAAGGGGATCGTAATTCCCGGCTGCTTCTGACGGGCCATTGTTTAAGGAGACAATAGAAACGCCGCAAATTTGGTGTTTCTCCTCCAAGCTGATGCCGAAATCAGGACAGCTGCATTGCTCAACTTTTTTTCTTTTTTTTTTTTTTTTTTTTTTGATACGAACCAGATGCAAATAATTAATAAATCCAAACTCACGATAATGCAGGCATCTAAATTTAAACGGAGAGCGGGTTTCTAATGGCAGCTTTTCGCTTGCTCGGAGGAGGAGTGGGGAGCTCAGGGGGATTTCCTGGGAGAATTCCTGCCTCCGGGAAGCGGTGCGGGGCGGCGGGGCACCCGGGCTGCAGCCGCGCACCTCCCGAATCCTCACGGTCAAGAGAAAAGGAAAGAAGGGGGCGGGGGGAGGGGGGGGGGGGGGGAATATAAAAATCCGTAGGCTGGGATTTCCAGGGAATTAAGACCAAACTCTTTCTGAATTTGGCACCTTCCCTGCTGCTCCTTTGAAAAAAACTCCCTGCCAGCGTGGAGGGAGGGAGGGAGGGGACTCCGGGGAGGGGGGGGGGGGGTGCCAAGTCCTGCCTGCTCCCAGGCATGGCCCAAGTTATCCCAGCGGGTACAAACACATATAACCCACCTCCTCCCACCCCACGGACCCCCCACCCCGCTCCGCCTGCAAGCGCTGAAGTTCCCAGCTCTATTCCCACTGGGATTACTCTCGCCTCCAGCATTTTTAAACCTCCCGTCTCCCCTACCCCGCAAAAGCCCCCGTCTTCCCCGATTTCGCAAAGAGGAATCCAAACCCACCTGGAAGGGAGACGGGAGCTGTGGGTCCGGCTGCGGTTATTCCCCCCCCTCCCCCAGCTCCAAACCGCAAAGCTGAGCCCCCTGTGCCGAAAAGGCCTTCCCGATCCCAAAGTCCGGCAGTTACCGGGATAATTTCCACCCGTTTCTCCTCTCTCCGGTGTCTAACGCCAAACCCCGCGCGGGGGTTTGCTGCGTGACCGCTCCTCGTCTCAACCCTCTGCGAGGGCGCTCGGGGAATTGCGAAAAGTCCCGGGATTCGGGTTCCGCAGCCACCTCCTTTCCCAGGTCCCCGTTTCTGGCCGTGCGAGGGGTCGCGCGTGGGCTGTGCGTGCACATCTGCGCACCCCCCGTGTGTCAGCGTGGGCACGTGAGCGTGTGAGGGCTGCACGCCTGTGGCCGTGTGCTCGTGGCTGTGTGTGTCCCTGCGTGTCTGCGGGAGCGTGATTGTGTCCGTGGGTGCCCGGAGTCTGCGGGTGCCCCATGTCCGTGGGTGCCCCGTGTCCGTGGGTGCCCCACGTTTGTGGGTGCTCTGTGTTTCTGGAGGCTTGGTGTCTGTGGGTACCCCGTGTTTTTGGGTACCCAGTGTCCGTGAGTGCCTGTGGGTGCCCTGTGTTCATGGGTGCCCTGTGCCTGTAGGTGCTGCATGTTTGTGGGTACCCCATGTCTGTGGGTACCCCAAGTTTGTGGGTGCCCCGTGTTTCTGGGTGCTTGGTGTCTGTGGGTGCCTGGTGTTTGTGGGTACCCCGTGCCTGTGGGTGCCTGTGGGTGCCCCGTGCCTGTGGGTGCTCTGTGTTTCTGGATGCTTGGTGTCTGTGGGTGCCCTGTGCCTATAGGTGCCCCATGTTTTTGGGTACCCCATGTCTGTGGGTGCCCCGTGTCCGTGGGTGCCCCATGTTTCTGGGTACCCCATGTCCGTGGGTGCCCGTGGGTGCCCCGTATTTGTGGGTGCCCCGTGCCTGTAGGTGCCGCATGTTTGTGGGTACCCCATGTCCATGGGTGCCCGGTGCCAGTGGGTACGCCGTGTCCGTGGGTGCCCCGTGTCTGTGTGTGCCCGATGCCCGCGGGTACCCGGGGCTGATGTGAATGCGTACAACGTGTCCGTGTGTCCGTGTCCGTGTCCGTGTCCGTGTCTCCGCGTGGGTACCCCCCCCCCCCGCTCCGGTGCTCCGCTCCCCGTCCCCCCGTCCCCCCCCGATCCCGCACTCACCGGCGGCCGCCGCGCCGCGCTCCTCCCGCCGGGGCCGGGGCCGGGGCCGGTGCCCCGGGGGCGGCGGGCGCTGGGCTCCTCCGCCGCTGCCGTGGCCATGGAGCGGCGGGAGGCAGCGGGGCCACCGGCTCCCAGCTCCCCGCTCGCCCTCGCCGCCGCCGGGACGTCTCGGGATGGAGATGGGCGGGGGGGGGGGACGGGGACGGGGGACGGCGGGTTCCGCCCGGCCCCGGGTCCCCGCCCCGGCCCCGGCCCCGCGGGGGGGCGGAGCGCGGAGAGAGGGGGACGGGAGGAGGAGGAGGAGGAGGAGGAGGAGGAGGAGGAGGAGGAGGGGGGGGGGGGGGGGGAACACACGGGCCGCCCCCCTCTTCCCCTCTCTCGGTGTCCCCCCCGCGGGGGGGGGGGGGCGCTGCGGCGGGGCCGGTCCCGGGCCGTGGGAAAGTTGCGGGAAGCGATGGGGGGGGGGGGCGGTTCCCGGCGGCGAACGGGCCGCCGCTCTCCCGGGTCCCCCTTTCCCAAAGGGGACCCCAACCCCCGGCGCAGGATGGGACCCCCGAGGGGACGCTCCGACCCCTTTCGCCCTCCCCCCGCCCCGTGGCCTACGATGCATCACCGCATCCCATTTCTCCCAGTAAGGCCAGCCCGCCCCGGGACTGGGGCTGAAGGACTCTTCCCGTTCCCGCTGCGAGAGCACAGGAGAGCTCAGCAGTGGGGATAAAAGCATCGCCCCAAGTTGACTTTGGCAGCCGAGGCGGTTGGTACACCACCCCCCGCCCCCCCCCCCCCCACCCCCCCCCACCCCCCCCAGACAGCGTTTCAAGCGGGATCCAGAGGCACTTTCTCCCCCGGGAAGGCGCAAAGAGGAGAGCTTCTGCAAGGAGACAGCTCTGAGAACAGCCCTTTGCTTTGTTTTCCTCTGAACTTGCTAAAGAGACACACACAGACCTCTCCGTCAGCCCCCAAGGATCGCGGCACTGCATCCCCACATCCTCATCCCCATCCCTGCATCCCCATTTCCCCATCCCCACATCCCCACCCCCATCCCCATCCTGGCAATGCCATCCCCGCATCCTCACCCTTGCATCCCCATCCCCGCATCTCCATCTCCATCCCCACATCCTCACCCTCACATCCCCATCCCCACATCCCCATCCCCTCATTTCCATCCCCATCCTCTCATCTCCATCTCCATCCCCACATCCCCATCCCCTCGTCTCCATCCCCATCCCCTCATCTCCATCCCCATCCCCGCATCTCCATCCCCATCCCCATATCCTCACCCTCACATCCCCATCCCCACATCCCCATCCCTGCATCTCCATCTCTATCCCCACATCCTCACCCTCACATCCCCATCCCCTCATCCCCATCTCCATCCCCATATCCTCACCCTCACATCCCCATCCTCACATCCCCATCCCTGCATCTCCATCTCCATCCCCACATCCCCATCCCCACATCCCCATCCCCGCATCTCCATCTCCATCCCCACATTCTCACCCTTGCAACCCCATCCCCGCATCCCCATATCTCCATCCCCATCCCTGCATCCCCATCCCCACAGGGAAGTGAGTAGCATCCCACGGCTGTAAGTGCCAGTGGTACCTTGCGATGCCCTGCAACAACTGTTCCCAGCTTTCACCAACATACTCACGCACCAACACTACAACCCAACGCCTCGGTAAGTGCTGACGAGATTCGGCCTCATTACACCCTCGAGCCACCGATGTTTTGCAGGCAGAGAGGCTGTTTATCAGCCTTTAATTAAAAACGCGCGGAACTTGCATTCCCCCTCTTCCCCATAACTGTGGTAAATCAAAGAGCATCAAACCAGACCCCTGCTCTCCCCACAAAACACGACCCTGCAATTCCCTGCGTGACTTTGCCACCGCCACCCCACGGCCCGTAAGCCAACGCAATCCGGTCATCCATCTCGATGGCAGGGAGCACCGCCCTGGAAAGGAATTCAGGGGTAACGCTCAGCAACGGGGCGCGGGATGCCGGTTCCTCGCCTGTCTCCATCACGCGGCAAGTCGATGATGGGAGAAAGAAAATCCCCACTTCGGGGTTGTGCTGCGGAGCTGCTGCACCTTCCCCCCCCCCCCCCCAGGCTCAATCAAAGCAGCGTTTGGGAAACTTTGGAGCTTCTTGAGCGATGAGTGCTGGGGAAGGGCGAGGGATTACAGCTGTGGGGTTGAGCTGCGCCGCTGGACCGGGGCGATGCCTCGCTCATCCCGGCTATCCGGGCAAGCTAACCCACCCAGCTGCCCGGGGAGGAATGATGTTTGACTTTGGCGTTTCATGCTGTTCAAGCAACGCGTTCAAAGTCTTCCTTTGCCGCCACTGGAGACCATCTGGGCACTCCACAATCCAGAAGAAATTAATGCTTTTGAGCAAAATTTGATTTCTATTCAGAGGCTGTACCTGTGCCAGGCAGAGCCAGCCAACGAGCCGGAGGGGGAAGCGGCGGGAGCTCAGCGCTGATGGCTTTAGGAGTGAGGGTCAGCGCTGTCGGCAGCGCGGGCAGGGAGGGACCTGGCAGCACGGAGCTGGCAGAGGTCCATCACACTCAGGCGCTGCCTGTCCCAGTGCAGGAATCTGCTCAAAAGCTGTTTTCCAGTTGCAGGTCGCCCAGTGATGCCCCCGGTGGGTCGGTGTCCCTGCGTGAACGTGATAAAAGCCATAGGAGGCAGCGTAGGGGAGATGGCAGCTGCCTGCAGTTCTCCAGGGATTAAAGCTGGACCGTGCAGGGGATACGCTTCTGCAGAGGAAGATGAGCTCAGGGTGGAAGACCCTTCCTGGGGTACCCAGCTCATGGGGCGGGAGGTGGACGATGCCGGTGCCTGTGTCCTTACAGGCTGTGGGATCACCTCTGGAGGAGCAGAGGGGTGAAGGGGAGAAAAGAACCCACTGAGGACAGAGGTGACAGAGGGGAGGGAGAGGAAGGGGCTCAGGGAGGGGGTTCCGGAGCAGAGCTCATGGCAGGACAGGAAATGTGCAGGACCAAAGGCTCAGAGCACTGTCCCCAACCTCTGGGAGAGGGTGGGCAGCAGTCGCTCTCACAGACACGATTTGGACGGGGAGGAACAACAAAAGACAGTATGAAAAAGAATCGACATCACCGTCACTCTTTGGAGAGAGAAAGAACGAAATCTCGTGGTAACTGGGCACCTCCTCTTGACTTTGGGGGGAGGGAGGGCATCCAACTCCACCTTGTTTCAAGCTCTGGTGATCCTGGCAAAGCCGCCTCTGCTCTCCGCTGCCTCGGCTGGGGACCCAGCCCGGACAGGAGGAACCATGTGGATGGAAGGAAGGAGAACTAGACAGCGAGAGATCACAGCCAGGATCTGAGATCAGAGAGAAGGAATGTTGTTATGGAGAGGCTGAAAGCTCGGGGTGGGGATGACTCATGCTGGAGAACATACAGCTGTTGGAGCGGGATTTGGCACCGGCTCGCCGAGGCTGCGGAGCCTTCCCCATTAGCAGAGAGGGAAGAGAGGAGCCTCCGCGCTGTCTCCGATCTGGCAGAGGCATCCGCCAACCTGTGCTGGAGGTGATGGGGAGGGGAACGCTGCCTGCCAAAGCGGGGTCATGACCGGGAGAGGTATTTTTTTGGCAGCAGGCAGGGCTTAGAAGCGAGGTTTCTTGCCAGCAGGGTCCCTTCTGGTCGAGGGACCTGCAGGGGCTTTTCTGCTTTCGGCTGTGGCCGGCGATGCTGCCCCCGGGAAGGGGGAGTCGGAGCAGCGGGGCTGCGATGAGGCTGGATGGGGCAGCTCCGCTCAGCCCCGGGGCTGCAGCCGTGGAGATGTACAAGGTACAAAGCAGACATAGAATCAGAATGGTTTGGGTCGGAAGGGACCTTAAAGACCATCCAGTGCCAACCCCTGCCCTGGGCAGGGACACCTCCCCCCAGCCCAGGTTGCTCCAAGCACCGTCCAACCTGGCCTTGACCACCTCCAGGGATGGGGCAGCCACAGCTTCTCGGGGCAACCTGCGCCAGGGGCTCACCACCCTCACAGCCAAGAATTTCTTCCTGATATCTCATCTCAATCTCCCCTCTTCCAGTTTGAAGCCATTCCCCCTCGTCCCATCACTCCATGCCCTTGTAAGAAGTCCCTCCCCAGCTCTGCTGGAGCCCCTTTAGGCACTGGAAGGGGCTCTGAGGTCTCCCTGGAGCCTTCTCTTCTCCAGGCTGAACCCCCCCAACTCTCCCAGCCCGTCCTCCCAGCAGAGGGGCTCCAGCCCTCCCAGCATCTCCGGGGCCTCCTCTGGCCCTGCTCCAACAGCTCCGTGTCCTTCTCCTGTTGGGACCCCCCGAGCTGGAGGCAGCACTCCAGGTGGGGTCTCCCCAGAGCGGAGCAGAGGGGCAGAATCCCCCCCTCGCCCTGCTGGCCACACTCCTCCTGATGCGGCCCAGGATGCGGTCGGCCTTCTGGGCTGCGATGGCGCATGGCCGGCTCATGGTGAGCTTCTGGTCCATCAGCACCCCCAGGGCCTTCTCCTCAGGGCGGCTCTCCAGCCATCCCCCGCCCAGCCTGGCGTTGTGCTTGGGGTTGCCCTCTCCCTTCCCCAGTAATGGGGAAACTGAGGCACAGACCGGGGATGTGATGTATTCCCACCACCAAGTCGGATACGGAGATTGAAAAAAAAAAAATCATTTGCCACAGCTGTTGGTCACTGCTGCATCCTTGGCCCCGTGGCCCCGCACACCTCGCGCTGGGAAGAGACACCGTTTTGTGGCTGGGAACAATCTCTGGCTGAGGAGTCAGACCCCCGTCCCCTCCCGGGCTGCTGGCGGGGCGCGAGGGCTTTCGTCCGGCTTCCATCCCGCGGGAGAGGCTGTAACCACTTCCCAATATTCACAAAGCTGCCGCCGAGGGAAGGGGGAAAAACCATTTCCCCCCCATCCACCGAAAGCCGAGGCAGGCGGGGAAGGAGATTTGAGCAAGGCATTAGGAGCAGGAGGATGAGCCAGCATCTTCCCAAAGTCCCTTTCAGAGCTATTTTTTTTTTTTTTTTTTTAATTTTTTTGGTATCACGCCTGGAAATAACCACAGCGCCAGATTCCCAGCGCCGTGGGAGAAAAAGCTCCATCGGCTGCTTCGGAGGTGGCCCCGTTTCGGTGGTAAGTGAAGCGACTGTAAATATAAACAGACTTGTTATTAATCATGTCCTGTAAATGTGGAGTCATTATCTTTATGTCCCTGGAAAAGTAATTATCTCCGGCTTTTCAATAAGAACTTGGAAAAGCCTAAAGACTTGAGTTCTGCAAATGTCATCCCTCTCCGCGCAGAAGAAAACCTGCATATTTTCACAGATTAATACAAATCGACCAAATTGACAAAACGAGTGAGTTTTCATATCGTTCCAAAGCTTTAAGTGAAACGCCTCTTTCTTTCCATTGATTTACAGTCCTGTTTTGCAAACTTCTGTATTGCACATATCACGCTGTACTGTACGACGCCGTATTTTATTCTCCACCCAGTAGTACTCGTACAGGAGACGAGGTGGGACCTGATTTACGGGATCTCTCCTCCACTGCCATGTAAAGCCATTCTCCCTCGCCTGACCAGGCTCGCGGGTCGCGGAGCTCCGCGTAAAAAATTATTCCTTCCCTACAAACAACCAAAAAAGAAACCTTTTCCAGTTGAAGGGAACATCCAGCCGACGACCGCGGGCCAAAAGGCGGCTCTGTGAAGTTTTATGCAACTGAAAGTCCACGGAAACATCGCCACGCTTGACAGGAAATATTTGGGAAGATAACATTGCCCTGCTGCATTTACATTCCTGATGCTCCAGCGGCAGCGCGGGGAGAGGAGGAGGAGGAGGAGGAGGAGGAGGAGCGGGGAGCCAGATGCGGCAGACCCAGGACCGGCACTTGCCAGAAGCCACTTGGCCATCGCATTTCCAGCTCCGACGACGCAGCGTCAGCACAAAATGGGAGGAAATCCGCACTGAAGCTGGTTTTAATCTCAGCCGGTGTCTCTAAAGCAGAATAGGTACTCTGCGTAACGAAGAGAGAGCCAGAGGGAAGGTGCCCGCTCCCATCGTGTCCGTACCCACCGCCTCGGCAGATGGCTCGGGCTGGGGGGCAGTGTCCTAATTTTAAGCAGCCAGAAGCGTTCAGGAGCGGGTTTGGGTTTGTTTTTTGTTGTTTTTTTTTTTGCCCCGGAGTAGCTGCCTCTGGCCATCGCTTCGTTGTCTTGGTCACGTAAGGGATGGAGATCCAACTCCTGGTGGGAGGAGGGGACCATCTAGGCAGGATTATCCCCAAACGCACCGAAAGGCTTGTCCTTCCAGCTCTTTTCCAGATTTCAGAAAGGTTCCCGCATCAAAATGTTTTGGTTTATCATTTCGGTTATATTCTAAATTACAAAGCATTAGCGCTTGCTAATGTCGAAGTAACAAAAATAAAAGCTGGAGCGAAGTGCTTCAGCTAAAGCTGGGATGGGGTATTTCACAGAAACGCAATATTCCGAAATTGCCTTTTCATTTCAAAACGAGCCGTAACATTTCCAGCTCCGCACAGCTCTTGGGGGGAGAGGAGGGGGGGGGGGGGGGGGGAGGTAATTTGTATTTTCAACCCTCTCTCGCTTTGCCGGAGCGGGCAGGGGCAGGGCAGGGCTCGGGGCAGGTACGGCGGGTCGGTAAAACCCCGGTGGTTCGGGGGAGAGGTGAGGGATGTCCGTGGTGTCTCACCCTGCAGGAGAAATCCCAGGGGAATCCAATGAAACCCTCAGGGCCAAATTTTAACGTACGCAGAGGGAAATGCGTTTTCAGACCCTGTTTAATCGAACTGCCGGACTCACCGCTGTAGGAGCTCACGGACGAGCTCCAAAGGGGACAACTTGATGGAGAAGTGCTTCATCGGCAGCTAACGAACGCGATCGATGGGGTGACGTCTGCCGCCGCAGAAGCCCTTAAGGCATCGGCGCTCTGAAGGGACGGAGCACACCGGGAAAGCATCGTCCTCCGCACGCCCGGCCCTCGCCCCAGTCCCCGACCCGGGCTGGGGTCTGCATCCCCAACCCCCCCCACACACCTCCTGCCCCTCGTTTGTCCCCTCCCTTATTAAATGACGCCCTCATTAGCACCCGGCCCTCATTAGCAGCTTGCTGGTGGGGGAGAGGGCTGCTCCCTGGTCCCGACGGAGGGACCCTCTCAGCGGAGGTGACACAGACGGGGGCTGGCAGCGTCCCCACTCCTTGTTCTCCCCAGTGGGACACGGAGCCCTCCTGTGCCAACCGTCCCCTTCCCAAAATGCTTCCAATACTCGTTTCGGTGATGCGGAGACTGAGCATCTCCGCTCCATCACGCGAGGGAAACCGCAGGGCTCAGGCGTTTGAGCAGCCGCGAGAAGAGAATGTCCCCTCACCCGCCTCGGTCCACAAGCTGAGGACACCCCTTAGGTCAGCTCATTAAATCAGCCTTATTAGCAATTAAGATAACTGAGTCCTTCATTTCCCAAATGCGGCGAATATGCACAAAGCAGAGACGTGCCCTCGCCGATATTCGCTCCCTTAGACGGTGTCTCTCGCTGTGTCTGAGCTCCCCAGGCAGCCCCAGAGAAGGCTCCGGTTCTGCCATCAAGCCTCTAAAGGATCAGCAATTTAAAATAAAAAAAAAAAAAGAATTAAAAAAAAATAATAATCACCCAACGCAACGGCTGCAGCCTTTTCTTGTACATTAAAGTTAGTTCCCGCAGGTCAGGTAGGAGCAGGAGGAGCCCGAGCAGTGTCTCGGCACTAACACATTTATCTGCTCCTCGACCCATCAGCTGCGTCTCAGCATCTCTCAAACGTTATTGCATTTATCCGCGTCCCCGCTTCAAATAACATCCCAGGGCGCAGGCAGGGAGCGGAGGCCTCGGGATGGGGGGAAGGACTTGGGCAAGATCCCTCGGAAAAGGAGGCGAGCCCAAGCTCAGACACAAAGCTTTCCTGATTTGGGATATTCGGCTTCATCCCTGGATACGGGGCTCATCCTCTGCGGTCCTTTCCTCGACAGATTCGGATCCCCCCACCCACCCACATGGCTTCGCAGGCACAGAGCCGCCGCGCCAAAGAGCATCTCTCACTTTCCCGGGCTTGGGAGGATGCGAAGCGCTCCCACGCGTCTCGCTGCGTCGCTCCCGGCAGGGCGGCCCCCCCGCGGGGCTCGGCGGGGGATGTCAGCCCTATACCACCAGAACCCCGGCACGGACCCCCATCCCGGTCCCCATGGGACACCAGTCCGGCAGCGGGGCTGGAGCTGCACCCTGGTCCTGTTTCAAGGTGATGGTGGTAAATTTAAACAGTCGCGGGGTGGGGGGGTAGAGCAGGGCCAAGGGTTTGAAGCTACGAGGGAACGGAAGGGCAGGAGGACTCAGCATCTTTCAGGGAGGTCATTTCCCTCTGACCAGCTCAAATGTAGAGGTTTATCTCTCAGTTTTTTCCTCCCCTGGGAAAGTCCTGCTCCTTCCCCCCCCCGGCTGCTCGCCCGCTCAGCGAGATGAGATGTGGTGGCCTCATCAATGGCCATGGGATCCACCCAACGGGCACATTTCCACCCAACGGGCACATTTCCACCCAACGCAAGCCAGAGCAGGGCTCATTTGCCATAGGGTGCCGGCGGCGAGCGTCCGGGAAGAAGGCAGAGCAGCTCCCCACGATTCCATCTTTGCAGTTTCCTTCTCGCGAATGAGAAGATCAAGAGGAAGGAGAAACAGAGAGGGGATGTGCGCTGGCATCCTTCTCCTTCCCTGCTGGAAAAGTCGGGTGCTGTGGACGGAAACCCGGCACACCAGTTACTCCTGGGAAATTCTATGGGCTCCAGTATCTCTGTGCTTGACCTTCCCAGCAAAGGCCGAGCAGGGACAGGAGTGGGCTCCATAGACGGAGGAGAGCAACGAGAGCTATTAACGCTAATGGGTGGGAAGTGGCCATGAATAAATCAGCAGCATCTTTGTAGCCATCAAAGCCTGAAACCCTCCAGGATGGAGCGAGAAGCAGAGGGGATGTCAACCCGACGTGCGTTTGGTTTACGGTAGGGGCTGTTCGATGCAAACCCAGCAGACTTGGCCCCGTGGACCCCCGCCCTGCTGCCGCGGGGTGGGATTTTGGACCTCACCCCCTCCAGCCCCGTGCAGAAACCCCCTCCCAAGGCTACCCTGACCATCGGCGAGCGAAGCCTTTTGTTTCCGAATGCATCCGGGCTGGACCTGTGCAGGGGTTTCGCACTTGCTGTGCCCTTTCGATGCCGCAGACGGGAGAGAAGATGCCGGGAGGCATCGCCAGTTCAAACCTCCCCTTAACCGGACACATCCTTCTACCTCCAACCATCCAGCCCGGCCTTGGTAATCCCAAATCCTACGTATTAGGCATTTAATCTTGCATTTTATCATGTCTCCTCTTACCAGGGGGTCTGAAATGAAAAGGGAAGCAGGCAAGAGCTGAGCTTCTGCGGGTTTAATTGGTTCTGGCTGCCGGCGAAGAAGGAAGGAAGGAGGAAAAGGCAGCGGTTTCTTTTGCTGGCTTTCCTTGGCGTTTCCCGAGCAGCTATAATTATTCTGGGAGAGAAGAGATGCAGCATCAGGGGAGGGAGAGGGGGGGAAAATGCCCCCTCCCTGGCCAGAGGAGGAACTTGCATTCGCATCTCAGCCAGCGCCGGGCACGAGGGAGCCGAGCGGCTCCGTGGAGCCGAGCCAGCGGCCCGGGCTGGAGGCCCATGGACAGTATTTTCCATGATGCAAACTGGGGAGGGAGGGAGAGGGGCCAAGGCGGGACACGGACAAGTCAGGGGTTTGGTGCCTTTGATGTCTTCTCCTGCCTCGCAGGAAAGCTGGAGGCATCTCCCCTGCCAGGTCCTGGGCTGGTGCTGCGGAGGATCCCAGTTGGACCAGATGCTGAGCACTGGAAGCAGCAGTGGGATGAACTGGGGACAGAGGCAGAGGGGACGCGGAGCAATGGGCTGGGGGCGGGGGATCCCCCTCTCCGAGCGCTGGAAGCGGGCAGCAGCCTGGTTTTGGCCGTGGCTCCCGGGCGGTACCCCCAGCGCAGGTCCCAGCTCCGCTTTGCTGATGCCCTGTGGGTCCTGGGATATAAAAATCCCAATTTCCATCCCCTCCCCCCGGGATGCTACGTGTCCTCTGGACACCTCACTTTTTACCCCAGAAGTCCCAATGCAGGATACTTCGCCGTTAATGCCATCTTGCTAGTCACGCGTGGATCCTACTGATGCTAATCAGAAACGGAGCTGCCCTGGCTAATAAAATGCACTTGTTTAATTACTATTGGCAGAGTGGAGAGTCTTTAATTGCATTTCCCACCCCCCACCCCCCTCCAAGACATAATGAGGGACTGTAGTTTGACCTCAGCTGAAATATCTCTTAGCAGCAGGTAGGTACCTTCACTATGCTACTTTCTAGAGAAAAATAAGCAGAACCACAGCTGACGGGATAGAAAAAAAAGCCCAAAGGGTGAAACTGTAATCACGCTTTTCCTTATTTACCAGGAAAAAGCAGGATGCGGGAATTTCAGCATCCCACAGCAGCGACCACCGGCTGCTGGGGAAGGTCACCGGGAACCGCTGTCTGGGACGCCGCAAAATTTCCCTACTGCCAGCCCGCGGGAGCTGCTGCACGTCAGGGGGAAGAAGATGAATTTTGGAAGAACGACGCGCACTTAAGGAATAACGCAACCTGCCAACCACTTAACGAAGCCCAGATAAATGGAACCGACAGCTGGAGCTCACCCAGGTAAAACTGCCAGAGCAAGAGGGCTCTGGGGACAGGCGATGAGCTTGGGGGTAAGGCAGGACACTTTCGGACCCGGATCTGCGAGGTCTTTCCCTGCGTGGGTGTCCAGAGGCGGTTACAGCTTTGGAAAAGGGGCAGAAGGAGGAGGTGGGATGTCCCTCCTTGGGCTGATGCTCCGCAGCATCCAGGACCACGCTGTGCTACCGCATCCTCGCTGCCCGAGCCCTCTTCATTCCCGCGCCGTCACTGCCACTGGGGTGATAAATGATCCAGAAATGGGCAGTTTGAGGCCACCGAAGTGGCAAATCGCCCTCCAGCAACGAGCCCGCCACCCCAGACTATTTCCCCGCTAAAGGCTGCAATTAAGATTCAAGTCAGAATTTTTGCAAGTAAATGCGTTTTTCCCCTTAAAAATAAGAAAGAAGAAGGAAAAAAAAAACAAAAAAAAGTGATGGATGAACCCTGCTCTCTTCCACCTTCTTTATAGCCACCTCTCCCCGCTCTGCCTCTCCTCCAGCGCCAACCTCCGCCTCCTCGCTGCCCCTGCACATCGGGAGCTGCTGCCTCTTCAGACACCTCTCGCCATGGCAGCTCAGAGACCCCCACCCGAAGGCTCAGCCCTGACACAGATCACTCCGAAACGAACGGAACAACAGCATCTGACTGGGGGTTAAACAAACCCCCACATGTCCTGGGGCCGTAGCATCGTCCTTCCCAGCCTCAGCCGATCCACGCGGCGCTGCGGTTTGTCCGCGGGGCACAGGGCATCCCCCCTGCCTCGGCGAACAGCCGAGATCACAGAATCACCGAATTTCCTAGAATGGAAAAGCCCTGTAAGATCATCCAGTCCAATCATTACCCTCACACTGCCAAGCCCACCACCAAACCACGTCCCTGAGCGCTATATCTACACGAGCCTTAAATACCTCCAGGGACGTGCGACCACCACCCTCGGCTGGCCGAAACTCCTGTCCTCTTCTCCAGGCTCCCCTGGTCCCCAGCGGGGAGATGGCTTAAATCCCACTGGGATGTAAGGTCAGCCCCGAGCACGTTCCCCGCTGCGGCGTGGGAGAGGGTTTGTAAGGAGAAGACAGAAGAGGCTCAAAGCCGCTGCAGCCGAGTTGTGCCCGGAGATGCCCATCTATCTCACGCTCTCATGCCTGGAGAAATAGTGGAAATGCGGAAAATGGCAGGACCCCCCGGCCTCCCACAAAGGTTGGGCGCAGACGTACAACCTAATTACGACACGAGAAGACGTTTCGGTGTCCCCTGCCCCACGCTGCGCACGGGGGGATGCGGCAAGGAAACGAGGCGTCAGGATGGTTCCGTGTCACATCGGCTACGCACGCATCGTGTGAGCAGCTCCGAAAGGGTCAGTGTCCCGGGCTGCCGTGCACCGGAGAAAAGATGCCCACAAATAACATTTTGCAGCTTAAACCCGTCGGGAGAATGAGGCTCTGCCCGCTCCCAGCCAGCCAAGCGTCCTCAGCGCGCCGCGCCATATGGCAACCATTACCGCTTGCGGCAACCGGAATAGTTTGCCCTGCGCGCACACACACGGTCTCTCCCCTGCCAGCCTCCTGCCCTTCCTTGTGCATAATCAAGCCCACATGCTAACGAGCAAGGCGTGCAAAGCCAACCTGCCTCCCCCCATTCGCCCCGAGAGCGTTTGCCGGGGCAGGGTTCGCCGCGCCGCTCGCCCGGCCGAAAGCAGCCCGGCGCCGGCTCTCCTGGCGAAAGGATGGCTCAGCCTTTGGGCTTTGGTTCTTGGGGAGAAACACCCAAAAGCTGCTTCTCCAGACCCTGGGAGCAGCCGCCGTGAGCTCCCGGCTGGCCTGGGACAGGTCTGGACGCGGCGGTGGTGCAGCGCGTGCAGTCACTTAACGAGCAAAGCCAGTAACGCTGTTTGTAATTAAAACGGCCCAGCCCTTTCCATCGCCAGACCTCGCTTCTTGCCGCTGGACCTCAGCGAGCTTCAAAGCCCTCGGCTGGAGTTTCTTGGCACCGGGTGAGTTTTCCTCCCTCCTCTCCCAAGAGTTTCGCTGGAAAGGACTCGGCTGCTCAGGCCGACGGCACGGGGCCGAGGTGAGGATGCTGCACGCACAGACAGAAATCCTGGAGGTGAAATGACACCCGTTACCGTGCTTCGCTGAGAAATTTTATCAAGGAAACACCAAGCTTTGCACAATCCGTCCCAGTCCATACGTGCCTGTATGTATATACATCCATAACCACAACGGGTCAGTCCAGTCCCTAAAAGGGCTCCAGGAGAGCTGGGGAGGGACTTTTTACGAGGGCATGGAGGGATGGGACGAGGGGGAATGGCTTCAAACTGGAAAGAGGGGAGATTTAGATGAGATATCAGGAAGAAATTCTCTCCTGTGAGGGCGCTGAGCCCCTGGCGCAGGGTGCCCCGAGAAGCTGTGGCTGCCCCATCCCTGGAGGTGTTCAAGGCCAGGTTGGACGGGGCTTGGAGCAACCTGGGCTGGGGGGAGGTGTCTCTGCCCAGGGCAGGGGGGTGGGCACTGGGTGATCTTCAAGGTCCCTTCCAACCCAAACCATTCTGGGATTCTACGATCACAGCCCGGTGCCCCAGCACGAGTCCCGAGACGGTCACAGCCCAATGGCCATCAGCGAAAGGCAACGACAACAGTGACAAATGCCGGCTATAATCCCTCTGGAGAGGATTAGGCCACGCTGAGTTCAGAAATGAAGATGTTTTATGGCTGCCTAAGGACCAAAGGAGGAGACACCAGCAAATGGACCTGGGATGAAGTGAGAGGGAATGAGAAATTGGAGGATTTGGGGGAGCAAAAGGGAAAACTTCCATTCAGGCAACCTGACACTGCTTCCCCCAGCAAGTTTTCAATTATGGCCGGGCTAACGGAAAATCCTGTAATAATTATGTCAGTGTTGTAATGTTATGGAAAATACCGTAATGAGATCAGGGCTGCGTCGGCCTCCTCCGGCGAGGCAACGTGCACGGGCTGCCCCGTGTCCCCGCTCCCCTCCGGCCTCTCCTGCGCCCCGCAAAGATCTCGGAGCTGGAAACCTTCCTGGTGCCCAAAATGTCACTGTCTTGTAGGTGAAGGCCGTGGGTTTCTCCCACAGTAAGCACGGGCTGGAGGGGAGTCGATGAAGGTCTCAAGGCAGGGTGGTGTGCGGAGGAGGCTCTCCAGACCTCTGATCCTCTTCAGCTACATAATCTCCATAAGTGATATTTTTCCTGGAGATATTTATGGCTCTTTCCGTGTTGCTTTCCATGTCCCACTGAATATTGCATGCGCTATCGTTCCCTAAGGACCGATAGTCTGAGGAAAGCTGATTCTTTGCCGGCTTTTCTAGAGCTGCTAAATGGCACCTCTTCTCTTCCCCGGCATGATTATATCTGCGCGTTTACCACTGATTATTTTTGCAGGCACATTTGGGTGTGATTATTAGCTGAAACCTGTCAAGGAGTCAAGTTCAGTTGTTACCGCATCTCTGGGGGCTGCAGTCGAAAACCAAAAGCAGCATCTGTCACAGCATCCCAGACTGGTGAGGGCTGGAAGGGTTGGATGAAGATCACCCAGTGCCACCCCCTGCCAGAGCAGGGACACCTCCAGCAGTGGCACAGGACACCTCCAGGCGGGTTTGGAATGGCTCCAGAGGGGGAGACTCCCCTCCTCTCTGGGCAGCTGTGCCAGTGCTCTGCCGCCCGCACAGGAGAGAAGTCCCTCCTCGGGTTTAGATGGAACTGCCCATGGTCACGTTTGTGCCCGTTCCCTCTTGTCCTGTCACTGGGCACCGCTGAACAAAGCCTGTTCTCAACAGTTCTCCATCCTTGTCGCGGGGGCACGCGTTGGAGGCTGAGCCGCCCTGGGTGGTGGCAGAGCCACCCCCGAGCCATTTATTCCCATCCCTCTTGCCATGGGGTATTTGGCAGGAGATCCCCACCCAGACACGAACAGCGAGAAGGAAGGACTAGGAGCTAAAACCAGGGGGAAAAAAAGGCAAGAAGCAGGGAGGAGAGGAGACGTGCAGCTCCGAAGGGAAGGTGGGGAATCTGTGCCGTGAGGCAGAGACCTTACAAAGCTCCGTTCCCTACAAAGGTGCTTATAGAGATTATTATTGTTAATTTATGTAGATCCACACTTGCACTAGAAGAACTTGGGAACTAATTAAACAGCAACCAAAGAACAGCCCGGCCTTGGCTCTTGCCCAGAGAGAGAAGCAATTCCTGGGAAGAAATGATCCCAAACCTAAAGGGAAGCCCAGCTGTCGGAGCGCTGCTTCTCTCCATGTGCTGCTTAATCTTCCTAGAAATTATATGACATTTGGGATGATTTTCTGTAGAAGTAGTAAACGAATAGGCTCGCAAACCCCGGAGTTCTCCCAAGGCAACAGGGCAAGCTCCTCCGGCATCTCAACGCTACAAAAAGGGGTTCCCCCTCAGTGATCCAGGGAAAAGGGATCATCTGATGAGCAAAGATTTTTGACACCACATTGAGTAGAAGACTGGGATCCCGTCTCTAAAGGACTGTGTCCAGATGAAAACCAGGGGAAAAAAGGGGCCATTTGGGAGAGTAATTTGCTAACCCTGCTAACGGGCGCTGGAGCAATTACACACGTGGCTCTAACAGGCAGGAGAATAATTAACATTCTGCCACTCTGCCAAGAGGCTCAAGTGGTGACTTCAGGAGTTCTGCTAAACCCGAGCTCCCATAGGAGTATCAGGGTGGGGTTGTTTTGTTTTGGGTTTTGGTTTTTTTTTTTTTTTTCATTCTTTTGGGACTATTTCATGATGTCACATGCAACTATTGATTTTTCCCATCTAAGGACTTACGCTGAGCTGCCCGAGCAGCAGCGAATCAGTTGACCCTCATGCCCCGCGAGGAGGAAAGAACTCACAACACACCTCTCGCCCCCATCACCAACCCCTCCAGCCGGGGATATTTCCCAGCTGACGGTTTCCTAAACTTAACCCGCGTTTGCCGAACACGGCGAGGAGCTTTTTCTAGGTTAATCACACTCAGAGCCTGCGCAGGCAGGCATAAGGGAAGAGGAGAGAGGAGAAAAATCCTGCCGCGTTATTGTTATAACACACACAATAAATACTACTGAAAGCATCCCGTGCACCTCGCCCGCAGGGATTCACCATCTGAACATCAGCCATCCTCCGGGCTCTCCCAAGAGTTAAGGGGGAAAGTCAGCGTTTCCACACACCCGATCCCAAAACAGCCATGTAAGGGAAGGGGGATTAATTCATTGCTGCAAATGCTGGTGTCTTCTCCTTGGACCAGCGCAGGAGCCGAGATGCCTCAGCCGAGATGCTCTGCTGATGCCAGCTGAAACAAATCATACTTTTGACATTGCCCTGCATCTCTCTGGACCACACCAGATCGCTCAGCTCCTGTTCTATCTTATTTCCCTCTCTCCGCCGTGTGCCCAGGGAGAAGGGTTGACAGCAGACAGCACTCGCGTGCGGTAGAGCCGGGCTCAGGCTGGAGCTCTTGTCCTCACTTGCCCTCGAGCCGAGCAGTTGATGCTCCGTGTTGTCGCTACCGGCAGACGGGTCTACACCCATCTGGACGACGCTCTCCCTTGAAACCGGGCAAGAGCAACATGTGATGGTCCCTCGTGGTCCAAAGCTGTTTGAATTCTGCCCGAGAGAAGAGTGTGAAGAGGGTAACGGAAGGTAAAACTATCCGTTATTTGCAGAGTATCTCTGCCATAGCCGGTCTTACCCCGCAGGATCAACAGAAGACTTTGTTTTTGTTATCCCTTCCAGTAATTAATCAATTTTACTGCTAAACAAAGCTGCCTCTTTGAAGGGGAGGTCTCCTATTTTAAATCTTCTTTCAGAGGAAGCGGTAGATGATCTTAACCAGACGTGCCTTCTTAAAGGGATGCAGTTGCTACTGCTCTGGCTGAAGACTCTGGAAGATCAAACGGTGCTCTGAGAATTCACTCTACTACATCATATTCCTTTGTGAAGATGCCGTTACCTGATTTACGCCATCCAGAAGGTCTTAAACACATATTCCTAGCTCTTCCCATTGATGAAGCTCATGCAGAAACATCCTGTCCATCTCACCTGGGTGACAGAAAGCTCCTAGGGAGGAGGTGGGCAGTAGCATCTACCAGAAGCTCCATCACCTCACCATAAAGGCTGCAATACCTCGATCGCTTGTGTGTTAAGCGGGACACCTCAGATGGGAGCCAAGGCTCATGGTTGACTTCTTCTGCCACGCCGAGAGTCTCCAGCTGCAGTGAATATTGTTTTTTGGGGGGTATTAGCATGTTATGCTGCTCCTGGTTATCACCACAAGCTCCTTATGGCTATAAATGGACAGGGTTAATTTTGTTACCTTCTGTGCTCACGTCCAGCCCCTTTTTTTTTTTTTTTTTTTTCCCAGTTATAAGGGCAAAATCCTGTATTTTTACCCCACCCCGAAGAAGGCTCCTTGGCTCCACGATCAGAAGCTCCAGATTCAAAGTCATAAAGGTTTCACATTTGTAGTGGACGTAGAGTTATTTGCAACATCCAGCTGGAAATAACGGCGGCAACATCCAATAGTGCGATCTGCTGCATCGCTCTGGGTCTTTAATGTAATTTGACTGTAAATAGACATAAACAAGCACTGGCTTTAGGGCAAGAGAAAAGCTTCGGTGGCTCTGTTGTGGGGATAAGTCTGTGTAATATTAAAAAAAAAAAACAAAAAACCAACAGAGTCTGCTTCCTGCCCTGCTTACATCAAGTCCTCATGCACATTTTATAAGAGACACTGCTTGGGTATAAAAAAAAAAAATAATAAATGACTCACTCTGAAACTGATAACATTGAATACAACTATGTTTTGATCCGAGGCCAAAAACGCTTTATTTATTTGAAATGTAAATGATTCCTTTATTTACTGCCTGGTTCACAAGTAGTTTAGGGCAGTTTCCTTCCAAACGGGTCGCTCAGCACAGAGTTTTGCAAAATCCTGGGGAAGCAGAGCAAGCGGCGGGGGAGACACGGAAACCCTCCTGGGCGATTTATGGAGAGGAGGGTGGGAAAGGGGCCTCCCCATTCCTTGGGAAAGCATTCCCAGAGCCGCCTTCGCTGGAGACCTGCTGCGAGGATGCTGCAAGGAGATGAGCAACGCCAGCCCGCGCTGCAACCGCCGGCACCGCACTCCCACTTCGCACCGACTACATCTCCGATGCTCACTGATCCCTCCAGCCCAGCCTGCCATCTCTCACTGGTGAGCACAACAGCAGCACGGCGGTCCCGACAGCATCCCTCATCGATGAAGGAGTCTTTCTCCTTTGAATGCCACGGGATTCCCACTCGCTTTGGGTCACCCCGTCCTGGCTCCTGCTGTGGTGGTGGGTGGAGAGATGATGCTCCTGCCCATAGCCGGGTCTCGCTCAGGCTGGATGAACTCGGTGCTCCTATTTATTCTGGGCTTTCTGGTTGCCGGGAAGGGTCTGCAGCCCATCTCGGTGGGAGCAGTGGAGGCTGCGTCGTCGCTGCTGGAGCTACGTTGCTGCTGCCCGAGAGCATCTCTGTGCTGTTTTGTTACGGGATTTGGAGGAGTCGGTGGGAAAGCCATGGGTCTGCCTTCACCCCGCGATGCCCAAGGGACCCCCTGTCCTTTGCCACCCAACCCACCGCCGGACCGATGCAGGGTCAGGGTGGACCTTTGGGAGAGTGGTTGTTGCTGGGAAGGTGGGAAAAGGAGGGATGGGGGTAAAGAGAAAGGGAAGCCCGTGGGTTCATGTGTGTGCGCACAGCAGCATTCACGGATGGGAAGAGAATTGATTGTGGGAGAGTGGCAGAATTAACCGATCGCATGAAGAATTGATTGATGGGGAAAGAGCTTCGCTGGGCAGCGGAGCTGAGCCGGCAGGGAAATCCCACAGGCAGGACCAGTGAGAGGAAAAACAACCCAGGGAGGAAAATGGAGAAGGTGCTACTGAGTCTGAAGACTAATTAGGTTAATTCTTTCAGCGCATGGTGCTCTGGCACAGCTCAAGGAGGAGGAAAACAATTCGTTTCATAGGGGAAAAAAAAATAATTAAAAAAATCAACGTTTCAACTGCTGTGTTTCTTCTGAAATGAAGATGCTTGAAAAGTTTTCCACTGAAACCAAAGAGCAAGACCATCCCCAGCCATCAACCAGCAGCAGAGACGTGCTTGGGAAAAGGGAAATTGATATTTGAACCTCTTCTCTGGCCTTTTTCAGTTCCATCCATAAGAGAGACAAATTCAAGACGGCGCAAAAACCATCTAGAGAGCCTCATTGAATAGTTGTGTGGTCCCACTCTGTAACGCGGAGACATACCACAGCTTCCCTGCACTTCGTTTCTGCCAGGGATAACAAAACCCAGAGCCGCATGCCCGGGGTACCTGAGCCCAGAGCGGAAAAGGTTGATTCCAGTTTTAGGATGGGGCTCAAAATGGAGTTGTTTTGGCAACCCTGACCCCCAGGCACAGCCACGACCCCAACCATGGAAACCATCCCAGGTTGGACCAACCTTTTTTTGGGGGGGGGGGGGGGGGGGTTAACACTTGGGTAGTTTGAGACAATTCAAGCACAGAGCTGAAAGGGAGCCCAGACCACGCTCTGCTGGTGGAAAAGCTGCTTAAATCAGCATTGCTGCAAAAAGCCACTTTCTGGCCCAAAAGGACCCCCCACTGGTGACATGTGGGGACATCAGGTTGACCCTGGTGAAACCATAACCTTGTTTTTGAGGACAAACCTTCCTGCAAACGCAACATCCACGTGACTGAAGGCACCAGTGCCGCACTGGGAGACGGGAGCTGGTGGGGAAGGGGTTTGCCGGGGGGATGCCAGAGTCCCCACGCCGGCACCTCTGGCGGCCGTGGCACAGATACACTGCTCGCACACGTCCTCAGCGCGTGTCTCGGAGGACCGGCTGGAAACATTCCAGCAGCAAATGTGTCCGTCTCCAAAAGGGAAAAAAAATATCTTGCTTACATTACCAGTGTCTGGATGGTGAATAATGTAGAGAGGAGAAAGTGTGATGGGGCAATTAATAAGCTGAGGCTGTACTCGGTGGCAAGGATGTAAGAAAATATTAGGGGAAGTGACACGCAAAGCTAATAAATCCTGGAGCAAATGCATTATTTGGGGAAAAGACTGGCGCTGCTTCTGATGGCCGGGGTGCTGCAAACACAGTTGAAGTCCCGTCCCCCCGTCCCCCCCCCCGGGCAAAGCACAGCCATCCTCAGCCTTGACCCCCTCCAACCACCGTCCTCTCCGTCTCCTGAAGCTGGAAGTTGCCTTCAGGCACGCAGGATGGAGAGGGCAAGTTCCCCTTCCATCCTCGCATCCTTCCCCCTTGCTGGGGCTGGGCTGTCGGGGCAGCGAGCGATGTTTAACTCTGGAGTTCCCGCTGCTGGGAAAGCTGCTGGGTTTGAGAGTTTGAAGCGGTCAGTGTGTAGGAAAGTGAGGCAGAGACCCTGCCGGGGGTCCCTGGGGGCGCAGGGTCCGGCCAGCCCCGTGGGCACGTAGGAGGAGGTGAGAGCTGGCGTTGGTGCTCAGTACACACCTCCTTTTACGCCCGCAGGTTAACTGAGCCCTGATAAAATGCTGATTAACACCTCGACCCTGCTGCAAAAGCACAATGAAAAACGGTGTTTAAAAGCACTTAAAAAGGCAAACGGGCTCGGCTGCTTTTTCATTTAACGAGACGCTCAGCAGAGCAACCTTCGCGGCGGCCCCCGGGGCTGCTGCCTCCCACGGGTGAACCTTGGGGGGGACACAGACACCTCCTTCACCACAGCAACCCCACCGCAGCCCCCACGATCTCCTCAAATCTCTGTTCAAAGGAACACCGCAACTCCAGCACAAGCTTTTCTCTCAAAATTAATGTCACTTGAAAGCAACCAGCTCACACCACCCCAACCGTAAGACCCCGACCCGCTGTCCCCATCGCTCAGAACGCAGCCCCTCTGTGCTGCACCATCTCACTCAGCGATGGTGGGAGCAGAGCTCAGCCGAGCCAGCACCAGTACTTGGACTCCAGCACCACGCAGCCGAGACCAACCCAGAGAGTCCAGCACCACGCAGCCGAGACCAACCCAGAGAGTCCAGCACCACGCAGCCGAGACCAACCCAGAGAGTCCAGCACCACGCAGCCGAGACCAACCCAGAGAGTCCAGAACCAAGCAGCCGAGACCAACCCAGGCTCCAGAACCACGCAGCCGAGACCAACCCAGGCTCCAGAACCACGCAGCCGAGACCAACCCAGGCTCCTGGCACCCCCAGCTCTCCAGAAGGCTGCAGCATCTCTGGCTGTAAAGGCTGATGCCGGCATAGGGGCACAGATGCAGCGCTGCTGCTCTGCCAAATCCTCCAAGGGAGGAGGCAAAGGAGGAGAGGATGGCTGGTCACTTGTTTTATTGTGCAGGAGACACGCTGCACAGGGTGGAGGTGGGTAGGTTGCTCCTCTTCCCCCTTGCTGGCTCTACCCTACATCAGCCGCATTTGCCCCTTTGGCAAATTTCCACAAAGAATGAAGGAGCTGCTCAAAGGGGGAGCCCAAAGCTCTGTGCAAGAGATAAAATCACACAATCCCCCACGAGCACTGCAGGTCACATCATCCCTGATGGGAAAACAGCACATTTTCAGCAAAGAAAGGCAACAAGTGATGGTTCGTGCACGTACCTCACCACAGAGCTGGGGATCGCCGTCCTCCACGGGGCAGAGCTGCTGGAGAGGAGGATGAGGAGGAGAAGGAGGAGGTGGTTGAGGAGGTCTCTTCCGGAGGTGTGGGCTAAGGGGTTGGCCCACCTGCTTCACTGGAGTGCGTGCAAACCCAACCCTTGTGCCACAGCTGCCAAAGCTCAGTGTAACGACACAGCTCTGATGAGCATTTGGGACAGGCAGAGCTTAAGGAGTTAAGGCTTGAGCCAGTCTGTGGGACTGCAGCCAGGCTGGTGAGGGGGAGAGGTGCTTGGCTGAGGGATGATGCAAAGGAGCCATACCGGTGGCATATCCCTTCCACCATACTTTGTCTTCACCTTAAATCAGAGCGAGGCCTGCCAGCCCTCGAGTGGGTGCGTAGACCCACGTGCAACGGCCTCTGAACAAGGGGTAAAAGAAAAAGTCCCAAGGGGAATGATCAGGGCTGACCCACAGAACAACCCGAGCGTTTAAGCAGGCAAAAAAATAAAACTACAGGTTTTTCCAGCCCAAGGAGAAATATGACTTGGGACAAAAAATTCCAGGTCTGCCTAAGCAGAATAATCTGCAAATATAATCAGCCATTTGGGTGATTAATGTGCTCTGCTCTTTTAAGACCTCTCCATCAAAATCTTGGCTAAAAAAAAAAAAAATAAATCCCTTCCACAGAGAAATTCAGATATCACAAGTGCAACAGCATGGAGAAGCATGCATCCCAGCAGAACCCCGAGGGAACTAACAGAGGAAGGAAAAGTAAAATTTGATGTTACCAAGCATGCAATGAGCATCCCAGCTAACCAGACTGGGAACCCGATCCCGGTAACAAAAGCAAACAAGCCGGGGTTTAAATAGAAGCAAAAGAAAAAAAAAAAAAAAAAAAACAAAACACAAAAAACCTTGGAAGGGAAAAACCAATGAGAGCAAATGTTTACCCCAATGATGGGATAGTTTAGAAATTATGGCTGGGCGCCAGCTCTCCAATATTTTTAGTTTCGAAAGCTCTGCCGCTCTCAGCCGCCAAAGCGGATCCGTGCCCCGCGCTGCAGGTGCGGTGTCAGCCTCCAGGTCCCTTAGCAAACAGCCCTGCGAGGAGCAGGGGGAAAGCTTCTCCCCACTTCATTTTGGGGGAAAACCAACCGAGGGCATGGCGCACAGCGTTTTGCAATTTATCAGCTAATTACAATTAGAGCAGAAACAAATGCCCAGGTGAGTGAACTAAAATTCTTATGGGGGACACAGTGAAGAAGCCCTGTGTAGGGCATTAGGGAAGGTAAAATGGGACACAAAGACCCCAAAATGCAGAGTTTAACATTGATTCATCCCAACAACAAGTTCTTGCTAATTTTAGTTAAACACTCAAATTTGGAAGGCGCTTTAGGAAGATGGCAAAGTCCTGGGATGGTCTGCAATAGGAAACCATGAGGGGTTAACACCCTCTGTCAGCTGTAGGGGACAGTGGGGAATCGGGCACAGCCCCAGCGGTCGATGCCGGCCAAGGCTCATGCTCTCCTGCATACAAATCAAGGAGAGCTCAAACGTACGGCTTTGCTCTGCCCGATGGAAAAAGATAAAAGATGAAAATGCCGCCTGCGTTTTGATTGCCGGGTTTAGGGGGAGGAAAACAAGGGGAGAAAGCCAGGGACCTTGGGGGTGCCCAGCCCACCCCGGTCACAAGCCCAGCCGCCCCGCCAGCACATGCCAGGGCCGGACCCAAACACAGAAAGAACGAGTCCGGTTTGAACTTATATTAATTTTATTCACATTTCCAGAAGAAAAGCATCAGTGGAGTGCAACGTCATGGCTAACTGTCAAAAAGCTCAAGTATTTGTTTGGTTTAAACCAGGCAAACATTTCGGAGGCTGAACCCAGAGCACGGGCGCACGCTCCCTTCCCCTGCACGTGCTTCCAGTTCAAGTAACAGGAATTTTAAAAATAAGCTGGCTCATCACATGACGGAGAGGATGTCAAAAACTTTAAAGCTTTCTGTGGTATAAATCCCTAAGCAGGGCATGAAAGTAGCAGGCAGGAAATCTTCTACAGCTGAACTAGCTTATCCCTTCAGCTGAATGTTGGTTTGCTTTTTTTTTTTTTTTTTCCCCCTTTGGTTGTAGAGTTTTGCTATCAGTGCTGGGGGAACACTTCTGTCCAACTTTAATGCAATTCATTACCCAGAGCAGAAATTTGCTGCTACTGGATTACAAGGATGATCGTTGGTGACGGCACAGAAGAATTTTAACAGGACTCTCTAGCAAGGAGAAAAAGAGAGAAATTTGATTGCTCTGGATTTCAAAAACAGAGGTACAGGAACAAAACCACATCCAGGAGTACGATCCATTTCAATTGAGAACTGAAACTTCCCAATTGCGCTGCTGGCCCATGGGAAGCTGTCACAGCTCCGGGTTGCTTCTAAGTAATATATTTGTATTTCTAAGTGAGTTCTGGGTTCAGTAGGGCCAAGAGCTGGTTTCTGCTGACATCAAGCAGGCAACAAAAGCCTCCAAAACCCAGGTGGCATTAACCAGTTCCAGCTTTGTTCACCACAGAGCTCCAACTTTTGGCATTCTGCTTCAAAGTGCAATGTTTCAAATTAGACAACAAGGCATCAAGACAATCAAAGGCATCTGCAGACTCCTCGCCTTGACACAGGCCTGCATCGGGCCTGGGAAGAGGCAGAGTTCGCAGCGGGAACAAGTCAGTGAGCCGCACGTGGAAGCGGGGCTCCCCGGCGCAAGCAGAACCGCATCAGCAACCAATGAACTCCTAAGTTATGGGGCTAAAAGATGAGCTGGTTCGGTTTTTTTTTCTGTCTTGTAAATATCAGGGAATTTCAAAGGTGTCCAGTGAAGACACTGCAAATCTTTTTGCCCTTGCGTTATTGGGAAGTGGCTTGATTTTATTAGAATATAGCTATATTTGGAAAAGGAGTCAGTAATATGTGTGTGCACATTCTTGCTTGCTCTGCAAAGACAATTATCGGATTACAAAAAAAGGCACAAGAAGCGCATTCCTCCTCCTTCTATCCCTAAAAGGGTTCCTCCTTCCTCCTTGCTGAAAGCACTACTCTTGCTGTCACTGAACGAACTCCAAGTACACATTTTCATCTTCGATCCAGCTGGCTTGGAAGCCCCTAGGATTAAAGATTTCTCTTCTGTCTGAATAATTTCAATGACTAGAACCTCATTGTTTGTTTCACCGCTTCTCTTCATCCTCTATCTATATATAGTAGGAGATAAAATAATATTTTACTTTGCTTTATTGCTGGAGGCAATCTGCTGTCCCCCAACTCAGCTCCCCAAAGGAAGGAGGTAAAACAGAAAATCTGGGAGGACCTGCTTGCTGGAAACAAGAACAAGGCCAAATTGCACTCACTCCACCTGGCTGGGTGTCACAGATGGGGGACACTGGAGCAAAGAAGAGCTCAGGGTTATTTAGCAAGTCGGTGGAGAGCCAGGAACGAAACAGTCCAGCTACGGATCCTCTGCTCCAGTTGGCAGGAAACAATTTTGCTGTGCCTAGAAGGCAAGTTGTGTCAGAGTCCAGGACATGCCACTTACAATTCAAGTCTTTACAGTGACGCAGGATGCGCAGAGTGGGATAAAGCAACGTGACTCTTTGGTGAATATCCTGGTTATCATACTAAAAATGTATTTTAATAAATTAAATTCATATCTTGTCTAGTCCTTAACACTGCATTAAATTACTCTCCTGCAGTTGCCTGGCTGATATTTAATGTTTCAGCTATTAAATATCCCACCACCCCTATGTCTTCTCTGTTGAAGGCTTAAACTTCTTAACATCTTATATAAAAATAGACAGCACGGAGACAAATTGCTCTTTATATTAATCCAGGACTGAATGGCTTCAGCGGTGTGGATTCTGCTCTATTTACAACTTCAAGGAATTTACCACTTTAGACAAGTCACAAGGACCTTCTCAGCAGCTGAAAGGCTGGACAAAGGACATGGAGTGACTGGAGAAGGAAGACCCAGTGTGTTCCTTGTGACACCGCACAGTCACGGACAGTGTGTTCATTCTCAGTTCCCGATGGCTCTTGGAGAAGCTGCAGGGCTGGGACTAAGGCAACAACACCAGTGACAAAGATGTACAGAAGGGAGTTTGAGATGCCTGTGGATGGATCACATCTCAACATGCAATGACCTGAGAAATTCATGCAACCCTGGGCAGAGGCTGATGGCACCTCCTGCCTTCAGCAACACTGCATATGCACACTCAGAGTGCTCGGAAGGGTTCACGCACACAGGATTCATCCTGGTAGCTTTGCATGATGGGTGAAAAGGCTTCCCTAGCTAAGATGGTTCTAGCTAAACTCCAGAACAGCCAAATATCCATCAGGGAGAGTGGCCAGAGGAAGAGTCGGGAGCCAGCACGCTGCCAGGCACGAATGGAAACGCTGAGCAGAGCCCCGGCACAGCCCACCACTTCTCCCAGGGCTTCCATCGTAAGAGGCTCCGGGAGTAACAGTGTGGAAATCCCCCATCCAGGACATTGCAGTTTTGGGTGCACGTTCATAAAACTATGCTCTCTCTGACTTTGAGCAGATCAGGAAATACTCATGCCCGCCTCCTGCCAGCAGAGCACAGATTGCATGCACAGGAACACAGCCACAAGCTTTGCTTCCTCCCTGACACAGATTAGCTCTCTCTTTTGAGAAGTAATTCCTACCGCGTTTTGTTGTCTGTTCAAACCCTGATCCCCCTCCAGTCAAACTTCCCCGTGTGCTCTGCCCGCCTTGTGACTAGAGAGGCAGAGGAGCCGGTGCCCTGCTGCTACAGCACACCAACTCTTCGGTAGAACAGACCGAAGTCCACCTGGAAGCTGGAAAGGCTAAAGCATGAAGCGTTCATGAGTTTCAGTTGTTCAAAAATAAAAGCAAATTGTTTCTAGGAAGCCTGTTTGCATCCGTGCTCACATGCTGGTCACAGCTGGGTTTCCAACGCGTATTCCTAGCATTTGGCTGACAACGGAGAGGACAAGAATGAACCCATCAAATTCCCAAGTGCTCCTGATCATGACATTTTGCTGTAAGATGTTCCTGTCCAGACAGCAGTCACACAAAAGCACTGATGGGAGAATCACTGCTAGAATATTTACCTTTGTCTCCTGTGGGAGACATCTTTATGAAAGATCTTTGCTTACCCAATGCCTACCTATACAGGGCTTGTTTCCCGCTGTCCAATGACACGAATGAGAACATTTTGCTTGTTACCAGAAACAATGCAAGACATCAATGATGGAAACCCTGTGCCCAGGCTACCTTTCTGCTGCGGCGTACGCAGCACAGTAGCCAAGGGTATTAGAACAACCAGGATCAGCAGGAGAAAGTGGAATTTAAAAATCAGTCCTGAAAAGGTCAGCTCGTGAATCACAGCATTGAAGGACACGAGTGAGTTGCTCTGAAGTGCATCTTTTCCTTACTTTCTTACTCTCCTTTCTCAGTTTTTATACACACAGAATGTATTAGACGTGCTGGTGATAACTCAGTCTCTCTTTCAGGCACTATCATTGGACACAGCAGTCATTTCACTCATAGCTTTCTTCTTGCTATTGCAGCTCCACCAATGTTACCCTGGATTCCCCTTATAACTGGAGGTTTCTTCTAGATCTCAAAAAGAGATTGATATATCAAAACCAAATTCAATTACAAAATATAATAATATCCTCTTCTTGGAAGTGAAGCTGCCCCATATTCCAGACTGTGGCAGGATTTTTATGTCCTCAAAATATTTTTAATAATTCTACTTAAAATACATCAGAGTCCTAAGCTGCCTGTTCGGCACGTTGCGACGCTCTCGGTCTGCCAAAGGGCTCTTCTCAGTTGTCTTCCGCAGACTTGAACATGAGAATGGCGTTGTAGATCTTCAGGGCAGGACCCAGCTTGATACTGAGTATTTTAACTATGTCACTCTGGTTCAGGAGCAGGAAGGCCTCACCATCTATCTGCTAGAGGTTGGAAATACAACATAAGATAAAGATTACCACCAAGAGACAGGTAGGATTCTCTCTTCTGGTGATTGAATTAAACAATGTACTTTGAACTGAGGAATGAAAGTACAAACACAGCTCCTAAGACTGAAACCTTGTAATCCTCCCTAGTCCTGGCACCCACACCCCTGTGAGGTTCCCAGGCATGTTGCCCTTTCCCAGGGTCTCAGGGCTCATCAAGTGCCATTTTTTAGAAACAGAAAAGCCCAGGTGTGGGTAAGGCTTACGGAGAGACCATGAGGAGGATGCTGGTTCATTAGACTTTATATTCACTATAATTGCTCTAAAAAGCCAACAACTGTCAAAAATCCTAGGGCCTATTCACAATCTGTGGCCAGAAATTAGATCAGGAAATCCAGAATGCAAGTCTTCAGGAGGCAGTTATCCAAGAATTAATATATCACACTGATCTACGATGATTAGAAATAGAAATTCACCATTACCTAGTGCATTCATTACCTACTGTCATTGCATAGATTCTTCAACACCTGTTAAGCTGTTCAGGGTAAAATTTAAAGCCAAACACCCTTTTCTCCCTGCTTTTTCTGGTCAGGTCTGCTGAGAAATATTCCTGACATGTGAACATCTGGCTACTCGCACAACTAAGATGTACTATGCCCACAGACAACAAGTCTCTGTTTAAAGGAGAAACAGAAGGCTATTGTGAAATTGTTTCCAATGACACTAAGTGTGCTTGCTTAGCACATGGTAAAAGAGATCATGTGCTATGTACACCAAGGCATAGTAAATGGACTTACACACACTCTCCTAATCCATCAGCAAGGAGGTATTTGATTGTATTCAAAGTAAGCAAGAGAAAAACATACTACCTCGTGAAAATACAGGATGCTCTAGGTAGCAGCAAGTGAAATCATAACATATTATTTTAAGAAAGAGGTTAAAAATTTACTTGGGTTTACAAAAACATCCACAGAGACAATGCAGATATAATTAATATAAACCCCAAATGCTGCAGGGAAGAAGCCAAAGATTAATGGATACAGACAAACAACATGTGTCTCCCTAAGTTATTCCATTAAAGTCCATTTACAGGGACTGACAGCATCTCATCCTGTTACTTGATGTTCACCAGTGCAGCAGACAACACCGGACACTCAACTCATCCAGAACAACAATTCTTCTATTTCTGTAGTCTTCCTGACTAGAACTTTTTTGAATGTCAAGGACTGGTGGAAGAGGATACATTGAATAAACTTGGACAAACACACAATTAAAGCAAAGAGCTGGGAGCCAGGAGACTCAGTTTCCCCTTCTCTAACTACACAAAAGACTGTTAGTGAGTTACTTAACCTCCCAGTATGTACACTGGAAATGACAGCAGTGCTCCCAGTCCACAGATGGCCACACAACATCCCCGAATCTTATTTGCAAGCTGCCTAGAGTCTACACTACTGCAATGAACATGTTAAAAATAGCTTGAAACAAATGGACTGCTGCTTAAATTAAATAATATAGAGTCGAGAGTAGCAAAAAACTGCTGGAAAACTGCCATATGTTTCAAAATGCTTTTGAGTCCAATATTATTACTATGGTTCATTTTGACTGCATTGCCGCAAAGACGCTTATTTTAAACAGACCCTCCCTGAACTGGACCTAGAAACAAACACAGTATCAGTGCCTGTGCTTTATTATTCACTTCTTTGTTCCCTCTTATTTGGATGGTTTTTAAAATTCTGTGCACAATTTGTTCTCTTCGTTCCTAATGTAAGCAGCAACTTATCCCACTCCCCCCCACCAAGAGAAGTCTGCAAGGGGTTTATTTACGCTCAACAGAGAGCACTCAAAGGCCTGATTACAGCTAATGGAGTGGAGTTCTGCAGTCCCGTCACTCACACCTGAATTCTGGCCAAAGCCAAACTGCTAAAAGGGTTTTAATTTCAAACTGACAATTGGGTTTGAGCATAACCCTGAAAAACAAACCAAGCCCCTCTCATTTGGCATAAGGAATCATACTTTGAGGCTGCAGAAAGTAAGGTATTAAAATAGAACGTGGCTATCCGCTCTCTGAACCAGAAAGCAGTTGCTGTGTTCAGGACCTGTTTAAATTATGGCTGGAAGAAATAAAATACATTGTGGATGGTTGGATTCATTAGAAGATTTGTTAGTTACATCTTATCTACCAAACTCTCACCTCTGAATACATCTTTGCCAGAAATCAGGATGCACCCCTCTACACTGGAAGATTGGTTCCTTTGAATAAATTTCATTACTCCCTCTACATTCAATTAAGCACTATTCCACTATATTGTTACATTGTGAAGAGTGCTTTTTGCAAGGCTCCATTTCTTTGGCTTTATATTTTGTGTGTGTGCATGTTTTTTAAAACAAGGGTAAACAAAATATAGATACATAAATCCCGTAAAATGCACTACAGCCTGATTCATCCTGAAAGGAAGCCAGCTCTGGGGAGCAGTCATCTATTAAAAACCTGCCCTTTACAGTCACCACAATGTGCAATGCTCTTCCTCAGTACAGAGGGTGCGCTCAGCGCTGCACAGAACAGAGAAGGTACAGCCTCTTCCCTCGAGCTCTTACAATCAGAGCAGGAGAGCTGTGATAAGACAAGGGGAGGTATGTCTGTGCGGATTTATCAAGAATCTCCAAGTCATACCTGCAGCATAACTGGGAGCCAAAGCACTCAACAGAGCCTAAGTGTCCACAATCCATGCAAAGCAGTGTGCTAAGAAAGAGGACAGTCATATCCCGTGCTAGCTGTGGTTTCTCAGAAGCCATGGCAAACGCACCACAAACAAGGAACGGAGTCCAGCCCAGCACATGGCAGTGAAGACAGGACACACCGCATGCAGGAGATGCTCTGATTTCCCAACCACTGCTTGTTCAAGGAAAGGTTCCCCTCCCGCTCTCATCTCAGCCCATTGGGGGAAGCCAGCGATTCCTGGGAAACCCTATGCGTGCCAGCCTCACCACGAGGAGGAGGCATATGTGCTCGTTAGAGGGAGCAGATGAGATCTTCATTGCACCATTCCAACAGGACATCTTTATAACGATGCCAAACCTACTGCACAATAGTCCAAGACAGGATGTTAAGCATAAGCTCAGTGATTGGAACTGCAGGGGAAATTTAAAGCAGCAGAATGCAATTAGCCATGCTGGAATTCAGCTCAATGCTGTAGCTGCCTCCTAAATGCCACAGGCTCTTTAATGACAAGCCTGAGCACGCCTGTGTTCTCTGCACTGTAACTCCAGAGTCATGGGGTACAAAACCACCTAGCTGCCATCGGACCCACCAGCGTCACAGCACAGGATTTGGGCAGACCTTACTTACCTCTTCCCTGAACACAGATGCTTGTTCTTTGCAACCAGGTAAACGTTGGATAAAGCTTACCACCTGGAATTACATTTGGGAAAAGAGAAATATGCACAATTAAAATGGGGTATCATCAAGCAAAAAGGTCATATTTCTGTACGTGAGCTCTATATGCATGAATTTTTAAAACTTTAATACTTACAACTTTCCCATTAATGAAGGTTATATATGAAAAACATTACTGGGTTGTTTCTGCAATACCCCTATACAGCATATTCTGGTTACCTATAATACTTTCCGTATTGCCTTTTGACCATTTATCTTTCTGTAAAAGTCCAGTTCCTCCATTGCTCAAAAGGATCTTTATAAAACGCCAACAATATTTTTACAGACTAAAAGCCGTATATCGCTGTATTATTTTAAACCCACAACTTCACTTTCTCTACGGTACTGCTGGAAAGTAAAATAAAAAAGGATTTAGACAGTTTCCCATGATGACATGCCTTTAAGAGACAAGATAAACCAACTGAATGAGTACTGCTGGTTTACCAACAAACAGAAGGCAGAGGAGGTGGGAAGGAAAGGAGTTTTGGTTTTATTTAATCCGTAGTGGGTGCACAGGATCTGTGGAACCAACAGGATTAAGCGAGTAAAAGTTAATTTTACATTTCACATTAGGGAAAACCTTTCTAAGCAGGAAATCTGTTAACATTTGTAATAATCTCCCCGGAGACATGAAAGCAGCCCTTGGATTACATTATATAACACTAAGCAGTGCAAGGAGCAGTCCTGAACGCAGTGGAGGATGACTTAATATGTATTGTCTTCTCCAGCTGTAGCTTCACTGGTTCATAGAAGATTTGTATATTGAGGCATAATCAAATCAAACATCTCATGCTAATTGGATGCTCCCTTGCAGGAACAGCTCTGTTTCATGAGGCATATTCATTTGAGTTATTACAGATGTGACATGTCCTCCATGAACACAAACAAACAGTTAGGAGGGGTCACTGTCAAATACAAGCTTCCCTTTAATTCAGGATTGTCAGACTCTCCTAAATCGTGTCACTGCATATCCAGCTGATCCCACCACTTGACTAATATTCATTCCCTTCCCCCAGTTCCGACCACGCAGGAAGGGAGCTGTCAGCCTGCCCTCCGGTTCTGCACTACCCTGGCAAAGCCTGATTTTTGGTGAACAGCTCTGACTCCCCTCGTTTCTGTTAGGTAATCTGAAAGCAGAGCATCCCTCTCATGTTTCACCCTTATTTTCTGCAAGCAGGGACAGCTCTGTTTTAAAACTGACTGCAAATTTTCTGACTCCAAATTTTCTTCTGTAGCAGTGCAAACTCCTATTATAAACAAATAACAAAATACTACTTTCCTTTTGAATCCTCCCCACCCCCTCCTTATAATTAAAACACAAATGAAAATCCTTGTGCAGTGTCTGGTACCTTCCAGAATTTAGGAGACAGTTGGACCCCTGGGGGCAAGACAGTAAGTGCCCTTTAGTGTCTACAGTACTGAGAGGCTGGCAGAAATCTCCGGGGAATGATCTGAGCTTGCTTTGCTCCTGTGTCCTTCCTTGCACAATTGCTGCTGGCTACTGTCACAGACACTGGGTGACAGCCCTTTGATCTGTCCCAGAAGTCATTTGTACAGACACTGCAAGCACTCTGCACCACAAGAGTGGCCTTTTAAACAAACAGGACTCCTGGGATTTACCAGACATGGAGAAAAAAGAGGGACGGAGGATGCAAGAGGAAAATGCAGGAGAGAAGGTCCCCAGGATGCGAGCCAGACCCTGGGTTCCACTGAGCGGCAGCAACCTGCTTGGCCCATCACTGCTGGGGAAGGAGAGTCCCCAAACCAAGACATGGCACTTGAGGGACAAGAGAGGCTCAGGAGCACAAGGCCAAAACACAGTAACACCATGGACTAGACAAAACCAACAGCCCCACAACGGTGGCAGTGAAGCCCTGAACCAAGGGAAAGGGTGAGGCCAGAGGGGCTCAAGATGGGGGCAGAAGAGGTGTCAGATAGGTTAGGAGCACAGAGGGATCAGGCAGATTAGGGCTTTTCCTTTGAGGAGGTGAACGCCTGCATGTCCTTCCTGCTGGTAACAACCTCAGTGCTCATAGAGCTATGTGGTAGAAGCGCATTGGTAAAGGGAATGGGCTTGAAAAAGAGCTTTATGTAATTCTGAGAACACCTTAGGAACTCCACGCAAACCACATGGAAGGTGCTGATGCAATCCCAGATGTATATGATACATGGAAATTACAGTATTGGTATACCTTTTGGGTAAGGTTGGAAGGTAAGCCTCACACGGCACCCCTTTAGTTCAAGCTATCGCAGAACTAACAACGCCTTGTGAGACTATGCAGAGAGGAGTTGGGTTTAACTGGGATTTAGTAACGCACAAGCTGTTAGCACAAGGACAGTCCCTCCACAAGGTATTAGCATCTGGTGCCGGATTAACTAATGAACAATACAACTCTAGCACATATTAATATTCTTCTTTGATTCAATACCCTTCACTAGCTGTGCTCTGAAAACAGGACAGGAAGCTTTCAATAAATAACAAAGCTGCATTAAAGTAACTACTCTTGTTGATTGATCAGTGTTACCAAAGTTTCTTAGCTTGAGGGCCCCTAAATACTGCTGCTGCTCTGCCATTTCAGCTGTTCTCAACCAATAGAGTATCAAAGCAACATATTTTTCCTTAATGTGGGTTTTATAAAATAAAAACAGTTCTTCAGTCTGAAACCAAAGGAGAATTTTACACCCCCATTGCTCTTGTTTCAGATCAGCAGAATGGCCTCCTTTGTGCAGCAGAGTTCAAAGCACAACCCAAAGGCAAATGTTTGCCCTGTAGGAAGATGTTAGGAGCCCAAATGCCGACAGATCAAATCTACTTTGGACTGACTAAAACACAGAAAGTCCTGCTGCTTTCATCTTTCAGACCTGCGGCTACATTTCACTGCACATGCTGATCCTGCAAGTGCTCACACAGAGGCCAAATTGATTCCTATGGGAATTTGTGATGAACATAATTTGCAAAACCAGATCCACTTTACTGAAATTCAAGACAAAACCTGTAATGACTTTAGCCTGTCCATTGTGGTGCTGCAACTGGTTTTTTTAATGTGCCATTCACACTCCTACTGGCAGTCAAAACTTCAGCAGTTGTTTCAGGCTGCAGCACAGAGCACGGTTCAGTGTATTCTAGATTTTGAATCGCTATATCCAGAGCGCCCTGCATTCATGTCCTGTAGTCCCTGCTTACATTCATCTGTTATCAAACTAATATCCCAGTTAAATTTACCCAGCAGTTGCTTTAAAGGTCAACTGCAAAGGACAAACTTTATTTGGCTTGTATTCTGATTCTGCTCTCCCATGAACCAGCCTCCATGTTTTATCCAAAAGAAAGGGATTCTGATTTTCATGTCAGAGGATTAACTGCTGCCTTTATTGATTTTCTAAAAGACCTTTTGGAAAAATCATTGGAAGCTTTCTCAAACGAAGGATACGAACAGCAAATCTTTCCAAGAGATTATTTCCTCATCGCTATGAATTTAATTCAAGCACATTTTCATTACAAAAATAAAACCCCAACCAAAAACTAACAAAAAAAGGACCAAGTTTTAAAACAACCACACTAATTGCTCTTTCCCTTTCACAATTGCTGCGGTTCCCATCTCCTGGGATACTGCAATCCCACCAGTCTCCTACCAGTCCTCCAGCCTGAAGAGCAAAGTCAAGATTGGATTTATCTGATATAAGAGGCACTTAGGGAAAACACGCTTTCTAAAAGTCTCTGAAGATCCTCTATGCATCATGAAGAACGGCACCTTTTTCCTGCTTTGCAGATTACCTCCATCCTTGCAAGCACATTACAGCACATTTCTCTTGAATTAAACGGCCTGCGATTAAGCACCAGGATCCAAATTGTCACCACTTCCCAAGCGGAGATACAAATATTATTTATGCCCAAGGCATTGAGGCAAAACCCAACTACTCAGCACACAAAAGATACTGGCTTTTTCACACACCACCTAATTATAGGAGACATCTCAAGAGCCAAGACTGCAGAGACGTATCCCCAGCTGCACAGCTACCTCTGTCAGAAATCAGGTCAGGCTGTGGGCAGTTTTGTTCCAGGGGAATCAGGCAGGGAGACGCAGGAGGAGTGGGCATGCACAGTGCAGTTCGGAATTATCTGCAATGTAAAAGTGAATCAGCAGCAAAGTCACAGGAAAGGAGGAGGGAGATCAGACAGAAACGGAATCTGCTGTCAGAATCATGTTTCAGGCCTGAGGACTAAAAAATCAAGGGGTAAACAAACAAACAAAGAAAGGGAGAGAATCCTTGTCAGGGAAATTAGCTGTGGACACCAGAGGGTTAATAGGGATCCTTCTCCTCTCTTATAAAGGGACTTGGGTATAACTTCCAGCTGAGTCAGCTAAGGCATATGCAAAGCAAACAGAAAAGCATTGCCTAGAAAAGGAAAGAAAATCAAGATGTCTTCCAATTAGCACTCCAGAAGAGAAGGCACTCTGTCATTCCCGCACCCCAAGAGAGCAGAACAGGGAACAGGTAACTCACCTCTTCCACAGTCCATTTGGCCACGTGTTTGGCCGTGAGGCCCGAGACCTCTGGCAAGAGCTTGCAGTGCTGCTCCCAGCAGAGATGGAGGCGGTGGGTCGGGTTAGAGGCCAGGGAAGGCATGAAGATGGACTGGTGGAGGGCCTGCTGGAGATCCAAATCAGGGTCTGGAAAAGGAAACGAGACAAGTCAGAGCCAGGCTTCAAATAGGAGCAAGTACAATAGAGCAGGAGGAAGGTCACGCTCTGGAGGGAAAAGCAAGGCAGGGTGAGCAGACGGCCAGGCACGGCTACCGCATGGCACCCTGAGCTTTCAGGGAGCTCTTCCCACCCTCCTGAGAAGGAGAAAGAAAAAACAAAGATAAGATAAGATAAGATTGCCAGGCTGGAGGCTTTATCGTTAGCTTCTTCCCTGGAAAATGATGTCATGCTGCTAACAGAGAGGATGTTTGCAGCATTTTATTGACAAGGTGGAGGAGTTCTGGTAACAGCATCTTCGGCTGGAAACTAATGGCATAGTTCCAGCTCACAGCTGCAGCCAGCCTGCGAAGAGCACTACGTGTACCAGCTGATGGCCCGGGCTCGCCGCCTCCCCAGGAGACTCCCAGGCCAGGAGTGCTGCACGTTACCTCCAGACATCAACTCCCTCCTCATGTGTCAACTGACAGAAGCTTTAAAAACGAAGGCAAGAAAAGGAAGAAGTCACCCCTCCCTAATGAGATCACTCGAGTAGTGCAGAGTCATGGTCCTACAGGGACTTGCCTGGTTATACAACAGGAAGCAAAGCAGAGGATGGAAACAAGATGGGAAACATTCCTCTGGTTTACAGCGGTGAACGTGTGCTGTCCCCTCGCCCCTCACCCTGCCAGGCTGTGTGCAGGGTGCGCAGGATGCCCGGCGCCATCCCGTGGCAACCGTACAAAATTCCCGTTTTGTTCCTGCCTTCAGCAAGGTTCGGCATTCCCAGTGCCAGTAAGGCAGCCGCTCGCCTCTGCTGGGTTTGCTCGGTGTTAGCACAAAGGGTTGATAGCGGGATGGGGTGTGAGGATCTGTGGGGTGCGCCAGTCGCTTTGTGTAAAGCACAAAGGAAAGTAGTATTATAAAGAAAAAGTAAATTTCCATTATTTGCCTTGCTCCTCACCAGCCAAAGTGAAAGCAGCCCTGGAGGGAGAGCCTGATCTAGGAAAGGGTCACTCCCCTGTTCCCAGCCCTGTCACCTTACCTCACCTCCAGCTCCTAAAGCATGTGGGACAGCACCAAATGCAGGTCTCTCTTTCTAATAATGAGACCAAAGAGGGAGGATTTTTAAAAATCAAGCCTGCTCAGTTCAGGAGCTGGTGCTCCTGGTAACAACAGAGCTCAGGGCTGTCACCTACTCCTCCTCTGCCTCCCCCATCGCTCTGGTGGCAGTGGCGGCAGCAGCAGCTGGCTTTGCCCCCACCTCGCTGCCGCAGGAGGTCCTACTGCTGCCCAAGGTTTTACAGGCTGCCGTGTCCCTGCTGGGTGGGCACTGCTTCTATCACAGGCTGTCTCCTTTTCTTCACTGAGCCCAAATCCTCAGGGGTACGCATCCAAACCTTGATCTAAACAAATTAGTTTCCCTTTGAGAAAGGAGCTGTGTTTTAATAGTTTAAATATAGATTGGATGAAAGCTCTGGGTAATCGTGAAATTACAGGTCAGTGGATTATTGCAGAATTTCCCTCCACTGATTTCCATCATTCTGTTTAAGGTGAATGCGAAGGGAGAGCAGACAGCTTTCCCTGCCAGCTGCAACTGCAGTTCACAGCTGGCAGACTTCTCCAGCTCTGACTGCAGAAGTCAGCACTAGGTAAAAGTAAGTATTAAAAAAAAAAAAAGAAAAAAGCTAGGCACCTGTCCCAGTTTGTGCCTGCTTAGCTATTTTTGATTGGAGACTTATTACCATGTTAAATCCTCCTAAAAGCCTGGTCAGCTTGGTTCTCTGAAATGGCTTTTTATAGTAAATCTGAAAGTTAAGCATATGGTTTGCTAAAGTGGTATCAGAAAGCTCCTCTTAAAAGTTAACCTGTCACATACCAGAAAAAAAAGGCATTGTTCTTCTATTTAATTTTTTGTTTTCTTTGTCATCCTTAGGAGAACCTTTAAAAAGTTACCACCCAAAATGATTCTGTTTGTGAATACCCAGCGGGGTCTAAAGAAAGAGGTCAATGGAAATTTAACTATCTGCCAGGTTTTGACCAAGTCTCCCTTGTCACCTCTGCTGGCTCTGCAAGCAGAACGGTCCATTGACTGCTTAGGGAACAAAACCCCTGTGACACTTCAGAAGAGAAGGCAGTGGCACAAGAGATGGTGCAAGCTTGTCTTCTCAGGTAATAAATATGAGGCTTCACTCTACAAAGTATTAAACTTTTCACTTCTAAGTAATTTTACCCTTCCTCCTCGTTCTAAAAGAAGAAAGTCTACCATTACCATCATCTCCAGCATGTGCTTTCTTATGACTGTGGAATCAAACACAAAAAAGCTGTAAAGTTTTAAATGCTCCTTGTGACTGTGGTATATTGCACATCTATGCACACACAGAAAAAGAAATAAAATTTAACCAACCTTTCCCATTGCTTTCCTGCTTCACCAGCTGGAACTTTATATAGGCATGTGAGCATCCAAGCCTGAAAGCATCAATTACAAAACATTTCAAAAGGTACACAAATTGATATAATTGCTTCTCTATATAGAGATTAATAGGATTTACAGGAACCCAAAACTTTTTCCTCTTAAAATAAGCAATAGCACTGCTCCATCCCTGACCTCTCTCTCTAAGTTAAGGACTGCACTATTGAATTCATGACTAGAGCTCAGATTTGAGTTTACTGCAGGAAAGAGAGGGCCCAAAAAAACAGGAGGAAGGGAGGTGACTTACCATGTCATTTTAAAACCCTGTGCTGCAAATCTCTGATCAAATCGGCCCATTCTAAGTTATGATTTACATCTGCATTTCAGACACAGCAGCAGCATCAAGAAACACAACTGTTAATGCACGAAAATACAAGACAAAAATCTTATTTACTTTTTTGGTTTGGCTTTGATGTCTGCAGAGGAATCCTCTTCTACCCAGTCTCTCTCTTGATTGTTTTCAGACTGTTCTGACAGACACTGAACACTGCTTTGACACGACTTTTCACTGTCTTGTGCAGATTTTCTGGAAAGACAGATAAATGATAGTAGCTAAACTGTCATCCTCTGTTCTCTTTTCCCGCAGGAGAGCAAAGCTGGCTGCTCCTCGCAAGTGAGAGCAACAACTACCACCTAGTGGTAAAAGCTTTCCTCTCCCCCACTGTCATTACTGGCACAGTACAAAGTGCTTTCTTACTCTTCAGCACAGATTGAGAGAGATTATGTAAAATAAATCAGCCCCTGTGGACTGAGGCTCTGATCCCAGCAGCTACACGAAACCCACTGAAGCATGTGTTATGGTGAAATCAAGAGATTTAAGATTTTTGAATCTTGATACCTCCAGATAACATTTAAGTCTCCATGACTGAGTTTGATGCATAAACTGAGCTACACAGTTGCCCAAGGAAGAACAAGCTGTAGGGTGTTATCAGATTTGCATACTGAATTCAGACCTCCCACTATCAGGAAATGAAATACATTACAATTTTAGAATGCCATTTATTCTGGGAGAATTCCAAAGCTCCTGAGAGAGCTTTATGGTAACAGTGCCATTGAAATGCAATCAATTCCGGTGTTGAGATTAGCAAATGGAGACCCCTGCACATTTCTGGGATGGGAGAAGGCAAACTTTGGCCATGTATGCCAGGAAGGGGAGAGAAGTATCCCTTTTTTCTGGCCAAATATGTCTTGAAAATGTTGTAAATCTAAGCAAAACAAGCAAACTGTAAAATGTGTATCAGCCTTCATATACAACAAAGACCAAAAGTATTGCTGGAGTTTGTTCTAGTGAGACTGGATTCATACAGGTTAAAAGTGACAATAATAAAAGCCTTCATGTCCAGGTCTGTCCCATGACACATTTTAACTGCCTCCTGTAGTCCAAGAACTAATAGACAGTTTGCTTCGACGACACTCAATTCCAAGATTTTCATGTAAGAAAATAAAGTATCTGAAGGAGCTCAACTTGTTTGCCAAGTGATACACATACAGCCATTACGCCTAGCAGTATAACGCAGCCGACTCCGGGGTGGATTGCAGTTACAGTTTAATAGTACAAAATAACCTTGCTTGACAGTTTTAGGACAGGAAATGAAGGAAAATAATATATTTTAAACTGAAACAGCAAGGAAAAATTTATGGAGACAGAATGCAATTTCCTTTGTTGGAATGTGACCAGAGCAGCAGGATTAAGGAATCAAGAAACCTATTAAGGCATATGTGGGTATTAAAGTGCGCTGCTCTGTGTTAAGAGTGTCTGGGGCATGGGTCAGTATTACAGACAGATGAACTCAACGCTCTGTTGCTTCTCTGCCAATTCCTGTGTTTTTCAGCCTTGTAAAACGGTTTTGTTCCCCAGTACCCACCCAAGAAAAAGGTTCAGCTCACCTGGACTGTGGAGAGTCCTCCTGAGAAGAGTCTCCTGCGCCTAACAGAAACGGAGCAGGAGTCTCCAGCTTCTTGGCTTTCTGCATGCTATTGCTAGGAGAAGGTCTCTCCCCACTCAGACGGTCCTGTAACAAGTTTTCTCTGTTGAGGTTCACATCAGAATATGGGCAGCCAACTAACCTGTATTAAAGAAAAAAAAAAAGGAAAAAAAAGAGAGAAATGATGATGCACATTTTTAAGTGATACGGTCTTACCAGCCTCAGGCAGATCATCAGCAAACCCAGAAAAAGTGAGGCCAGAAACACTCAGGGAGACGTTATTACCCAGTTTTAGGTGTGGGAAAGCAGGGGACTACATGGCAGAATTAGAAACCAAAGTCATGGTTTTAAAGTATCGCCTTAGAGAACAAGAAGAGCTTTTCCTCTGTAACCTGCTTAGTCTGAAGAATATTTCATGAAACAAGAGAGTCCTGCAACTTTCACTGTGAAAAATTCAAAGCCCTTTACCACATTATACATTACTAGATCTTCAGACCTCCCATCTGAGACTGTTTTCTTGCTCTTTAAAACAGTTTAATCGAGAAAAGCCTACCTTTTCCAGAAGCCCATGAGAAATCAAAATACAGAGCACAAAACATGAACTAGCTCTCTTCACTCTTTATTTTAATAATCTACCCACATTCTCTCCCTCTTTAACTGTCTCCTTGCATCCTGTCCTCAGGTATATTATTTAACAAAAAAAATTCCTTCAGTAATGCTGGAATGTAGAAATTAGAGTGAATTAATCTATGTTGGATTGCATTGCAGTCGTAATGATTATACTGGTATAAATAGAATTTATGATGAAACAGCACATTTAGACACAAGAGGGAGCTGCAACTGCAGTTATAACTACCTCCAGGATAAACACCCTGAGGTAATTTCAGTGCAGTGCAGGTGCTTGTTGCTGCATTATTATTATGGACAGCAGTCAGACTCTCGCAGGCAGAACCCTTACAAGAAGATCTCATATACATACGTATAATGTGTTCCGTATCGCGGTCCCCTGACATGACCGATACCGTGGCAGCCTGGAGTGGGACACGCTTGTCCCACTGTTCCCACTCGATCAACAGCACCTGGTAATAAGAAAAAAAAGAAAAAAAGTTAAACAGATTTGTAAAATGCTCCCTGCATCTGAAGAGCAGACTGCACTTAGGAAAATAATTCAACATAGCAATATGATGTCATCTACTTTACCTAGAGGGACTTGCAAAGCATGTCCAGTTTTTGCACACCAACCTACTGGATGAACATCGGGGCTGTCTGCATCGACCCAGAAATCATAGTTACGGTCCCAACCATCAAAATGTATCTAAAAGAAGCAGACAGTCTCAGTGACAGATACAGTTAAGGACATGACTCAGCTTTTATTTCAACTTCCCCCTTTGCTTCACCTTGCTCAGCTTGGGGTTGATTCATTCAATCTTTCAGTCAAGCACAATTGTCCTTTGTGTTCTGTGTAACTATTTGTTTTCCTGAGCCCTGCATCTATGTTTTGCAGAACAACCAAATTCTGGTGACGCAGTCACACCACAGGGTCTGCAGGAAAGTGCAGACTATGGGGTGCTCTGGCACACTCTATACTCAAAGACTAAACCTATGCAAACACAATTACTTATTTCATTGTTTTGTTTTCTGAGGATCCCAAAACACCATAAAAGCCAACAAGTTTGGTGAGTTTTGCAGTGAACGAGCTAGAATCTTCTGCTGGACGAAAGGACTAGTAACAGTTAGCTCAGATCCAGGTGAGGTTACCAGAGGCTAAGGATCACTGCAGCTTAAAGGCTACTGGGTTGTTTATGCGGCAAAGTTTCAAACAAATGTATGAACTGAGTATCATGCTACTATATATTGGCAGAACTTGACTTTTGCCTGTAATTACAGCAATGGCTGATGTCAAATGGCTGATGGAAAGCAAACTCGACTCCTGCCCACGTAATCATCCTTTGGGAAGGAGACCTGTGGCCGAGGAGCCTCCATCACTGCAGCCTCCACTTTAGCTGGCTCATACTTAATTTGTCAGAAGCCAAAGCAAAACAGATTTTCTGGCAATATATTTACGTGAAGAGAATTAGTTAAAATCCATTTATGTAACAAATTCATACTGGAGAATGAAGCTGCTTCCCACATGTATCAGGGTTTAACTTGCTTTGGGTTTTCCTTTAAGTATGTTAGGAAAAGAAAATTGTCAGGTATCTTCCCACCAGTAGAACATTAACGCTGCCTTCACTCACACAGATCACACAGAAACCACTAAGAGATGGAAAATCATGCTGTCAAATGTTATTTCAAAATAGTTACATTAAAACAGTAACAAACAATACCAGGCAATTCCATCAGATTTCAACAGGACAAAACAACAGAAATCATTTCCAGTTGGGCAGGCCTGTAGGCTAGATCATATGCGAGGCGTTTGTTTGCTGCTCCTTATACCAAATGGGTATTTTTTCTGTACTGCCAATCACTATATTCCTCAGCACAAGGGCTCTGCACTTTGAAGCAAGGTCATACCTTAATGCGATGGTCGTCTTTGTCAACTATTGTTGCCACTCTTATCAAGATGGGATTTCGTCTGTCCACAGCCTCTAACTTCATATTAACTTGGAATCCGTGAGCAGGGCGCTGTAAGACAGAATTGTAAGCAGAATGCTAAAAAGTCTGGGCGTCCAGAGCTAGTCACCTGCTCTGAATAAAATGCGCTGAAGTTTTTATCTACCATTCAAATGCCTCTGCAGCTTTGACCCCTGATCTCACACGGCAGACTGCTTGAGAGGTTAAAATCAGAGTTTCCTAGAGGATTAAGCTGTCTGTTTGTCAGCAGCCCAAAACTACTTGAGAGGAATCCTGAGTCGTCTCAGTGCAGAGGAGCATTTCACAGCCAGGGCAAGAGGTGCTTCCCCAACAGAAAAAAGGCCAGATACTACCACAAGCTCCACCGCATACAGACTCTGCATTCGGACAGCAAAACTCCCAAACACAGCAGAGAGACGATCACACATCTGACAAGAACAGTGACCAGGTGACCACTGTCTTACACTTGAAACACACCACCACATGACATCTCTCTTCATTACAGTATACGTGACATCCTTCTTGGCATCTGGATATGACAGTTACCCTCATTAAGCAGGTTACCACCTAGTTCTTATGACAACAACTGCATCTGCTTGTTAACGGTGACTGCAGAAAACTGCGGTACTGGGACTTGAGAGCAGCTCCAGCCACTGGAGTCTCCCATCTGCAGTCACCAACTTACCCTTTGTCTCAAACCGCAGCAGTCAAACTACTTTGTAAAAACTCTGGGATGTCCTTTGACCTGATGCATGCCCTTTGCATCACCCACAGATGTAAAGCTTTAAGTGAAAGACAGGGTTTACCAGTTTTTCCATTTATCTTTAAATGACTAACTGCATTTCTTCCTCTGACCCCCTCAGCAGGGGGTTATAGAGCACCGGATACTCATTCAAAACATGTCCTTCTTCACTTCTGCTCACAAAGGTCAGGATTTTAGCAAGACATGATAAATCGTGTCTTTGAACAAGATCAGGTTAATGAAAAGATGATTAAAATCACTCTTCCCTCACAATCTTCTTACTCTTTTTACTGCTGTCCATACCACAACGACTGCCAGTAGCTGGGGGCAGGAAAGGAGGTCCACTTCTGAGCTAAGGGGATTACAGATTCCAAACCTGAAGTTTCTCTTTGATCTTTTCACCTGGACGTGGACATTTATCCACAGGCTTTCAGCCACATGACACACTGGAAGCCAGACAATCTAAACTCCTTTTAGTCTTATTGAACCAGCCAACCTTGTCTGTCTTCCTTCAGGAAGTAGCCTGAGTGCTAGAGAACAAAATCCTGCCCACAAGATGTGCCAGGCTATTTGTTTAAGTCTCGCTGAAGGATTGCTGCCTTTTTGGCAATGGGTCCTGAACGTTTTTGAATTGACAGCCCAAGACAATGGGCTGAAATAGCAACGCTGACGACAAAGCTGTCTCCTCCAGCATTTCTGGGTGGAGGAGAAGCCAAAAATCCAGACGCAAGATCTGCTATTTGTGCTGATGATCAGTGTCTTCAGGCTACATAAGATAGCTCTTGAAAACTGTTAAAAACTAATTCAGTGAGAAATGCCTGTTCTGGCTCTCAACCCATATTTTTATGTACTGATTTCCTGTAATTGCTAGCTGGAATAATAATAATAATAAAAAGAAAAAAATCAATAACTGTGCCATGTATTTGCACTTCAGACCAACCAAGCCAGAAAAACAACGAGGTTTGATCTTGAAAGAGTTCTATTAACTGTTGATATATCAAATGCCTTTTTTTTTCCTGTCTCATTTTTGAAACCCAGTCTCAGATGCTAATTTATATTCTGGAGTTTCATGAGAGCCAGAATTGGCCCTTCTGCTACTCTCTCAAAGCCAGACACCTGAAGGACCAAAAAAATGGCTGCAGAGATGTATGTAAAACAGGAAAGAGGCAGACAATGCAGTTGCATTCCCCCTTGGGAAGACACTTCATTTTGGAAGAATCCGAAAAAAAAAAAAAAGAGCACTCCCTGTCCTGAGCAAAGCCCTGTTATCTTCAGATGACATTTCTCAACACATTTTACATTATGAAAATCTGAGGAAAGAATGCCGTAACGACAGATTACTGAGGACTTCAGACTGGGAGTTTTAAGTAGGTCATACTTCACTGTGTCTTTTTCTATCATGAAGAGTTTTACTACCTTTCCAAAATATTTGTCTCTACAAAACTACTTCTATTGTTCCTCTATTGTGTAGAAGACCAATTGCTGCATTCTTTCGCTCTTGCATTCTGAAGGTTCCCATTTTGCAGCATGGCTGGGATTTTACGAGAACAGCTCAGAAAAAGGCTGAGCCTACACTGGGGACAACAAATGTGTCCTACTGACAAGCTTCACTCATCATCCGGCACACTGGCTCCGAGGTGTTTCACCTGCTGTGCTGTATGATCGAAGACGCTGTCTGCCCAACTCTGGAAAACCTTAATCCAAGGGATGTTTTGGAGTTCAACTGTGCTGCAGATAACTCCAGCTGTGGCCTTACAGTTCTCTAAAGAGGCAAAAACAGCCTCTTCCTATTCCCTGACATCCACCTTGCAACCTACAACAACTTCAAATGGACACCTGCTGAAATCTAGCAATTATCAAACTTGTCTGGCTGGATTTTTACCTCCCTTATCTGAGGCCTCCCTGATTGCTTTTCCTCCTCAGTCCCAAAGAGCTTACCAACAACATATACGGGAGGGCAGCAGGTATTAACCTGCAACGCTAACTTCATCGAAAAGAATCAAGACGAGTGTCACAATGGCACAGAAAAGTTTTTAAACATATTGCAAAGTCTAGCAAGGTGAGGCAGCAGTGCAGAAGCAGCTGCTAAGAAAAAAAAGCAACTTTAAAGTATGGTGGGGTTTTTTTCATGAAGTTATTTTGAAGGCTTTTGCTTTGTTTCTGCTCACAGTGAGCTTCCAGATAAATGCACTGAACTCCAATGTAAGAAACAAAAGCTCGTGCAAGGTTGAGAGAACCATCTTCAGATCTAGTCTGCAGAATGATCTTACTTCATCTAGGAGTTTGGCAGAGATGCTCTATCATTTGTTAGTATGCATTTCTGTGGGGGGTACGGAACATGTAAGTCCTTGATAGGAACTTCTCACTCTACCTTAATTCCTGCCTCACCAACCAGGAGAAGAAGCCTTAGCAAAACTTAAGTTTTTAAAAACTTGTGTGGAGAGGACACCTGATGGACAAACTGCACACTTCTCATTCCCCCTCAAACACATACACACACACCACCCCTTCCTCCCTTCCCCACCAAAGACTGCCGGTTGCAGGCAGTGATATCCACTCCTGGCCCCCATAAAGGGAGGGTCTGGAAAGTCTGTTCAACCAGCATCAGTCCTGCTCACATGTCAACTGGGAGATCCCTTTGCCCACACAGTCGGACCTTGAACAGAAGACCAACTCTTTCTCCTCTCCACGCCTTCTCTGAGGCAAGGTACCACCCTTCACACGTTCCTCTGAAAGCTGCAGTTATCTGTGTGGACTGAAGGCTCTTCCCTTAAATCTGCTAATGCAGCAAGTGAAGATGTTTAGTCAAAAATCCTTTCCAAACCAGCTTTTCATGGCATTAAAAAAGCCAAACTTGTAGTCTGACGTGTGTTTTGTTTTAGCAGCAGAGAGAGATGATCTTAAACTCCAAGTAAAACAAACAATTTCACCCTCTTGGCACAGACATGGTGAAGCACCATCAAATAAAGCATCTAGTGAGAAAGGGTAGGTAACAGCAGTTTCTCCTGCCCTCCTATCTAGGACAATCAAAGAGATTCACCAACCAGTTTGAATGCTCTTGCTGGGGCTGCCTGGGAATTAGTTTCTTCCAAGTATTTCTCCCATGAGAAAGCTTTGGAATCCTTGTATCCTGAAAAAAAACAGAGAATTAACATTTAAGTAAGAAAACCCCACATTTATTGTTACAAACAACAGAAAAGCAACTATGTAACACATGGCTATTATGTTAATTTAGCATTTACAATGGATGGTGCTGGAAAGTGGTCTGTTTATTCATACACACCACTTAGAGCAAGCAGAGCAGCACTGCAAGTTTCCCTCGCTTCTACTCAGGGTTTTAACCCTGACCTGAAAAACCTGAAGAGTTAATTTCTGTACAGCTTAATCAATGCTTATTCTCTAGCGAAAGCTGCCAATTAAGAGCTAGTCAGAGGATTCTGTGATGTGCAATGGCAGCACTAAATTAATTTCCTATTTTATTAACTATTCTACATGTGAGTGCCTGCAAAACTGTAGAAAGTTCTCATCTCCTGCTACCTACTCACCCATAGCTGAGTAAAACTACAGTCTGGAGACAAAAGGCTCCATCGCCTTTACCATCATCTCAGACACCTACAAGGCTGTGCTACTCTTAACAACAACAGGATGTCTCTCCCCAGCAGCTACCTCTAAGAAACTGCTTTACTTTTTTTTCCCCTTCCTGTTTCAGTGTTTTTTAGCCTCAGTATTGTTTCCTTTTGGCAGGAAGGTGCAATGACTAAACACATAGGACAGCCTGCAAATTGCTGCACGTAAATCTCTCAGCAGAGAAATCAGTATTGACGGCAGATTCTGCTGGGGGCACAGGTAATCATGGTACGAGTAGGGGAGCTGCACGCCACAGCCTTCTTGCATGTTCCATGAGCAGGAGCAGATGTGGTGTTGCCAAAGAACAAGCGCTTACAACCCCTGCTGCATCTGCAGCAAAGGCACAGAGGCTAATTCCTCCAACGCAGAGGGATCTTGGTAGAGCCACCCACTCTACTAAACTCAATATGTAGTAATTGCAGAAATTCTTGCCCCAGGGCTGTCAATCTAGCAAACAGCAGACGTCATTTTTTTATTTTTGTTATTTTTAAGGTGAATGAGCACTTCCAAGGCCTGAAAACAACATTGATTTTCCTGTAGGTTCCGTCCTTTTTCATTTGCCAACATTCTCTTCATTTACTGAATTCCAGTGCAGCAGAAAGAGATGTGGCTTCTGTTACTCCTTCATTTCCAGAAATTCCATCTTACCATCTATGAAATCATGATACTGCTTCCTCTTCCTTCCAGCTCACCCTAAAGGAAATGCTGCAAATACTTCAAAGTCCTTTCCCTTCTGAAATTAAATTCAATTACAAATTACCAAACCCCGTTCCATTTTGTGAAATACCTATGAAACAAAATAAAATGCAGTGGCAAAAGTATGAACAATAATACTGTTCAGTAGAGAAAAGAGTACTGAATGGAACCTGTAACTTGCAAATACGTAATCATGTGGAAGATAAAGCTTGCAGGTTTTTTGACTGAGGCAGGAAATAAGTCTCACTTTCAACGTACCAGGTGGTGTTGTCAGTGGGGTTCCAGTTTCTTGGCAGTAGCCAACAGGACGAATATATGGGCTGCTAGCTTCACACCTGAATCAAAGAGGCAAAGTTGGCACCAGTCAATTTTAAAGCAAAAAGAAAAGCAGAATTTCAAATGCTGTCTGATACGCCTTTGCTGGATTAGCAGATGCTTTCAGTGGGTGTGATCATGGTGTAAAAGACAAGAATTACCTCGTTAGAATTTATAACACCAAGTTTTCAAGCCTGCCCCAAAAGACCAGGAAATACAAAGAAGAATGTCTGGTGCTTTAAAAAAACAACAACAAAAAGCCCCCCCGACATGGACCATACCAACCACAGTTTAGCCTGGACAAAGATCATCCAAGCTAAAATCCAAAGGAAGCAAAGAAACAAAAAACAAACCCTCACCCCTAACTGAAACACCACTATTGTGGAAGAAGAGGAGATTACTTCTAAGGTCTTTGCCAAGAATTGCAGGTTATACGTTCACTCTAGCTGAAACCTAGTGGTAGTTTGCCTGGTTCCCAATTTTATTGCATGTTTAGATCTTCTGAGTCTGTGAAGGAGGTGACAAGAAAATTTGAGACAGCCTCTTTTGTCACATCCGCTCCGAGGTAGGGACCAGAGCAGTCTTTCAGATCTAGGAAAAAACCTGTGTGTTTTCAGCCCAAGCTCTACTTTGAAGCTTTGTTTGCTTGTGTTTCCATTAAAATTTTCAAATTCTAAATAAAACATGGCATGAAAACAAAGCTTCACAGTGAAGCTAAAATGGTGAAGGAACGAGATCTAAAGTCCTGCAAATGGAAACACCGGTGTTAAAAAGCTCTGCTTGACATATTTATGGCAAAGAAAGAAAAGACCAACTTCCCACCACACAGGTGCCTACTCTGAAAAAAAAAAAAAAACAAAACCAAAAACAAACAAAAGGAGATGGGGGAGAGAACACAGAATATTGACTGAATCAGTCCTGTTTTGACAGGCATGTGCCTCATGTTGTTTTCACAGACAAATTCAAAGGAAGTTGCTCCATTCATGTAGGTTGGAAAACACAAGCCATAAAGGGAAATTGTTTCCTTGACTAGTATTCCACCTGGCTCCAGCATGAGGGCAGGGGATCAAGATTTTCAGATGCAGAACAACGGTAGTGCAGGTCAGGACTTAAAAGCCTAAATGTTGGCAATGGTTTTTATTTTCAAAGGGCCTTAGCCAAACTCTGCTGAAGCAAATGGAAAAGATTTTTACTGACTTCAGTACTGCCTGCTTCCAAATGTAAGTTTGCAGAGAGACATGCCAACACCCTCTACTAGTCCTGGAAGGGAAGATGTTACTAATTCCAGGTGGTGTCACTAGCGTAGCTTTCTCTTCCTTCAGCTCTGCCAGAGAAACAGATAACACGAACATTCCCTGACCTGACCCAGGTCGGCCACCTGCATTACCTCAAACGCTTCTTACCTTGAATGCTTCACGAGCAGTTCAAGCTAACCCCACTGGTTTTGCTCTGAGCCAACTGATGAGCACTCAAACATCAGGGGAAGCTACTGGGCAACTGGCATTTTGTAAAAACCCAAAGTAATTATTCAGATGCTTGAAAACTGATTTAAGATCCCAACTTTAGTGACCACATTTAAAATATTAGATATTAGCCTGAGGGGAAGAGCGAAATAAACGACAGCCTACATGCAGATATATATTAGAAACAGAATCTCTTTACCAGTAGTCATAACTCTCATCCCAGTTATCAAAATGAATTAGCAGGCGGTTATCCACCATGTCCGTGATGGTTGCGACACACATCAGAGATGGATTCTTCTTGTCCACTGCCTCCAGTTTCATTCCCAGACGAAAACCAGAGGGTGTGACAGGCTGAGGAACAGGACACCAGGAAAGGGAAATCAGCCACGTTCTAGATCAGGCCATTTACATTACCCTTATAAACTCATTTGTTGCACATTGCAACCCTGAAACCCACAGACCAAAACACACTGTCTATATACAGTTACTAGCAAGAGGTCCGCAGACGAGATTTCCACGTGTTCTGGCAATGATTGTTACTATTTCTAAAAAAGAGCTAGTGTAGCTTGAATAAGAGAATCTCCATGTACATGACACTACAGATTCAAAGGCTAAAATGCACACGCCTCACAGTGATGAGTATTGGCTGAGGATAAGCGTGAGCATTGGAGGTCCTGTCTTATTAGTGGAAAAGTTAGAGAGTCTTCAAGGAAAATAGGTGACTCAGTCAGAAGCAGAGCAGAGCTGCACAATTAGGCCCTGATTGTACTGAAGTCAGTGTTCTGTCCATCTGCAGCGTCAAATCCGCCAGACCGTGGAGTTCGTGTCATGTGAGTGACACAAAATGGGAGTGAGTGTTATACAGGCACTGAGGCTAACAACCAAAAAAGAAAGCAACAGTGGGTGAAGGATGAAAAATGCTCAAGATCCATAGCCTCATAATGAATCCCATGGCACACATGAGTATGCTGCTGGAAACCAGAAATTACTTTGGAAATGATTAAATTAGAGGAAAGTGACACAAATATCTTGACTGTACGGACACAGCAAAACAGACCGTTGTAATATATTTAATAAATGGTAGAGTAAATCTTTTCCTCCAATTTTAAGAAGGAAGAGAAATACAAATTATCTATCAAAAGTCAGCGACTGGAGAAAGGAAGAAAAATTGTACTAGCTTCCCATCTTAAAAATAAATCACAGCAGGAAATAGCTTGCATCTGATTGTACCATGGTTGTACCTCTGACATGAGCATATTAAAAACACGTAAATATGCTGGTCAAAACTCACTTAGCATCAGTCAGACCTATCTGAAACATCTTGTATGCAGTATCACCACTTACAGTGCCGAGGGTCTTAAAAAGGCTTTTTGGAGCTGCTTGAGCTTTGCAATTCTTCAAGTAGGAAGTCCAATTAAATTCTCCCTCCTTGAAACCTAGAAAGAGAGATAAAAAGATTGCTTTATGCAGCCCTGTTACTATTCAGATTGGTTTTTCAGAAATGGAAATTACCTGGGAAGAATATGAACTTTGCATGATAACTGCCCTTCAGGGGTTAGGCATTTCAGCTAGAACATCTCTCTCTTTTTCAGTATAATGTCCAATCATTAATCTGAACCTTCAAATGTTTCTAGGAAATTGAACGCAGGAAAGAAGCAAGTTCTGAACCCCAAAGAGATTCCTTGCTTTACACACTCATCCAATAGCTTCTAATTTGACTAACCACGTCAATCTTTGGGAATACCAAAAGGAAGCTGTTTTGTTCTTTTGTCATTCACTGTCTTAGTTACACCTCTTCCCTTTAAGCCACTCAGATCAAATTCCACAATGAAAACATACTGAAAATGAAACATGCAGAGCCAGGACAACTAGTTCTCAGTAGAATTTATGGTTTCTTGTACACCTTTTTTTTTTTTCGTACCTTTAGGAGGGAGAAGCTTATGACTTGTTTTTTCACACCAGCCAACAGGATGGATGTCTGAGGAATCAGCATTGACCCAGAAGTCATAGCACTCTGGATAACCATCAAAGTGTAATCGCATTCTGTACCCTTGTACCTATAATGAGGGGAGCTCTGATTATCATAAAGGGTCATAAAGAAGTTAAAGAAAAACAGTAATCAAACACTCCTTCCATATTTGGATTTATAGATAAAAGTAAATTTAAGATCTCACTTATTTCTCAAAAGTCTAGTTTTATTTTTCCTCATTTACCTCTCCCTGTTTCCACGCTCCTCTTTCCTCACTTCAGACAGTTGAAAATAAAATTGGTCAGTGTAACTTCACTGGCCTCCTATTCCATACTCATGCACATATTACTGTGCAGCAATATCTGGAGTACAAATGCAGCCCAAAAACTTTTATGTCTATACCAGATCAACACCGATTTCACATAATTGAAGAAACACGAAAGCATTTTGGCTTGCTTATATTTACTAAGTCTTAGTGCCTAATTGCATTGTTCTTTTTCATATTTGTTCACTGCATGCAATTAATAGGGTTACTATTCTGAGTTACAATTGCAAAAATCTGACAGCAGGATTTCAGGCACAGATCCTTAACCATATAATGCTATTCCTTCAGTGTCACCTTGAACTCCTCCTAACCATTAATTAAAGTACTATTTTTCTTATGTTTCTACTTATTGAAAAATAATCCTACAAGTACATGGGATTTCTGGAATCAAAGATAGGAAGAGCAACTACCTCAGCCACTGTGAGAACACAAAATCGAGAGGGGTGTTCAGGATCCAGCCCTTCCAATTTCATTCCAACTTTAAATCCATTTCGGCCTTGTGGGAATGACTGATACTGTGAGGAGGGGGAAAAAGGAAATACTTTTTTTTAATTCCTGAAGACAAAATCTATTGCAGAACAGTCATCAGATATACTCAAGGCTTCAAATTTTCAACTTGGAGAAAAAAATTCTATCACTGAATGATTGCTGCTTTAATAGACAGGCACAGGCACAGAGATCAATAACAGCATGATCACTGTATTCCAGATTGACTTGTTATTCTAATTAATCTCTCAAAAACACTGAACCACGAGCCTGTTGCAATTAGCTATGAACAAATCCTTCAGCAGATGCAGAAATGAGCTCTATTCAAACACAAAAGAATCCCCTTCGTAGCCCAGTGTAGGAGGGCTGGCAGAAACAAAGAGCCAGGAAAGCTAAAATCATGCTGATTGTGACAGCATGGGGTCAACAGTCCAGACTTTCCCAAAAGGTAACTTCTCATCATCAAATGGTAGAAGCGACAAGGCATGTTTGATCTGGAGTCCATTTACACAGTCATCCCAGAAAACATTTGTGTCTCTCATTTATTTGCAGTCTTAATCCAAATTAAACATTTGAAGTATAGCAAAGGCTTAAAAGAAATCTGAACTGGAATTGCAAATGGCTTATTGCATCCACTGCAGTTACCTGACTTTCCTTCTCATCTCACTCTGTAAGGTTCCAACAGCCCTGCGCTTTGAAGAGCTCACTGGGAGCTAAACTTTCAATGGGGGCTGGTGTACTGGAGTGCAGAAGCAGCTTCACCAAGGCTAAACCCACCCTCTTCCACCTTCAATGCATCAGACTATGAATGCACACAACTTCCACCCTCCCTCGTAACAGTCACTTCCCATTGAGACACTCTACAACATTCACAGAGCCAAATGACTGGCTGTTTTCTATAGAGGAAGGACGGAAGGGGTGCTGTACAACCACAGATGAAGCACAGGACACGTGAAAGACATTAAGCTCTCCAACATTACTGGGAGATTGCCTAACAGCCCATTTATTCAGAGCTACCCAAAGCAGATCGAAAGAGTCACTGTTTATTTCTGAGTGAGATTCAACCAGCACTTTTTACACCCTGGTTTGGGATGAGACTCACAGGGCAGATGCTTGTTTCCACAGTGCTTCAGGGCTGGAAACAAACATGTGGAGGTTTTACTGCCTGCTTGCACCGAAACAACTCATAAACGTAACTGCTGGCTTGAGGGTAGTCTCCAATCCTACCTCCACTGAGTTAGTAATTCTGTGACGTTGCCTGAGAAAAACATAGCAAGAGAGTTGAAAAAGCTGCCAACCTCTCTGAACAGTTTTAGGGGAGCAGCTGGCATCCGTTCCTCTTCTAAGTAGGAAACCCAGTTCCATCCCTTCTTCTTTCCAGGAACAACTAAGCAATCAAAAACAAAGAGAAAAATGAATGTTTCTCTCAGATGCCTCCCACTCTGCCCTCTCTTTCTCCTCCCACGTACACACCAACGCTGTTGTGCTGTTGCACCCCAAAGGAGGCAGTGTTACCCAACTTTTGAGGAAAGGTATGAATTCCAGCAGTAGGAAAACTGTGCTCATTTCTCATTAAAAAAAAAATAAATATTATATCACCGGTCAAATGAATTGCGGCACCCGGATTGCTGGCAAGCTGCCCATGGAAAGTTGCCACTGTTAAGTTTGGACAAGATATAATAACTTAAAATTGCGGTAAATAATTCCTTCTCCTGATATTTCACAGAGAAATAAGGGGTTAGAGATAAACTAAGACAGCACAAAGAGGCATATAATTGCAGCTGAAATAAACCTAAAACAAAACAAATGAAAAATCAAGTGAATTTTTGTTCCGTTCACAAGATTTTACTTATACATAGTTTTTTTTACTTATACTTTTACACACACATATATTTATAACCTGCTAATACCACAATGCATTTACTACAGAGGCAGCTACCAGTACACAGATGATGAAAACAACTTGGGCAGGTGCTTGGATTCATTCTAGTAGGACCACAGTCACACACACAGAAAATTATGTTTTAAATGCATATTAAAAATCTCCCCCCAGTTTACATATGCCAACTCCTTTAAGGTATATAATAAATTTAACCCATAGTCTATAATCAATCACATGTTGTTTACAACTTATTTTCTATTTAGCATCTATAGTCTGTGGCTATGAAGCTCTCCAAAGTCAATGGAAAAAAGATTCTTATTGCCTTCGGTGAGCTTTGGATCAGGCTGTCTCCTTCTAGATCCTCTACACTGTGCCCATCACACAGGCAAATCCAGTATATTCTCGCTAATACACTTCAGAAGACTGACTGTGGTAAGAGGGTTATGTACCTAATAAGCTATTCTGAATGTGAAATGAGCTCTACTGTCCTTTCCTGTTCTGTTTACTATTATTCACTTTATAATAGCTAGTAAAAAAAATCTATAAACATTAAAGAAAAGAGACTATGAGCTTAGCTCACCTTGTTTTATTGGTTTAGTGTTTCTGCGGCTTTTCATATTATTTGATTTATTCTTCTCCTAGACACAGATACGTTAAAAAAAAGTTTAGCAATATTGTTTTTTCCTCCCTCCTTGATCAACTCACAAAGCAGGTACAATAAGGATGTAACATGTGACTAACAGGACTATTAGCCAGCATTATTTTCCTTTGAATAACCCTGCAAGAACATTAGTAGGGTATGTTACATATATAACTTTGATCCTGCAGTATCCCAAAGTGCTTTACAAATTAATTTAACATATGCTACTAAAGTTCATTTACATATGGCTACTGAAGAGCAGCACAGGCCCAAAATCTCCATTACAATACACAGGATTTGCTTTCTGCAATGCAGGATTTACTGCTCACGTAAGCAACCTCACTGTAATGCTCCATTTTCCATTTCCTTTCAGAGGTTCTTATGTCCATCTATGCCAGGGAATGGATACAGAAAAAAAAAATCATTTACGAAGCCCTGAAGGAAGAAGCTTCAAGTAGCTACTGTCATAGATGAACACCCCAGAAAATGTGATCTCCCTGTGTCACACTCTGAGCCAGACTGCCATTCACATTTCTTCTATGTGTTTTTCAAACTCATGTTTAATTCACCCAGGGTTGTCATTTCTCAAAGCAAACCAAAAAGGGCAAAATCTGAAATGCAAAGCTGCCTGCCAAACATGCCCCAGAAGAGACAAGGGGGCAGTTTCAAACGAGGAGGAGGAGAAGGGGGGAGAGACAGAATGCAAGTACTTCTGACGTACTTTAAAACATCTTACGCACATCACAAGAGAAAAGCTGAGCAACAAGATGAGTTAAACTGTTCATGACATCAGAAGGTTCAGCTTGCATTACCAACGAACACCTGCCCAAGTGTCTCTGCACTACAAAAGCACGTGCAATACGTGAATATAAATAAATGGTTCAGGTCCGAGACACTATGCACACGGTAGCAGAGTGCAGGCTTGCACAAAAGAAGGGCCCCTAAAAGGAGTAAGATGCTTAATGATAAGTTAAAAAAAGATCAGGTCAGAACTGAGGTACTTCTATTCATCCACCATTAATACGGATTTCTAGTAGTGTAGTGAGTGTACATGCAAGTACCTAATAAAAAGCAATCAAACGCTGTGGTTTGACACTAATCTTCAATATCACATAACAGTACTTGACTCCAGTTAGATAAAGTATTTTTAGAGGCATGTGGTTTTATTACTGTGAAATACACTTGGTGCACAGGGCTGTAACTACACCCGTAAAGTTACAGTCTGAAATCTTGACTTTGACTTCACATGAGCTATTCACCCTTACAACTCCTCAGACTTCAGAACAGATATTCTCATTACTGATACAAATCCGGAGCAGACCCAGATCATTCTCGTGGATACAAAGCAACCTCCCTCAGCTCAGTTTGCACTGCACAGTGGAATGTGAGACACACAATTGTCCCTGCTCTTCACAGCTCTCTTTAAAGAAAATACATGCAGCCTCATTTACCTCATCCTCATCTGCATTTTCCTCATCATCGTCAGACTCCAGAAGCAGTCTTCTCTTCCTTCTGAGACGTTTGACAGGTCTGTCAGCCTCATTCACCTGACAGCCACTGCTGGTATTAAGATTTCTACTATTTCCCCTGTTTCTGCAATCATCAGGAATGTTTCTGGTATCACTAAACATCCAAAATTGAAAACAAAATCAAATTAAAAGTGCAATAATTCTCCTGCAGTATTCCCAGTGTCTCTGTACCTCTAGAAGAATGAGGATGCCTGGGCTGAGAAACTGAAGAAGTGAATCATGTTTGCAGGACTTGGCAGATGTATATCTTTTAAAAGCACTCCAAAGTACCAGCACAGCTCTCACCAGCACAGCAGCTCGAAAGGGTTTTTAATTTCGCCTTTTTACTACTCTACAGGAAATTAAGACATCATCCTTATCTGTAGGATGGAGGACTGAGGCACCAAGAACCAAGCAGCATTTCCGCAGGCTGGGAAGAGAAATGAGGACGGAGCTCTAGAGAGGAGCTTTCCTCTGCTGGGCACGGGAGCCTCAAGGGTAACTGGAAGGTCACCGGCAGAGCTGTGACAGTGGCTCTGCCTCAGCCATGCCACAGTAATGCTCGCCCTGAGGATTTCATTCTACCCTCAGCAACACTTTTCTCCAACATGATGATCTCTTTAAACGTTTTTAAACACAGAAAAGGAAGAACCTGGGGTTTCTTTACCTGTCCCTGTGCTGCTGGGAGCCTGTTTGAGTGTAAAACTTTCCATTCTCAGAGCAATCCATTTGCTCACAGGTTTGGAAAACGGAGCAGGGCACGTCGTCTCTGAGCACTGTAGAAGCAAAGAAAAAGAAAACTATTAAATTAAAATGCTGTAACTTTGTATTTTTAAACACCTTTCATGCAATTAGATCTGTCAAAGTCCCTTACGAACTTTCAATAAGTGACCCTCAGTATCCCATTGTGAGGGAAGCAATTAGTACCTGTGTGCTGGCACACAGAAAAAGTGTACCACCTCATCAAAGAAAAGAAAAACTTTTTATCTATAATATTTTAATTTTGGAGTAACCCTGCCCCCTGTAAAAGTGATAAAGGAGGACATAATCTCAAGGCTATAACCAGGACAGAGTTACAAATCTTTTTCTATTTCTTTGTTCCAAGTAACCATCTAACTTGAAAGACTAATGTCAAACAAGTCCATCTTGTTTGGATACTTTTTATACAGTTTAAAAACTTCAGCCTTTATAAATACTTTGTACATATGAAAATCCTTCATAGGCAGCCTCTAAAAACAGCACAATATTGATGGGAGAGTAGAAACAAGTATTTCTGTATCTAGCAAGGGATATATATCAATCTTGCACCTGAATGAAAGCATGGAAATGTAAGGAATAACTCCAATACATAATTTATGTTTACTTTCTCATATGATTATAATTTATGCTTACTTTCTCCTATGATTTGAGTTCTTCCTACTGCAAATTAATTTATGTTTAATATTTTAACAAAACACAATTGTGGTATTCCTCATTACTAGGGATCTAACCTATCCCGATGCGTACTTTGTTCAAGTAACCTGAACGTGCAATTTGTGTGAGGGGGCTCCTATGCATACGTCATTCCTGTTCTGCATTTAGTGGCACTGTTTGTGTGCACTGGTTCGATCAATCAATTTTTGAATGCACCATTAAACGCTTTAAAAGAAAAAAAAAAAGAAAAAAAAACACACCACATCACACAATCCAGAACGCTGAGGTATGAGTCACTTTGCTTCTTGTTTAAAGCCATTTTCATAGTCTCCTTACCAGTACTTGTACTCATTCTGCTAAGACAACTGACATTTTTCATTTATATTTGACTGCTCCCTATAGCCCAATACGGATGTCAGATGGTCCTGGCTGGAATTGGGCAGATAGACTGCCTACGCATGGAGTGCACGCGTGCCTGCTTGTATCACAACTTAAAGCTTCTCCCTGTGCCGTCAGGGACCAATGATTCCAGGCAGGGAAAAGACAAAACAGGGAAAACTTGCAAGAACCAAGAGCGCTTGAAGAGCTCTGCTCAATTAGAAGTCACGTTGATCTATGGAATACGCTCGGACTAAAAGGGTGTGAAAAATTCTTAGTGCTGAGGCATCCACATAAGAACTGGTTCTTCACCTGATGGATCTACATCTCCTCAGCTCACACAGATGAGGAGAATGACCCACAATCAGCAGGGGCATAAACGAATGCCTGTAAGTGTAAGTGAATCTGCAGAGCTTACAGTGAAATTCGAGATGAGAAAAGCCAGCAGGGAAGACAGGTAGAAAGCCTTCCTACCTGAAAACAGAAACAGTTCCATCAAAATGCTGGGGAAAACCAACTGGCAGACACTTGTTCAGGCAGGCAACAAGAAGAGAGATAGCTTTCTCCTCAAAGAAGTTGTTCCCTCCATAGGGATGTATGACTTCAGTGACGTAGCCCTGCCTTGACTAGAGATCCAGCGTCGCTAACACAGACCTTATACAAAGAGTTAACGTCCTTTCAATTACTGCACCAGGAGGCACCGGTGATGTTGAAGACAATGAGGCACTGAACAGGTTCCAGCTGCTGTCCTGTGGTGCCTCTGTGTCCCCAGCTAATTCTCAAGTTTCCTGCCACCACTTTAGAAGAAGATCTGTTTTGGTACAAGGCCTCAGGCAAACCTATCAAGGGTTCCCTATGCCATGACCACATGCTGTCCTGTTTAACCAAGAGCATTTTTAAAATACGACCTTACACTGGATGGCTAATGGTACTCTTGGGATGAGGGCTCTTAATCGTCACTCACTCCCCAGCACTGGTCTCCATTAGTACTCTCTGGAAGACACTAAGGCACACCTGTGAGGGAGCTCTACTGAAACAGTGAGGAAACCAGCGATTTATCAAAGTAAGTGAAGCTGGCGAGCTTAACCGAGTAGTCTGGAATGAAAGAACTCAGCGGTTAACATATAACTATTCTGTTACGAGCTACTGGTATCTGAATAAACAGAGTAAGAACAGGTCTACAAAGAACTGAGATACTTCTTGCCCATTACACTGATGTGCATGTCCAGTAACATGCACATCCCTCTGCTAAAATCAGTTTTTCCCTAATTTCAATTATAGTAGCCTTGGAAACCTCATAACTTTTTACGGCTAATAGGGTAACTCTTGGCATGAGCCAGGTTAGAGGAGATTCTCAAGGATCTTCTTGCAAAGATAACTAACACTACTGGGGATTCATCCTGAGCGAGGAATCCCAGGTTAGCACAGCACTGTGCCATCCATCCATGCTACACACTGCAAACAGAGAAAGGAATAATGCTGGAAACTCCCATTGCCCCTGAGAGCGGTCAGCTAAGGCACCGCTATACTGGTAAATCAAACAGTGCAAATCCTGCAACTCAGACATGTCCATCCTCAGCACAGCCCCAGGGCACTTCTGGCCTAGGGCACCTAGCACCATCCCAAGCAATTCCCAAGCACAGTTCAGGAGTTAGCATGGAGCCGAGACACTATCCAGTGGGATCACTCTATTTTAGAGGCTGAGAGTTGTTAATAAGGTATATATGACCAGACCATTCTGGTCTCAAAGCCCCAAAACAGGCAGTTTGATTTAATACAGGCACAGACGTCACTGCTGTCTTGACAAGTAAACCATGAGTGTAAAGGAGAAATGTCGATGTCATTGCTGATCCACTACCCTGGACAGAAGGGGCTCCGAGTTCCCAGAATCACCAGTTAAAGTGATCCCGAGACTTAAGTTAAAACTCAGCGTGAGAGGGATGTTTGACTACATCAACAAATCTAGCCCAGATTGTTTATATAGCCACACTTACCTTCCACAAAGGCGAGCACAATGCATGCGCCAGGTGCTGTTATGACAACGCAGTAATTACATTCACTCTAAATACTCCTGAAATATGTGAAATAATGCAGTGACTCACTCCACACACTGCGCCAGGGTGCACCACGCTACTGAAATACACATTTCAGTTAGACCTGCTTCTAGAAGCTTTTTCAGAAACTCTATATTCTCTTCCACAGCAAAAAGCTCACCTTCCAAACCAGCGCTAGAGGCAGCGGAAGCATTGATAGCAGCAGAAGCAAAGCTGGTTGGGCTGGCATTTACTGCTGAGGCTGGAAGAGTTTTTATGGCTTCTGCTTCTACTTCAGTAATGATTTCTAGCAGTCCAAACTCATTTAAACGGAACTGCAGGTAACAGAAGAAAGCAAGCGAATAAACAGTAGTAAAAGGGCTAGGAAGGGGGAGGCAGGGGGAACAGGAAGGAATATAGGGTTCCCTGAGGAGCAACTAGGTATAGGACAAAAATAAATGGCTGTAAGTACATTAAAAAGCATTAAAAATAAGTAACAACAAAAGTGAGAAAGATCCAACACAACTCTTCCTCAAAACACCACCACCGAGACCCCCAAAAAACCCCAATGATGCGTTTTGTTGTCAATGAAGGAAAGCAACGTTAATGCTACCTGCTTTGGATGTGCTCCCCTTATAAAACCAGACCTCTAACAAATACATCAGAATAAGTACCCTCAGAAATGCAGTTTAACCCAAAACTCTGCTCTGACAGTTAAAATTCATCCAACAAAGCACAGTTACATTTATTGCAGTTATGACATACAGCAACTTCCCTAAAATCTCAGTGCAAGCAGGAATCACCCAGGTGTTGACAGAAAGGTCACCTTCCAGTGGAGAACTTCTCCAATGCCTCCCCCAGCTGGTGGTGGCTGGGCTTTAAAGACAGAGCAGGGCGACAGCCGGGACTGCACAAACGCAGCGAGCATCTGGAGCTGCAAGAGGCCAAGCAGTTCTCAACCCTTCTTCAATGACACCTGACAGTCTGGTGGGAAACGAACTTCCCAGAGGAGGAGAGGAACATGGGGACAGGCAGACGGAATACTGTTGAAGAACAGCAGATGCTGAGAAATAACCACCCTTTCCTTATTTGCTTAGCTCCTCCTTGCACAGTACCACTTATTAGCAAAAGCCACAACGGGGGCCCTGACCCACAGATAGAGGGGGGGGGTCTCAAGTCCAAACCAATCATTTCCAAATGACCCAGAAATGCACCTAGCAGAAGCCACAGGCAGCACAGGTGGGTAGGTGACATGTACCAGTACGGCCAGGAGTCACAATGTCTGAGCTCCCAGCCCCAGGTCCCCCAAGTTTTGACCCTTAGGAAACCCACCATCAGATGCCGGGGTAGGGGACCCTTCCACAGAGGTTCTGCTAGCACACCCATCCTCTGCTCCAACACAGCACCTGCCTACCAACCCTACACACACACTACAGCCCAAGAGTAAATTCAGATGCAGAACAAGAAAACCCCTCTAGACACACAGTGAAGCGCTCACACCATGGGGTAGCCATGGAAAAGGAATGGTAGGTGGCAGACTTCAGAGACTCCTACCCTTGAAGCTTGAAAAATTTCTTAGACTGTGAAGGAACACTTCATTGGTCCAGATAAAATCATTAAAATATGCCAAATAGTGTCAATGGGCATCTTTTATTAGTCCTGATCTGCAAAAGCAACTGAGCACCAAAAAAAAAAAAAAAAAATTAAAAAAACCCCCACGTTTCTGATGAGAAAATAGCTCTAAAGATTACCCACTCCTTGATCTTCTTTACTGTCTGCAATACAGAGCTACTGAACTCCAGAATGAAAGAGACAAGTCAAAGGTGAGTTGCATCTGCAAGCTCTGCTCCAAAGCTTTTATTCATAGCACTTTATTAGTTTGAGATCTTTTCTCAGCCATCCGCTCTTCACTCAAACCTGCTAAACCCAGTTTAAAAGCATTTGCTTCACCTCTGAAGCAGGACTTCTCATTGCATTGAGAAGCACTGTTCTTCCTCTACTTCTGCATGCTTCCTGGGCTCAGGATCCTGCCTCCAACACCCTATCAAAGCCTTATCCCAAACGTTCTTCCCCCTCTTCCCTCTTTTTTTTATCTGAACCCTGTATTTCTTAAAGCTTCAAAGATGCTGGACTAAAAAGCTTCTAAAAAGCTCACTTCCTCTGTGGCCCTGATGAGACAGAGCATCATTTTTATTTCAGCACAAAGAGGAAACAACCCATTTCAAAGAAATTTTAATTCTAAGTGGACTAAGTTTCCTGCAGGTTTCCTTCCAGTTTAGGGAAGAAACCTATCACTTTCCTTAAAAGCCAGAAGAGGAGCAGCACGACGGTGCAGATCCCAGGGGTTCCTTGCTATGGCCGATAAGGACAGCTCAGCATCATGAGCAGAAGGTCAGTGGAAAGAGCATATCCAGAGCTCTACGTGCCATTAAGCAGCAGAGCAAGTGTGAAGCAGAGCTCGCAGCTGGAGGTGGGGAAGGGTGCCAATGTCATTTTGTATTAGCAGATCAGTCTCTAGGGTAGAGACACTCCTGCATACAAATTAACAGCTCTGATTCAGCCCAAACCAGTGAAGACAGCAGGCTGCTATTCCCTCCTTTTATTTTGATGGCATACCTGCAGCCACATGAACTGGTGAAGCCCAGCCCAGGCCCCAGAAAACATAAGTTTGTGTTAAAAAAAAACAATGAGCATCTTTATTAACAGCCTCTGATCTGATGCTGAAGACTGGCTGATCCATGGAAGCAACATCCACTTTCATCCCGAGACTCTTCAAGGCAATACGTCTCATTCCTAAGTTCTGGAAACAAAAGTTTGCTACTATCAGGACTATACCTTCCTTTACACAAAGGGGTTCAATATAGCATGTTTGCTAATATAAGATCCACACAAACCCTCCAGCAACAATCTGTCCTTCCTGAGAATTTTTTTAAGGGAATCAAGGAAAAACATATTTCACTGTGTGTGCAAGAAGCAGAATATAGCAGGAAGAGAGGGGGAAAAAGAAGATTGAACAGCAAAAGCAAAACAAAGAAGTGTTTGGCATTTCTGCAGGGGGAAAAAAAAAAAGTGTCTGGCATCTTAAGAATGAAGTGACTTCCTGTGCAGCTAGTTATCATGTTCCAGCTAAACATTTCTACTGCACTCACTAACCGTGGTACTCAGTGCTCTTATACTTGATCACCTAATATAAAATAACACAATATTATTTGGTGTCTTTCAGTCTAATAAATAATGTGGTGCTTTGTTGATTCTCTACTATTATGAGGAATCAATAAAAGTGAAGCTGTTTCTGCAAATGAACTTTACTGCTGGTTAAGAGAAAACCTGTAGCAATACATTGCTAAGCTTTTTTAAGAAGCAGAAGTACAATGGCTTTGATTAAATAGAAGTCACAAGTTAGGCCACTGCAAAATAATCATCCAAAGCACCTCCTAGAAAGTCAATGGACCCAATCCCATGTAAGTTTTATGGGAGTGATCTCAAAACACTCCAAGCATGCAATTTCATCCATGTTCTCTCAACGTTTGCTGGCAGAAGCATTTTCCTTGTAGCCTAAGCGAGGTTTGACAGCCCATGTAGAAAACATTTCTGCACAAAGGGAGGAGGGGAGGAAGGGGAGGACTGTCAACACTTGCAGAAGGTGGGGGTCCTGATTCTGAATGCCTGATGCAATACCAACAATCTGATTTTTCAAAGCTCTCAAGTCCCTTCAGCTCCAATTTATTTCACTTGAAATCGATTTTTTTTCCCCTCAGAAATTCAGAATTTGCAGCCTTGAGGGCAATTTTATGTATTCATTTTCAACCATCAGAAGTGCAATCGAACTGAAATAACAGTTGAAGGTAATTTGGGAAACAGTCAACAGACACTCACCCTCCTCCCTCCTCTAACACAGAACACATGTCTGTGACCATCAGATCTTGGGTCTGATTTATAGGAGAGCTGTATTTGTCACTATCATGAATATGTACAATATAGACAGCTGTCAAAAGCTGCAAAAAAGAACCACTGATGTGAAAAGAACCTAAAGACTCTACCCCACAAATTGAGAAAATTTGTCTTTCAGAGAAAATGTCTTTCTCATGCTGGGCTGAAATTAACAGGATTTCTTGTCCGAGTGTGTTGTATGGACATGACTGAGAATTAGGAAGATCAGGTCCATAACTTCTATCAGCAGAAAACAATTATTTCAAGTACTTCCTGCCTTTAGAAATCAATTGAGCAAGTAATTAGATGGGGAGAGGGAGTATCACCAGGCTTTCAGAAACATTACTAAAATTTCACCACTTCCTCAGTAATGCCAACCCCGTTGTTTAAAAAAAAAGTGTTTTCTCTCTACAACCTGTATTTGCAAACTGCACAATATATTGCAAATACTCTGTGCTGCCAAAGGCATGGTGGCCACTCAGTTATTGTGTTCCTTAGTTTCTTACTTGTATGTTGCTACCAGGCAAGGTACCAATGCCATCTTTCCAGTCTAAGGCATTCAATATATCGCGGTCTGCTGTCGGGATGCTGATGATTCTCTCCGAGACATTCTGTTCCATCTCTCTGCTTAGTCTTTGGGCCCTTTATTTAATTTTAAGAAAGAAAACTAGGGTGTGAAAACAAAACAAAACAAAAAAAAGAGGCACAGAATAAACAGGCCTGTTGCTTACATTTTACAAAGGGTTTTCGGAGCAATACCAATTTCAAAAGATGGGAAAAAAATGTCAAACTTGCATTTTGCCCATGACACTTAAGTAAATATGAATAGAAAGTTAAGAGCTTTAAGCATATGTGCAGTTTGAGGACAAAAAGATAAACCAGTGAGTTTGAGTTACTTAATTTGTATGATGTTTTTGCCAATTACAGTTGACTGGCAAGATCCTGGGGTCTATGGATTCAGTAGGAGCTTTGGTCCAGATATTAAGAGTACCAGGATTCAAAAATTACCGTATCACAAATACACAGGTGTATTCACAAACTCATATACTATATACAAGTGACAAGTCTGCACAACTTGAGGGGAAGCAGCAGCATCTAACAGCTGTTGCCAGCTCGCTCTATACTGCTATAGTGCCAAGGCTCTGTGCTAGAAATGCTATAAAGCTCTTAAAATGCTTAAGCTTCACGTAGTGCTTTCGCGTCCCAGCAGATAAACTAATGGGCTCCATTAGAAGACCCAACTAAAAGCCATACTGCTATATGTGCTCCCCATATCCAATTACTCAACTATTTTTGCAGTAGACACTAAAGAAACACTGACCATAAATTCACTGAATGTTCCTGCCCTTTAAACGTAACATGAATATTTTCAATCTATGAACTGTTTGCTTAAAATAAAATAAAAGATTCACAATCTTCCCCTGAATTGGCAGTTGTACCAATTTTTCCAGTGTGAGCATACCCACTGATGTTAAGTTCAAAAAAGCACAGCTCAACTGACAGGTCTAACTGCATTCCTGCGGGAATGGGTCAAAACTGCCCATGGTGGGGGGCTTTGCTCTGATATTTGAATGCTCCAGTTCAACAAGGTCCCTTTGAGCTCTTCACTCACAGTAAAAGCAGTCAGCATCCAAGGACCAAGTGCTCAATCTGCCTTTGGCAGATTGTTTCTCCCCTTGAGCACTGGAAAGTGCCTTAAGATACATGGGCAGGGCAGGTCTTTAACTGCTGAGCTCTTAAATTAGGGCAGGTGAATTCAACTCTTGACCTGAAGCCTTCCAAATGCCAGACCTTCTACCTACAGGTTGAAAGTGTAAGTTTAATTCAGCCAAAGGCAAAACCACAGATCTGATGTAGGATAATATATGATGTTTGAGCATTCCTGCAGCTCTAATTCAGATATCACAGAGCTTTATGATTATCTTAATTGGATCAAAAGCAGGACAGACATTTGTAAACTGCAATACCAAATATCTTCGGGTATCACAACCTAACCCCTGCAGGAGTTCTTCCTTTTCTTCCCCAAAATATAAAATTCCAGCTACTTACAATCCTGCATAATTGTGAAGATTCGTGGCATACAGGCTGGTCAGAACGAGTCAGGAGGGTGGAAACGGGAGCAGAGCGGAGCAGCAGTAAAGCTGCAGAAGCCCGTTCAGCTCCCACCGGTTTTAACTGAACTGCAGGTGCAGAAGATGCGCATCCGGCGTCCGTGGCTACACACACAGAGCAGACCCGCAGCAGCACCGCATCACCACTGGCTGCCACCGCTGGACGAAGATTTATGAATCGGACTAAGTAGGGCGGTATTGAACAACTGTAGCCAAAGGCTAGCCATACATTAATATTTGATGTAGCCTTGTACATATATAAACACTTGTTTGTAGCCAATGTTTCCATGCCAGTTTCAGCAAGGGCAAACCCATCACTTTTTAGATGTTATTCTTTGCATTCAGGCTTTAAAAATAAAGCAGCTCAAACACCAAGACTATTTACAGACCTTCCTCTGGGAGAAGGAGTTTGGAAGATACTTGGACAGATGTAATTAAGTTGAAGAATTTATTTAAAACTGGGCCTAGAAAACTGACAAAAATCACAATGTAGAAAATTATCTTGTACTAACCAGAGAAGACCCGATACAATAATGGGCTTTTTTGATCTCTGTACTTTATAAATCCAGTAAAACCATTAGAAAAATATAATAAAGAAATTACTTTTCTTATAATGCTCCATTATCAGTAAAATCTACAATAAAATCAAGATAGCCCAATAAAAGGAAGCAAACTGTGCAATTAAAAAGACAGCAGAAACTAACTTGAAACATTTTGAAGAGCCACAGTTAGGCACCAATGTTCCCCATTTGTCCCTATTTGTGATTGCTTTTCATCTTTAACATTTGAAGACTCAGAAACATTATTGCAAAAGAAGATATAGCAAAACTAAGATGAGTCATTCACTCCCAAGTCACAGACTCAGGTTTATGAAATGACAAATGGCTACCATGCTGGCAGAGATAATGGTTCATAATTAATATGCTACCACCCAGACCTCTGCGCTTTATCTTTAGATAGGGAATCCATGGGCAGAGGAGGTCAGAAATACTCAGGTTTTGATCTCATTTCTGCCACTGAACCACAGTGCAGCCTTGGGAAACTGCTTCATCATTACTGTAGAAAAGCAGCTTTGGCTCTTGCCTTGGTTGAGACAGGAAAAAAAAAAAAAAGAAAGGAAAAAGGCACAAGTTCATACAAACAAATAAAAGCGTGAAGGCTTAAATGGGTGGATGGGGGTTCACTGTATTTCTCTATACACCATCAGACCTAATGGGAAGAGAAACATTTCAACAGAAATCCCATTTCAGATGCTGCCAGGTTGATTTCCAATCACATGAGGATTTCAGTGTCTTTATATGAGGGTAAACGTGAGAAAAACAACAGTGCAATAAACTCAAAGACTGTAAATCAAGTAACAACACTGAAGTTTGCAGCCCTTCTGGCTAAGCCTCCACGTACTTGGAGGCAAAATTCCATTCAAGAAGCAGCTGGCATCTAGAAAACCATCTGATACTATGCTGTTCTGGGAATAACTGACTTACAAATCACCTTTCTTCCCCCAAACAGAATGGGAAACCTAGCAAAGCTGGTCATTTAATGCAGTGTAATATATATGCTCTCAAAGTGAGTTGGCATTCAGTGCTCTGTGCATCCCCAGTTTCCTGTAAGATTTGGCAGCAGTGTCTAACACCCAACGCATTAGATCTGCCAGTCACTCTTATGACGTTAGTGGAGAACCTAACTGCAATTTAAGCAGAAACAAAAAATATTTCACGACATGTTGCAAGGCACAACTAATCTGGTCTCAGGACCTGCTCTGAACACTTACCAGTTCAGACACAAAAATCATTTGCCTGTCCTTTGCTATGATGATGACTGATTATACTTTACTTACCCATCAACACCTATTACTCACCTCAGGCAAGTAATATTTTGCAAGGCTGAACTAATAACATTGCCAAAAAAACCTGCCTCACCTCCAGGAACCTCATCAGTCACGGATTGAAATGAACTTTCAGAGCCTGCAATGGAACTGTACCAATGTCTCAAGAGAAAGTGTTAGTAGCCACCGGCAAGCATTTAACGGCATGAAGAAGACTTAAACTCATTCAGACCAAAACTCATTCAGAATTGAGGAATCCCAGGCTACACCCATTCTACTTCCTACTAATTTTTGTTTCTCATGAAAAGAGAGAAAACTTGTAACTACAAAATAAGGGAAATACTGCTCCGAAAGGTTAGAGGCAGGAAACGGTCTAGGAAAAGAGAGGGATGCCTCGGGCTTGCAGCATGGGCTGGAAGGGAGAAGCAAACACTTTTTGTCTTAGCTCTGCCGCAGGACCGCTAAGATAAACTACTCTGGTTTTCAAGAGTTTGCCACGTTCATTTGTACAATGCAGCCCTTCCAAGGTTACCCTAAGTACACATTAATGTATGGATTATGCTTAGGTGGTGTTGAGCTGGCAGACAAATAAACAGGCACCATGGCAATGCAACTTAAATCAATTTATAAGATCAGACAGCAATACTGTGAGTTTACTCTAAACCCAGCAGCTGATCCTCACATCAAGCCCAAACCAGCATTATAGCTTGTAAGCTGCTCTCCCTCGGTTTCTTGACACAGTTGTGTCAAAAATACACACACACGCACGTATTTATTTCAGCTGTCAAAAGAAAAGCACCCACACAGACCATGGCTGCTTGCTACGTGAACGCACTTTCTGCAAAGCGCCCGTTTTACACATTCCCTGCCCAGCTGACGTGCCAGCCAGCTCTCCCCACAGAGCACGCTGAAAAGCCAGCGCGCAGCGAGTCTGCGGCAGTACGTCTGACTGCGAAGGCTGAGAGTGGCGCTGCCTCGCTTCTAGTCTAACTGTCCCCATCTGCGATCCTACTCACTTTGCTACCTTTCTCTTTAGATTTATGTGCCATTGTGAAGCCAGGGAAGAAGCAGCCTTTCTCCTTTCTACTGCAGGAGCTGAACGAGGCGCTTGGTGCTACGCTGGAGAGCACTTTGACCTATTCCGAATAGAAGGGGAGGGACACGAAAGAAGGTACAAAACCTACTTCCGTGTCCACAGAGTTAATGCTTTCTGTTTGTTAACTGAAAGCATGGAAAAGCAGCACATCTTAACTTCATTTTTATAGCTTTCATTAAAGGTGTTTGGTGCTGAGCTGCTTCTCTCCAGCTCTTCACCTCCTCCTGCTTGCGAGGAATGGTGGCTCTGGGGAAGTCACCTGGCCACTGACAAAGCCCTGACATTCAATGGGTTCAGCCAGGAGACCCAGGGACATCTCCTTGAGGCCTGAGACTGTGACACTGCTAACCCCAGCCTGTGGGAACCACCTGCACACGCTAATGAACATCACCCGGTGCCACACACAAATCACACACCACAAGAACTGTCACGTTCAGAAGCAGCTCTACAGGAGCGATCCCACACGCTCCCTAGCAAGATGCTGGAACTTCTGCCATTTCTGAATCTGATTCCATTTCTACAACAGATGCAAGATATAAATACTTTCCATCACTTATAATCAGAACTATTTTAACTATTTTCACTCAAAACTTCTTGACCTGTAAAGGAAGCTGTAAGATTTGTGATTCAAGATAAAGTCAATTTTGTGACAACATAAAAATTGCGGTGCTGGGAGGAAAAAAAGTGATTCTTCTAATGGAAAACTAAAAGTTCAGTCACACCACTTACATGTTTAACTAAGACACAAAGAATTAACTTTGCAATAAAACATGCTCTTAAAGCGGAAGTAGTTAATGAAGACAATCAAGAGGAGCATGCCACCCGTAATGTTTTGTTGTCTGCCAACATTTCTGACACCGATAACAGCTGCACACTGGGTGCATGCTCCCAGATAGACATTTTAAAGGGATGCGAAATCTCTGCACTAGTTACCTTATTTGTTTCTGTTCTGAAGCCACTTTACTACACTGTACTTTTCTGAATACTCATAATTTTCTGGGGATCAAGGTCGGTTATCTAAACTCCAAACGACTGCTGTTAAGGGGACTTGTCTTAAACTCCAGAACTACCAGTACCTACTCCACAAGTTTTTCGTGTGCTATACTGACAGCAACAGCAGTTGTTCCACATTGGATAATGCATGTCAAGTATTTCAAAGAAAAAAAAAAAAAGAGCACAGAATTGGCAAAACAAACTTAAAAAATACAAATAACTGTACGCTTGTCTTTGAGATCCATTTGAAGCTGAAGTCAAGAGGCAGAACCAGCCGGAGTGCCCATATTCTCTGTACACAATTGTGCAACAAAAATTGCAAAACAGATTTTTCTTCTGGTATTTGTTTTCTAAATAGCTTGGTAGAGTATGCAGTCAAATTGTTATTTGCAGATTTAGCATTACTACAGAACGAAGGAATTAAAGTAAAATCTGGCACAGATGGCCATATAAAAACATCCAAACTTCTTTCAATTAAGCATCACATGCCCTCTTTGTGTTAAATACAATGAGAAATTGCAAAAATACCGCTGTCCCTGTTGCAGAAAAGGTTAGGTCAAAAATGAATCTTCTTAGAAAATGATCTGAGTAGTGAAGTGTTTAGTCAAGGAACTAATTAAACAAAAACCTAGAGGAGTACCTTTTCAGATAATATTAAAAAAAGCACAGCTTGCACACATACATAAGCCATTTTCCACCCCTCCTTTCCCATCAGAAGTTTCAGCAAGTACAGATGGATTGATATCACAGTCATGAAAGGTACATGGGGGAATAGAATGTGCAAATTTCGTGAGCAATATTGCTGTTATTGATCCAACAATGCACTGAAGTATATGCTTAGTCCTACTTGATTTCCTAAAGGATTTTGTGCACGCTTTGGAGCTTCACTGAGAGCATCTATGCAAGAGCCCAGAACCCCACGCCCTCCTTACTTTGACTACAGCACCCAGCTTTTCACCTTGAAAAGTCATAACCCAGATTTCCAGCTCACTCTTAAAAAAAAAAAAAAAAAAAAAAAGGAAAAAACCTCACCCACAATCCACACAGGAGTACCAGCATTTTCCAAATGTGATTTATCAATACCTTGTGATTTATAAAACAAGGAAAAATAAATGCTACCTTGGGCTCTGATACCCCTGTGTCAGCTTTAGTACAGTAAGAATTACAGACCAGAGTTGAGATGCTATTTTTGTCCAACAACCCAGTCCCATCCCTGATCTTGCCTTGCCTACTCTCTCAACTGAGTGAGCAAGGGCAGCTGCTGACCCTCTCTGCGCATTTCACAGGCAATTCCTCCATAATACCCCTTCTGTAGCCAAGGGTGACCCGCTGGAAGTACCGAAATCTGCATCTGGTTTCAATACAAGTGAATGACAACGAAAAGGACTGCTGTGCAGGTAAGGGCCATGCACTGTTTGAAATAAATGCATTTTTAAAAATACACCTTTATGGGACTGACTTTTTTCCCTATGTATTTATTAAAAAAAACAAACCAATTAAGTGACCCAGTCCTATGCCATCATCTCATTTGAAAAGTTGCATTATGCCAAACTTACATATATTCTGTCCCCAAAGTGGACGTAGCTCCTGCACCAACAGGGAAACTGGAGCCCAGGCTCCCATGCATGGGAGCAGACAGGACGGAGCTCAGGCTCCCAGCTCCTGTGCCACGCTGCCATCCCTCTCTAGCCACAAAGACATCCTCCAAACACAGCACGGGGAAGAAAGCAGCTCCTTAGAGCCACCACAAGGGCATGTGAGTTTAGCATTAACAAGGGAAGTGAAAGCTGAAACTGCTGTAGCTCACCCTGTAAATCCACTGTAGCTATTTTCTCCCTGCTGCAGCATTCTCACTATTCACGGTCCAGCTGCTGGGGACACCATAAAGTAGTATTCTGGGGACTAAATACAGGGAAGCTGTCAGAAAAGCCAAACAACCACCCGACAACCCCTGTGCAAAGAGAAAAGGTGACACGAAGCAGCAGGAACGGAAGAGGAGCCTCCATATACTGTTTGAAAAGCCATTCTGATGCGGGCTGGAAGACACAGCACATCCCTGCAAACCTTCCAAAACTCCTGTCTCCACCAATGAAGAGGCAGATGACTGTTAACAGCGGTGACTGTTTCCGTGCCTGGGATCATCTGATGTGCCGATGGGACCTCAGGTCTGCACTGCCCTGCTTCCAGCCAAACAGCAACACGCAAGGAAGCTTTGATCTGCCTCACACCAGCCAAGAATGAACTCCGCTGCTGCTTGTGTTCAGGTTTCTTGCTTAAATCTCATGTTTTGCTTGGTTTAAAAGCTACAGCATAAATAGAGTTATCAAAACAAATCCTGTGTGGTTCATGAATACAGCTTCTACCTCTGTTTGCTTAGATCTACTCTGCTTTTATCTCATCATTTAGCTGGATTCAATCAGGAATTAAAAAAAAAAAAACAAACCAAAAACAAACTGCTAGGAGATGAGCCAAAAGATGCTAAACCTAGTCATAAAACACCCATTCCTTGGAGGTAAAGTATTTTGCCAGTAAGTTGAACCATCCTCTGGAAAGTAATCTGCCCAATTTAGCAAAGCACATCTGCACACATACCTCACCTGCGGAGCACAGTCAGTGCTACTAATTAGGAAGGACGGGGTTTGGTCGGATCTCTGTTTGCTTCGACCGCTAATTGATTCCACGTGTCGGAGCTTTCAGCTGCCAGCCTTCATTAACAAGTAAACATTGGGTCATTTTTCCCCCCAGTCTCTGATCTAGTTTTTCAACCCACTGTGCTACCTTCTTCCATCTCCTCTACCTCAAGACAAAACACTGCTGGAGGGCTTGAGAAAAGGATGAAATAGATTAAAAATTATAAACTACGGGAGAGAGGGAAAGGTGTTTGTCTGGGGAAGGAGAACTGACATTGCAACTCAGGAACTACCTTGTTATTCCACAGGATGACTAGAGGGGTCCAGAGTAACTGCTGCTGTGGTTCAGCCTGGTTTTCACCCAGTTTAACTACGTCTTCCCGATATTCAAATCGTGCAATTCTGATAACGGGACTTAGGCCTCCAAAACCCTTTCCTGCACAGAGGTGAGGCATGGACTGACTGGCACAGGAGGGCTGAGCAGACGACACTGTACAGCTTCATCCACATCTCCATCACCACTCTGGGAGAATCTGATCTCATCACCCATCTCCCAGTGTCAGGCTTGCAGCCCGCGGCACTTCTCACCTCTCCAAAAATGCCAGCGATCATATGGAGGACAAGGAGGGTGTATTGAGGCTTTACCCTCAAATTGAGATCCCCCCAATGGAATATATTGTCATACCTAGAAGTGTTTAGTCTAAAGTTTTGCGTGAAGACAGGAGTGAGATAAGGGAGAGCCAGACCTTCTCCTGCAGACAAAACAACGCAATTTTAAGCCAACCATTATAAAGTAAAATTGCAGGTGCTGTTTTAAATAAATTCTAGATGCTACCTTTAATAATCAGTCTGAAGACCCATGCTCCCGCTGCTACCTTAAACTTCCAGTAAATAAAGAACTGGTAATAAAACGTACAAACAGCACGGCTGAGGCAAAGAAAACACACCCTTGGGCCAGGAATCCTCTGCAGAGCACAGCTGTTTGTAACCGCTCACCCTACTGCAACTTACTTATTGTGGCAATAAAAACCACTAAGGCAAGATAAATTAACTCTGGTCATGAAAAATGGAACTGGCCCCGCACAACCCACCCAGTGGTTGTACCCAGTTGTACTCGGCAGCTCAAATTTGGGCTCCATTTCCACCTCTAGACTCACGATGAATTAAAATTTCTTTCACACGCATTCAGCCTTAATGGGATTATTTGCAATGTAAGGTGCAATCAATTTTAGGCCAAAACTAGAGCACAGAGGCCAAAAATGTCCTGTGTTTTAATTGCATCTGTAATTACTTTATAAGACTACAATCCAGCAAATTACCCTGGGGACTCTTGCTAATTATTATTACACCGCCAAGTAGAAATACTCACTGAGGCAAAGACTGTCCCCACCCTCAAAAATATATAATCTATATAGATGGGACAAGGAAGAGGGGGGAAGCAGAACACTGACACTAACAAGACCATGTTGGATTGCTGTTAATTGCTACGTGGTGGGAAGAGTTTGCAGCATCAAGTACCCGTTTTCTCTCCTTTTACCTCTGTCTTCTTATATAATAAAACATGAACCAGAAAAGTCTTACGCAATTTGGCACAAAAGATCGGAGTTCTTTATCCCTTAATCCCAATTACAGACCAACGTGCGTATGTTTTTGTTTCTTTTTTAAACTTATCTAGGCAATATTTGAATAAATTAGAGTAAACGTTTTCATATTAAAAATCTAATCCAATTCATCCTGGCACCAAGCATCAATAAAACTGTCCTAATCCCTTTTTTTCTGAACACTGAACATCATTAAAATTATCCCATACCGATCTTTACCCGCACCACTGATCAATACTTTTTAGAGTATTACATTTATCCCTCTATTTATCTGGCACCGGCCTTCCCTCTGTTCATAAAATCTTGCTATCATTAGTTCTAGTCTTTGAATTTACTGTCAGAAAATTACGATTTTTTTTCACTCATGTAAAAAAAAAATAAAAATCTCTGTTTTCAAACTTGAACCACTGTTTTGGGGTAAGGATCTCTTTCTATTTCACTGTATATTTATATGCTTCTTAATGTTTTTGAGTTTTCACACTCCCAAGAAGTGTCCCCAGGAGCTGGGACCAGGGCTGGATAACCCCGATTTTCTCAACCATCTCTTGCGGAGCCACTAGAAACAAGCAAAAAACCCACCCCCAAAACCATAAATATTTTATAATTTTCCTCCGTAGCCCGTGAACAACCCCAGTACGTCTTCCGAACGCGTCCTTAGGCGAGCCTTAGTGAACTCTCCCCTTCACAGTGCTTTAAAACACACTTTCCCCACCCAACCGGGCGCTCTATGCTGAGGGGAAGGTTTCCTCAGCACCCAGCGGGGAGGAGACCCCCAGAGAGGGGCCCGTCCTCACCGGGGACCGAGCCGTGAGAGGACGCGGGGCTTTCCTCACCCCAGAGGCGCCATTTCCCCTCACAGACCCGTGGGCCGAGACGGGCCGGGCCGCTTCGCCGTGGCAGAGCCACGGCGAAGCGGCCCGGCCCGTCTCGGCCCCGCCGCCGCCCCCCGCCACAAGATGGCGGCCGGCGGCTTCCCGCGCTGCCGCCGTCCGTCCCCCCCCCCCGCCGCCGCCACTCACCCCGGCCCGGTCGCCCGGTGCCTCTCTCGCGTACCGGGTCTTTTTCTCTTTTAACTCCGGTAACAATTAGTGCCCCGGCGGTCCCGCGGGAAGGGCGGAGCGCATGCGCGGCCGTCCCGGTCCCGGCCGCGGCCCCGGCCCCGGCTGAGGCGGCGCTGGGGGCAGGGCGGGAGGGGGAACTGGGATGGGGATGGGGACTGGGACGGGACTGGGACTCGGAGGGGGAGGCACTGGGACGAGGATGAACTGGGACGGGGCTGGCGCTGGGTTGGCTGGTACTGGAATGCTATGGGGCACCGGGATGGGCTGGTACTGGGACAGGGAAGAACTGGAACGGGCTGGTACTGGGATGGGGATGAACTGGGACGGGCAGGTACTGGGATGGGGATGAACTGGGATGGGGCTGACACTGGGATAGGCAGTCACTGGGGTGGGACTGTGCACTGGGGTGGGCTGATACTGGGACAGGGATGAACTGGGATGGGCTGGTACTGGAACAGGGCAGGCATTGGGATGGGGATGAACTGGGACAGTCAGGCACTGGGATGGGGATGAATTGGGATGGACCTGGCGCTGGGACAGGCAGACACTGAGACAGGGCTGGCATGGGAACAGAGAGGCACTGGGACCAGTATGAACTGGGACAGGCAGGCACTGGGACTGGGGTGAACTGGGAGAGGCAGGCACTGGGGCAGGGATGAACTGGGACGGGGCTGGCACTGGGATGGGACCGGTGGCAGTCATGGGTCCCCAAGGGCACAGCCCCGCACCCAGCGCTGCTCCCTGTGAGCTGGCCGGGGATGACACCTGGGGACGTCCCCGGGGCATTGGGGCACGTTCATGGAGATTTGGGACATGGAGGTATGAATCGCTGTTCCCGCCAGCGCCTGTGGCTCCTGACCGCGACGGGCCACTCCGTCCCGCTGCCTCCCTCGCCGGTGCTTAATACAAAATATTTCCCCCTCTTCTCTGCATTTGTTAAACTTGTTTTTCTTCTCATCTGAGAATGTTATTTTCCTTTGTATTTGAATTTTGAAACAATAAAAGAACGGGTGGTGGGTTTTTTTAACGACGCTTTGGGATGGGGTTTTTTGCCATGGTAAGCGAGGAAGGCGCGCGAGCGGGCCCCAAGCTGTGACAACTTAAATGGAATGGGATTTCGGGGAAATAATAATAAATGAGATCTGAAATGGCTCATTTGAAATACACATCATAATACTCTTCATCCCTCAAGTGAGGCAGAGAAAATACCCGTCTTTGAAAGTAGCCAGAAAACAAATACATTTCTCACCTCATCTGCGTCAGCAAGTTCCAGCTAAAAAACCCCAATTCTGCGGATGGTGCTGGACCCACGGGGTCCAGGTTTGCCAGGGGACAGTGAGGACCCCAGAGAGTGATAAATAACTAAACTGTCCATGCTTATTTAGGCTCACATTTTGGTTTTAATTGCAGAATTTAAGTTTTCTTGAAACACGCCTCATTTGGGGTTTCTCACCCTTTTATCTCCCTGCTTTGACAGATCGTTTCAGGACGGAGCCTTTAGAACCCAAAGCAGGAAACTCCCTCCTCTGCTGGGAGGAGAGGCTGGGAGAGTTGGGGGGGTTCAGCCTGGAGAAGAGAAGGCTCCGGGGAGACCTCAGAGCCCCTTCCAGTGCCTAAAGGGGCTCCAGGAGAGCTGGGGAGGGACTTTTTACAAGGGCATGGAGAAGAGCAGGAAAGACGGGGACAGACTCTTTGTCACGGCCTGTAGCAATAGGAGAAGGGGTGATGGTTTCAAACTAAAAGAGGGAAGATTCAGCCGAGAGAAAAGGAAGATATTTTTTTTACACTGAGGGTGGTGAGACACTGGCCCAAGTTGCCCAGAGCGGAGGTCGATGCCCCATCCCTGGAGGTGTTCAAGGCCAGGTTGGACGGGGCTCTGAGCAACTTGATCTGGTTGGAGATGTCCCTGCTCATGGCAGAGGGATTGAGTAGATGGCCTTTAAAGGTGCCTTCCAACCGGAAGTATTCTGTGATTCTGTGCTGATGGGAGAGGTTCTTGCTCCAGTAAGTAGCAGTTGTGATTCCTGTAGGACAGATTTATCCCTCTGCCAGCGGCAGTGCTGTAGTCATCCCCAGATGGGCTGTAGGATGGGGAGGAGAAGGCCAAGTCTGCTGCCTGCAGCCCCGCTGCCCCTGGCCCCTGCTCTGAGCTGGGGGAGGAAGGGGCCTGAACTCCCCACGAGCTGTGAGGGGATGGTTCGGGTTGAGTGGCCCTGGGTGCTGGTGCAGGTCCTGGATTAGCCCCCGGATGGCCTTCTGCTGAGTGCAGGGCTAGTGCCTGGGGCCGTTGGCTTCCCCGGGCTGGAGCCAAACCCTTCCTGCCTTCCTGTCCCTGAAGGCACCCCCCACCCCGGGTGTGGAGACAGTGACTGTGAGACTGTAGAGACAGGGCATGAGAACATGAAAAGATTTATTTTTGAGAACAACAAACAAGGCACTCTTATTACTTATTCCTATACTATGTGTTTCTACCTCTACGATACCTACTTGCTACCTAAATTCTCTGCTCTTTCTATTCCCACCCCCCTCGAGGTCCAACCCCGTTGTCGGCAGCGGCGGTATTTGGTCCGCAGGTGCAGGTTGGGCAGTGGCGGCAGGTTGGAGCCCAGCTGCGCACTGGCCCTGGCATGGGAACGGCAGAAGGTGCCGCCAGCGTGCCCATGGCCAACCATGGGGTGCGGAATGGAGGCAGGCCAGCCCCGGGGACCCGCCCAGCAGTGAAACGTGGCTGCCCAGATGGAAGCGTGGGGTGCCCCACGGCTGGTGTGAAGCGCCTGTTTGGGGCAGGAGGTGTGTCCTGGTGCGGTGAGGCCGTGGATGGAGCAGGAGCTGCCTCCTGGATGCCGGCGGGGCTGTGGCTGCAGTGCCGTTTTGGCGGGGCTGGACCTGCACTGCCCATCTGGGCGGTTGTGTCAGCCCATGGCCCGGTCGGTGTGGAGCTGGTGGTTGCAGATGTCCAGGTGTTGTTCTCCTGCTCCTCTGCAGCTCCTGTCACCGGTTGACCATCGTGTCGTCTTTTCCTTGGATGGTCGTCCTTCCCCTTGGGGCGCAGTGGGGATGCAGCTGGGGCTGTCTTTGTCTCGCCAGCACTGTGTGTGAACATCCGGAGGAGGTTGGGGTAATCTCTCTTAAAAAAGGGGCTGTAGTAGAAGAGCAGCTGCAAAAGGCAAAGGAGAGGAGTTAGTTGCCATCATTTCAAGAAGGAGCAAGACAGATCCGATAACTGAGCAGGTGCATCGGCCAAGACAAACATGGGTATTATGAGGGACTCTCTGGGGCACTTCAAACCTCAAGTTTTGGCTGAATAAAATGTTAGGATAGGGTTTTGTTAAGTAATAACCACCCTCGTGTTTCCGGCAATAGGGAGCAGAGCAGTGTAGGGTTTTCAAAAGCCTAAAAACTGATGGGAAATCCCAAATGCCACCAGTTTTCAGGCGCCTCAGTGTGGAATGGCCATGTTGGGAATAGCGCTGATGCTGACGTGGATCTTGTCAGCGTTCAGCAGATGCCACAAGAAGATGGAAACTTTTGGTGCAGCCAGATACAGAGCAAGCACAACAAAAGCATGATACCATGGGACTATCCTTCTGCTTCACAGCTTCAAAGTAAGCAGAAATAACCCAAATCTGTTTTGTGGGCATTTCTGCTCCTCTGAACTCCTGTGTGGAGACTTCCTGAAAACGACCCGTGAGACACAATCGGGCCAGTTGCTCCCGTCCCCATCTCCTGCCTTGTAAAGGCTTATTTTATCTGAAGGTGGACTCTCCCCCAAAACGTCCCGAGGGTTCTTTGGTGTGCGGAGGAAGGGACGTACCTTGCCCAGAGCAGACCCTGCTGCTGCCAGCGCTTGCAGCTCCTTAATGGAGGTAGAGATGCGAGAATCCCTCTCCATTGTGCAGAATCCATGGAGGTTCAGTTGGAGAAGGAAGCCTCTCATGGAGGTGGTGTCAAAGATCTTCAGGGGTCCGCTCCTCCCCAGCACTTCCTTTCTAAAGAGTTTTTCTGCGATCACGATGCAGTTTCCATCGTCGCCCCACCAGACTGACTGGAAGCGACGGCTGCCGACGATCTCCCAGAGCTTGTAGAGGAAGGAGCGGGCTGAAGACTGGCTGGTCTTTTCACAGATGTTGGAGAAACAAAATTGCATGATGGGGACCCAGGATTCATCAGGCAGACCTTGAAGGGTGTTTTCTTCACCGGGAGGTGGGGTGGCAGCATCCCAGGCTGCTCCCTTATCGCCTCCTGGATGGTGGGGAGAAGTTGAAGCCGCCCACCGATCTGGCTCCTCTGGGTCAGCAGCACAGGATGCCTCTGGCGAAGGCGGCTCCCCTTTAATTTGCCTTTCCATAGCGTGGCTGCGACTTCCAGCGGTGGCCCTTTCCGCGACCAGCCAGGCTCGGTGCCGATCAGCAGAATGAAGGGCCGTGGCTCCAGCTGCCTGGGAAGTTCTCCAACGTCACCGTGATACCTGTGTTGCATCGCGGTGACATCACAATGCGGCGCCCATCTCCAGGAAAGAGGAGGTGGCAGACAGAAGAAATTGTTCAATAGCCCTGTTTTCTTTTCGTGGAGAGAAGCGACGTGTTGTTTTTGAGCCAAGGAGTGAACGCGACTGCATTTGCATTTGGTGTGTCCTGCGAGGGTGGTGCTGCGTCCCGTTGCCCCGGGAGTTGGTGCCCAGGGAGGGATGGGGACGGCTGCAGCGTTGGGCACCAGAGTGCCCCGACCAGACCTGAAGTTTTTCCCTTGGGCCCCTTCCCCCCCTGCAGAAATGCCCGCACCCTCTCCTCTGGGATAAGCCCCGCTCCGGGATTTCAGTAGCGCTGCTTCTGTGGTGGCTGTCCGTGTACCCAGGTGATGCTCTCAGCTGTCAGCAGGCTCTGCGTGCTGCTCTGTGGGATGACCTCTAAAAGTGAAACGTTACCAAAATACATCTTGCAATGGGAATAAACTGGTGCTCCGCACCCCCATCCCTTTCTTGGGTTGGGTTCCTCTGCTTTTCTGCTCTACGGAACCTTTAGAACCCAAAGCAGGAAACTCCCTCCTCTGCTGGGAGGAGAGGCTGGGAGAGTTGGGGGGGTTCAGCCTGGAGAAGAGAAGGCTCCGGGGAGACCTCAGAGCCCCTTCCAGTGCCTAAAGGGGCTCCAGGAGAGCTGGGGAGGGACTTTTTACAAGGGCATGGAGAAGAGCAGGAAAGACGGGGACAGACTCTTTGTCACGGCCTGTAGCAATAGGAGAAGGGGTGATGGTTTCAAACTAAAAGAGGGAAGATTCAGCCGAGAGAAAAGGAAGATATTTTTTTTACACTGAGGGTGGTGAGACACTGGCCCAAGTTGCCCAGAGCGGAGGTCGATGCCCCATCCCTGGAGGTGTTCAAGGCCAGGTTGGACGGGGTTCTGAGCAACTTGATCTGGTTGGAGATGTCCCTGCTCATGGCAGAGGGATTGACTAGATGGCCTTTAAAGGTGCCCACGCTGCTGCCCTGTCATGGTGGGGGGGGAGCTGTGATGCTTCAGCCTAATCATTGGGAATAAGATGCCCCAGAATGTCCTTACCCTGGAAATTCCTGCTCCGACATGCCAGGCCACGCATCAGATGCAAAAAAGTACCTGTACCTGATGGTCCCAAGTGGTGTCCCCAGGGCCCAGCGCTGGGACTGGTTCTCTTTGATATCTTCATCAATGACCGGGACAAAGGGATCAAGGTCACTCTTGGGAAGTTTACAGACAACACCAAGCTGGGCGGGAGTGTCAATCTGCCGGGGGTCGGGATGGCTGTGGAGAGGGGTCTGCGCAGGCCGGGCCCGCGGGCTGAGGGACAACCAGGCCGAGCGCCCCTGGGTCACACCAACCCCACGGACGCCACAGGCCCGGGGCAGAGGGGCTGAAAGCCGCCCGGCGGAGAAGGGCCTGGGGGTGGTGGCCCACAGCCGGCTGGAGAGGAGCCGGCCCAGTGCCCAGGTGGCCAAGGGGGCCAACGGCATCCTGGCCAGTGTCAGCCATAGTGTGGCCAGCAGGGCCGGGGCAGTGACCGTCCCCCCGTCCTCGGCACTGGTGAGGCCCCACCTCGAGGGCTGAGTTCAGTTTTGGGCTCCTCACGACAAGAAAGACACTGAGGGGCTGGAGCGTGTCCGGAGAAGGGCACCGGAGCTGTGAGGGGTCTGGAGCACACGGCTGATGGGGAGCGGTGGAGGGACCTGGGGGTGTTCAGCCTGGAGAAGAGGAGGCTGAGGGGAGACCTTCTCGCTCTCTACAGCTCCCTGACAGGAGGGGGTAGCGAGGGGGGGTTGGGCTCTGCTCCCACGGAACAGGCGATGGGACAAGAGGAAACGGCCTCAAGTTGCGCCAGGGGAGGTTTAGGATGGATATTGGGAGAAATGTCTTCACCAAAATGGTTGTCAAACACTGGCACAGGCTGCCCGGGGCAGTGGTGGAGTCGCCATCCCTGGAGGGGTTTGAAAGATGTGTGGACGTGGTGCTGAGGGACACGGTTTAGCGGTACCTTGGCAGTGCTGGTTTACGGTTGGACTCAATGATCTCAAAGGTCTTTTCCAACCATAATGATTCCAGGATTCTGTGCCAATCGGTGCAATATCTGGGCTGTGGCTGTGGGTCTTCCTGGGCAGGGTCTGGGGAAGGAAAGGTCCATCTCGCCATTGCTGTCCGCTATTTAAAAGTGTTTTTTGACAGCACACTCTTATCAGTAAAGAATTTTTTAGCATCCATTCCCCCAAGATATCTGTATTTATTTATTTATTTATAAATCATATCTATGTTCTACTGTAGATTAGGTACTTTGTAAGACATACACAGGCAGTAGAAATCTTAAAAGTAGGCGATGAACAATATTTGAAAACTTTTGAATATTTTACTCTATTAATGGTACAACCCCCCTTTTTGCTCTAGCCTAAGAGTACCATTAATAATAACAATATTTTGTAGCGAGGGCTCTGTGATTGCCTACACTACGTTAGTTTTGAAAATCTCGGTTTAGCGCTTTGTGACACAGCCATCCACAGGGCTGGTTCTCAGTCCAGTTTATTTCGATACTTGGTTTTTAATGACTTTTCCAACCTAAACAATTCTGTGACTCTATGGTGGTACCCGCCAGGGAGGATGAGCCTGCTCACGGGGCATTTGCCCTTCCCTGGGTCTTTCCCTACACTGGGCACCAAAGCATCGCAGCTCCTGCAGAAGCTGAGTGGGGAAGTGATGATGCCCATCGCTTGGAGAGCACACAGAGCCCAGTCAATATTTCCATCCTACAGGTGGGGAAACCGAGGCACACGCTGTGCAGGCAGCGCCCTGAGGCTTCACATCTTCCCTGCCCCTCCGAGGCACTCGAGATTACACAGCAAAAGGAGAAGGTGCCATGGAAATGTCTGCATTCCTATTTTTTCCTGCTTTCTAGACGTGCCTCAAATAGTTTCCCTTTTCTCTTGGACAAAATATTGAGCAAGGGCGGAATTAGGAAAGAAAAAAAAAAAAAAGAGAGCAAGAGACTGCTGATGGGCTCCATTTCCAGCGCGGTCCTGCCAGATGCCACCTCCCAAAGCTGCCAAATTCAGATAAAAATTTAGCATAATGTACCCAAAATGCGTGGGAAAGCAGTTCCTCTCACTGGAAATACAGGGGGCCGTTTTGGCCAGCTCTGCATGAACCGCAGCATCTCCAATTTGGGCATGCTGGGAAAAAAGGCTTTTGATCTCCAGTGCTGCTGTTTTGCCTTTTTAAAATGCTGATTGCTGTGGATTTGGGAGTGAGTGGCTGTGCCACCCCCTGGACTTGAGACCTTGCAGCGCTCGAGGGCTTTGCAGCCCAAAGCAGCTCTTGGGGCAGGGAAGGAGCAAAGGTGCTGTCGGGTTGGTGAGGGAGGGGTGGTGGGTGCAACACTGCACTCTCGGAATGAGACCTGGAGCATCCCGGGCATCGGAGCATCTCAGCCGTCAGCAGCCTGTGGGGATATTTCAGCCCTGGAAAAGAAGCAGAGATGCTGGGTCACAGCCAAGACGGGGACACAGGGACCAGGAGAGGTTTGAAGACCACCAGGCCAGCCCACAGAGCCCACCAGCACCCGCAGGCGGAGAGGCTGAAGGCAACGACCGTCACCATCTAGGCCTCCAACTGGGGACACTGGGCTGAGATGGGGGCCATGATGGCCATGGCTGTTTCCTTGGAGGATCCCTTTCTGGCTGGGGCCAGAGCAGGGCACAGGGGACGAGGAGCCTGCAGGGAACATACGGGAACTCGGTGGTGGCAAACTGAAGGAGGGAAGACTTAGATTAGATATCAACAAGAAATTCTTTGCTGTGCAGGTGGTGAGCCCCTGGCGCAGGGTGCCCCGAGAAGCTGTGGCTGCCCCATCCCTGGAGGTGGTCAAGGCCGGGTTGGACGGGGCTTGGAGCAACCTGGGCTGGGGGGAGGTGTCCCTGCCCGGGGCAGGGGGGGGACTGGGTGGTCTTTAAGGTCCCTTCCAACCCAAACCATTCTGCGATTCTGTGATCTGTGCAGGAAGGCATTGGGGTACTTGATGCCCAAGGCAGGGCCACAGCCCAGAGCTGGGGCCAGGGTTTAATTTCTCACCTTTCTGATGGTCGCAACTGATGAAATCTCCTCTTCAGGTTGTCACTCTCCTCCCGTCGCTCCCACCACATCCTTTCTGAGCGGGTGCCCAGCACGCGCTGTAGCTGCGGCACACACGCGTGGTGGCACAGCCGGGTTCCTGCCTTTCTAACCTCACGTGAGCAACCAGAGGTGTGGCAACCTCAAGCCAGCCAAAAGAAAAGGACTCGCCAGGCAGAGAAAGCAGCTCACCCTGGAGGTGTGTGGGGGGGTGTTGCTGTTGGGGTCACTCCAGCACTGCAGCCCCCACTTAGACCTGGGTGCATTTAAGGGTAAACCAGAGCACAGGAGGGTACAAAGCCAAATCATTGCACGTGCTCACGCACTGCCTGTATGTCAAGCATGAGAATAGGCCCAAGTGCTCACTGAGGTTACTCCTGTTCAAGACAAATCCAGCTGGATGACAGCCTCGGAGCGAGGTTTGTTAGGTAGTGGGAGCCTGGAGGGCAGGTAAGCAACTCTGGGTTTTGAAGAAGACCCTGATAAGTGACCAAATTCACGCTGAAATCAAGAACGGTGCTTCCAAATTGATTCTCTACCTGCATCTTTAAATACTTAAGTGAATTTGTTAAGAGCTGCCCCCGTAGGCATAAGCCAAAGACGACTCCTGATACAGAAGCAGACAGAGATTTGGGCAAACAGGCACCGATCTCAGGCTGCCCAATTCTCAAAGGTCCTTTTTTGTTTTAATCAAAACTTGTTTTTTCCACCCCTCAGTAATTTGCTTGCAGCAATCGATCACCTGCTTTGAAAATGGCAGGAGCGAAAGCGAGGAACTCGCAATCAATTATATCAAACCCTCTCCCTGCAGGGCCGGTGCCGGCCCCCGTACCGGCAGCATCGCCCGAGGGCTCACGCGTGCAACCGCGAAGGGTTTTTGGTTTTCCCGTTGTAGGGAACATCCCTTACTGCACACGATGAAAATTTACACCTCAGCCAAAAGTCTTCCACGTAACCCCAAAAGCCCATCTGTAGGCACTTAGGGAAGCCGTGTTTCTCCCAAAGGGCGCACTAAACCCACGCTCGCTGCATTAGGAGCAGCCTTGGCAGCCAGGCAGCAAAAGCCAGAGTCACATTTTAAAGTCTTAGCCCAGACTTCAACATTTGCAGATTTTCTTAAAGGTGTTTTTAAGCTAATTACCCCCTATTAGCAAACATCTTGCCTAGCCTGGTTTGTTTCTGTACTAAGATTAAGCAGCAAAAGGGATTAGAAGTGTTATTATGAGAGCCTAAGATGTCAAAGCACTCAATGTATATAGCTGAAAAAGGCTTTTCCTTCTAAAGAAATTAAATATCACTTCTGCAGCGCTTTCTCATGCTGCTGTAACCATATGACATTTGAGAAAGTCTGAGCCCCTCACCAAGCCCTGACCCTTCTTAAACTCCGGGGAAATACATTGTGTTGAAAGCAACTCTTATCATCTCTCACCCTTTCATCTTTTTAATACAGCAGTACAAGTTTCAAATGATGAAATTATAAGGAATTACTCGCGCCTATGAAGATAACATCTAGCTGCGAGAACTGCTGGTTTAACTGTTGTCAGCAGTTTGAAATTTGCTAAAGAGAAGTTTCTGATAAAGCCGTAACTAACCTTTTTTTTTTTTTTTTTTTTCCCCAGACCAAGTAAGAACTCACAAAACATGTTTTGCCTTCTATTTTTCGGCAGGTCGCTGCTCTGGGTGCTGGGGACGGCGCTTCTTCACTCAAAGCCACCCGTGCAACAGAAGAGCTTGTGGAACGTTCAGATGGAGCAATTTGCTAATGGCCCGAGTCTAAAAATTGGGATATTATTCAGGAACACCTACAAAACTCCTGCTGGAAGCTGCCTGCCTTCCTCCCCACTGCCACGGGGACGCCAGAATGCAGCAGCAGAGCCGCCCCCACCGCTCTCAGTGTGTCCAAGCCCAGAGCTCCTCACAAGCACCTCCCGACTATGTTTTTTTAAAGGTTCCCCCCCCAAACACAGGTGTTTTATTAGGAGGAAAAACTCCTGGAAAATATGCTGAGAAGACACCAGCTGAGACTCCAGCTTCAACTCCGCATCTGTAATACACCCAGAGGGAAGCCGGACTGGGAAAGCGAGTGCTAGGGAATTTCGGTTAGATGGCAGAGCCCTCCCGGACACGGGGAATTCAGAGCAGATGGGGTTTCTGTACAGCAGCTCCCCTCCAGCAAAAGGCCACACACTACCTGAACCTTCAATCCATGATTGGAAACCCCCAAGCTACAATTCCCCCCTGAATTTTGGGGGGACACCAAGCCAAACACTGGCTGCTGCGCAGTGCCCAGAGCAAAGGCCGGGTCATGCTATGGAAGCCGGTAATGTTCCTGTCCCACCGGGGTCAGACTAACACCTTCCTCTTTAGATGAAGTCACGGGTCACGACCAAAATCCCAAACGCACAATCAGAGATCATGAAATCAAAGAAGAGCCAGAAGTAAACAGCTGGGCCGGCTTCACATTCTCCTGCTGCATGTGCTAGACTAGAAAAACACCTGTAAAAGCATCGCGCTTCTTCCCCCTTCATTTCCCAAAGGTACTGTGAGAAAAGCCGACGGCGTGAAAGAGGAAACAATTGAACCGATGATCTACAGAACAAAGCACGCTGCAGAAAAGCACGCTTGCCATGCCAGCCACACTCACCTCCCGCATCAGCTGCGCAACGCGTAAAATATTGCGGGACAAACAATGATTTCAGTTGACTTGAGTCGAGCGAGTTCAGCGGGTGAGAAATTTCCCTCCCCGCATCCTGGAGGCTGAAGCTCACCACGTTTCATCGACACAGCCAGTGGAAAACAGGCTGTCACCTTCGTTACTGCTTCTGGTTCATTTGCTTTCTCCTTATTCCAATGTTGAACTCCAAGCAATGCAGGAAGTGTTTCTAGAGAAATGAGTTATTTTAACTGGATTGTATTCCAGTGTTGTGATGACACTGAATATTAAGTGGCTTTCTAAACCAAGAGGCCTTTCTCTGCGCGTAACTCTTCCGCAAATTCAAGCTTACACCAGTCCATATAAAACAGTGACCACCACAACACAACTTCATGGAACCACCACCAAATGTCATCAAGCAAAAATAGTCTTTATTCAAATTTCATGGAAACAGGAATCACTGTACTTTGCAAGACAGGAAAAAATAAAATAAAAAAATTTAATATAAAACAAGGATATTGTCACAATACCAGAATATGGAATTATACTTCTTTTCCCTATGGATTACTGCGAGTATCTATTTTTTTTTTTTCCTTTGACTGTGCTATTCACAACTTTATAAGTCCAAAAAATATGAAACAAAAGTAGTATGAAACTGAAGACTTAGCACTTTCACTAGATGGCATACATCAAAGGGCATCAATTCAAGGGCAAAGACTGCTGAAGCCGTCATACCTACCTATCAGTCACCACTGCAATCTCAGGAACCCACCAAGGTGCAGAGCTCCTTCTCTGCAAGGCTCTTCCTGCAAAACAGGGCAATTTTGGTGCTCTGGGAAGAGTTGTATTTAAAGAGCACCTTTCTATAGGGTAGAAAATGAGCAGAACGGCCTTGCGCCAGAGAGCATCGCAGGGAGGGAGCGCTGCGGTTAACAATGAAAGACATACCATCAGGGTTGTTCAAAATATACAGCATTGACATGTTTTCTACTTCAATCACTTGTGCTACTACTACTAAACATGTACAAAAGACTTCTCTGACTGTTCCAAGCGTGGTTGCAGCAAGGTTAGGATCTGGAGCGAGACCTTGACCGCGATCGGGAGTGCGACCTAGAGGCAGACCTAGATCTAGACTTGGACCGGGACCTAGGCTTGGAAACAGATTTAGACCTGGAACGAGAATCCGATTTGACATTTGGTTTTGACTTGGAAATCGACCTAGACCTGGAGCGAGACACCCGCCGTGCGGCTGCATCCTCACCCTCGCCTTTTGCCTCCTTTCTGTCAGAATCTGATTTTAGATGCTCCTTTTCTTTGGAGGCTGACCTGGACCGCTCACGGCTGTCCTTCCTTTTCTTCTTGCTACTGGGTTTGCTGTCTCGCTTGCTGCGCCTCTTGCTTTTCTCACTCTTGCTGCGGCTCCTGCTTCTACTCCTGCTGTCCTCCCTGCTTCTTTTCCTACTTTTCCTTTTATCCTTGCTGTGGCTCCTGCTCCTGCTCCCATCCCTGCTCTTGCTCCTGCTTCTAGCCTTGCTAATGCTCTTCTCCCTGTCTTTGCTTCTGCTCTTCTCCTTGCTCCTACTCCTCACGCTCTCCCTCGTCTCTCCCCTCTCCTTACTCCCACTCCTGCTCCTACTCTTTCCCTTGCTGCGGCTCCTGCTCTTTGCTCTCTCATCACTGTTATGGAGAGTGCCCTCAGATTTATCTTTACTTTTGTTTCGGGATTTCTCTGCACTCCTGCTGCGGCTCCTACTTTTATCCTCTTTACTTGGAGTCCTGCTTTTCTCTTTTTGGCCTCTGCTACGGCTCTTGCTTCGACTACGGCTCTTGCTTCTGGAACGGGACACAGACCTGAAAGCGCAAAGGCAACAGACAGCTCCACTTTAGTGTGGCGTGGATTTGACTAGCGCTTAAATAGTGTGCATAATATGGCAGGGAAAAGAAAAAACAAACAGCGTTCCTACTGCAAATTTAGGATGATGCTTCTCTTTTAAGTGGTAGCCCCCATGTCTTCCACCACAAAGACATACCTGGATCTTGATCTACTCTTGGAGCGACTACTACTGGCACTGCGGCTCCTGCTCTTATGAGAATGTCTGCTTCGAGAGCGAGACCTGGAACAAAATCAATCAGGTTAATGTTAGCACGTACTCACAGAGGGCTTGTGATCCCCTGGTCCCCTGTGGGTAAAACCCTGTAGTATTAAAGCACCTTTCAAGGAGCCGAATGGCAAAAGCATTACACAATCAAGTTACAGAGTACCCTTCTCCCCAGGGCTCATCCCCTGCTGCCATGTCTGGAGGCGAGCAGGGCTCCTAACCTGGAAGAAAATATGCAACCTTATTTAAGACACGGAAGTGAGAATCACTTTCCCAATCAAGTCAGAGTTTGGCTGCAGTGAGGCACCGGGACAAAGCTCTGACTTCAGGCTTTGATTTCATAAAGCAAGCTGGTCTATGAACAGCAGAAGTTTGCCTGAGGTTTCCTGCAACAACGAGTTCTACCCCAGAATGGAAAGGGGAAAAACACTCGGTGTTGCATGCTGAAGCAGTTCTCTTGATCACACAACAGAAGCAGCAAATGTCTAAGAAACAGGGAAGGGGGGTGGGGTCCAAGGTGAGAAAGAACCGTTAGTCCTGGTGCTTACAGCAGAACACAGCGTTCAGAGCTGAAGCGTTAAAAGCACCTCCTGTTTCATTCTGCGTGCACAGCTCCACCTGCCACACAGCCTTCTCCTGCAAGACGGCGAGGACTACGGGCTCGAGGCGGTTGGGGAAGAACAGCAGCACGCTGCGGGTGTTCAGCCAGCAGACACACACCTCCACCAAGGAGGACACCTCTGAACAGAGGCCTCGTTTCCTTTGGCTACTTCCAGGTAACTAAAACTCTCAAAAACTTGATTTATTGAGAACTCCAAACTCTACCCGAGGTGTTTTGCAACCTGCTGTATATTCACGTAATTGCAGCCAGATTCAGCCTGAGCTGTGTTATATAAAGAGACATACCTTGAATGGCTTCGGCTTCTGGAGTAAGAGCGGCGCCGTCTCGATCCAGGTCTGTCTTCCACTAATCTAATCTTTCTGCCATTTACTTCTGTCCCGTCCAGCTTTTCAAGGGCTCTTTTCATGTCAGAATAGGATTTGAACTCAATCACACCTTCATTTTTCCTTCCTTTGTGTGCATCTGCATATGTCACTTCCCCTGCCTGACGCATATAATCCTAGAGGGAGAGGACAGAATAACCATTGCCTCAAATCCAGAGTCAGGCTTCCAGGCTGACCCTGTGCATTGCTGCAGTGCCGCTCGCTCGGCCTCTTCTAATCACAGGGATGTCAGCAAGGGTTGAACCCAAACAGCATTTGCAGCACTAACACCGAGGCTTCTGAGCAAGCCAAACAACACGCTACCCTTTCACAGCGTTTGTGTCATTAGAACCAAGGTGGTGTCCATAGTTTTGAGCCAAATGATAATTTAACGTCTCCCATCTCAAGTCTAATATCGAATATGCTCTGGATTATAAGTTTAAAATTACAGAAGCGACTAAAGAAATAAAATGCTTGCGCTCTCAATCAGGTTTTCAAAGGTAACTTGGGAGAGGTGACAAACTTAAAGGTTAAATGTGAAGAGGCAAGAAAGCCTACAGGCAAGCAGACTTCCCTTCATCCTCCATCTAGGTAACATCTCATTCTACTGGAAGAAACCCCCGCACAAGGAAAAGCTCAATTCCTTTCCCCACTTCATGCTTCCCGGCTTCTCTGTCTCAATTATTAAATGCCTCTGTTCAGCAGGGAGGGCCGTTCCGCCCCGCTTCGAGCAAGCCGACAGAGAGGGCCACCTTTCAGCCGCTGCCAACTTCAGCTGCGACGGAAACGGGGCACAGAACTGCGGTCCAGTCTGGTTTCAACCCAGCTACACCCATCTTAAGTAGACGGAAATGAAAGCTATCCCCCAAAAAGCAACGCATCCAGTAGAGGATTAATCATGCCATGCTCTACTTACAATTTTTAATACCAGAAGCAAAGACAAGCTATTGATAGGGTGAAGCATTAACAACAAAAGACATTGGAAGAATCTCAGTACGTACCTGAACTAGTGTTACATATTCAATTACACACCAGTTTCTACTACGTCAAAGTTTGTTTAGAACAAATTTTACACATCCTTAAATGAGAACCATAAAAGACAGCGTTCCTGTAAGAACAAGCGTTTTAACCATTGCTGCTAAGTTTGATGAGGAAACACTACTTTTTTGCAGCTACTAATGAAATTCTGCTCCCTGTCCTGCCCCCCATCCATGATGCAGATAATCACGTGTCAATGCTTCACCTCCAATGTACTCAGAGGTACTGTGGGCTGTGGTGTTACCCAATGCTTCCACTGCCGAGAATCACCTTCCACTCCTTTGGACTTTGAGAAAATATTAGCTTTTGACAGAGGTTTTACACGATTGCTCATTCTGGAAGCATCCTTTCCCTGAAACTCTCTTTAAAACTGCTTTACATGGGGTGGAAATTCTTAACAGGGACTGGGCAAGAACGATGCTGTCGTTTCCAAATAGCTCTAACAGCTTACAAGCTGATGAGTTAAATCCAAAGTGACAAGGGTGAAACTCTTCCATCTCTAGTGAATCCTACCGCTGGCACGATTAAAGCCTGTTTTGACAAGGCTTAAGATGAGATAAACCACATCTGTACGTGACGACGGTTTGCGTTAAGGAAAAAAGTTAATCTCCCCACTGTCCAGTGACACCAAATCTGCAGGTGCAACCCCTAACGTCGCATTAATGATCTCGTATACACAAATACACTTCCATTTGGACTTAATGAGTGCATTACTTCCAAAATTTACTTGTATGCATAGGAGCACACAGACTTATTAACAATTCTGAGTCAGGAACACAGGTGTACACCATTTGTTGAAACGGAAACTAACTTTTTTACCCTTTGTGCTCTTTACTAGCGAGAGGGTAAGGAAAGGGGCCCCATACCTTAAGATCTTGCCAACTGCAGCGGCTTGACAAATTTTCCACAATCAATCTGTATTCTGTACGGGTAGGAGGACCGTACTTATCTCTTCCGCTTCTTCTATAACCATATCCACCTTTAGGAGGTGACAAGCAGACAGCAGTACTTCAACTAGGGAAATGGAGCGCTCGCTCTACATCCCGGACGAAAACTGTTCTGCCCCGTACGATCGCAAAGACATTAAAAATTCACCCACCCGCTAGTCAAAATTCGACCCCCCCTTGTATAAAATGTTACAAATAGCCAAAACATTTAAAGAAAAATATTTACTTCAAGCACATAATTAAAAGGATGCACATAATTATAATTACGCTCAAATTAACATGCAATTAAATTTAAGTTTTTTTAAAACAGCTTGAAAGAAGAAACCGAATTAAGCCAGTTTACTAATGTTACTTACATTGCTTAAAGGTTTTCTGAATATCTGACATGAATAAAGCTTTTCAGGCACCTATTTCAGATTAATCTCATCTGTCTCTAACCCTTGGGGTCCTCACCACCCAGGTCTAATGGGAAAAGGTTGCGGTCGTCACATGGCTTCCTTTTTTTTTGGGTCAGCCAAGGGCCACAAAGGTCAAAGAGCCACTCATGGAAAGGTAACCCAAGGTCAGCAAATGGAACGGGCAGTCATCTTAGCCTCAAAGGACTCTTTCAATTAAAACATTGAGGTCTTTGTTAAGTCTATGTTAAACATCACATTGCAAATAAACCATTCAAAGAGTTAAACGAAATGATAATAATAAAAATGGTACAAGAAATTGTGTTTATTAATTTATCAATTAAAATAGTTTAATACAACAAACAAGTTAATAAATATTCAGATCAACAGTTACATTTACAGTTACAGAACACTAGTCACAACTTCATATCATTTTCTTTTAAAATTACTTTTTTTAAAAAAAAATATGAGAAAAAAAATATTTTATTTAAAATAAGTCATGGATACAAATGCATGTTAGTGCTTACTGCGTCCAGAACCGTAACTGCTGTCACGACGTGGGCCTCTGGCATGCTCAACGATCACTCTCTCCCCACAAAGATCTTTACCGTTGAGCTCATAAACAGCATCATCTGCATCTCGCAGATCGTCAAACTCAACAAAGCCGTACCTAGAGAGAGGGAGAGAAAAAGAATCACTCGGAAAGAGCTGAACCCGAGGTATCTGTCCCCAAAACCAACATCCCCCGGTAGGTTTCCGCAGAGCCTGAGGAGCGTGTCTCTGCATTCTGTCCTTTCCGTGAACATCGGCTGCAGCCTCCTGAAGGCCACCAAAGGGGTCGAGGCCACGAGCAGTTCCCCCCCCAAACCCAGTAAATACGATGCTACACTGCAAAATATTCAGTAAATAATTCAATACACTGCAAAATATTCAGTAAATAATTCAATAAATTTGCTTAACAGCAGTGAGGCTGAAATTGCATTGGACAGATGTTGCTGTATATAAAATCCACAGATTAGGATTTATTCTGATTTTTGAAGATTCCCGCGTTCCATCCCAGTTCTATTAGAAAGCCACCTTAATTCCTACATTTCAAATGGAAGTATTTGTTCGTCTCTGTAACCACAAGTGGTCCGTACACCCTGCATGAAGGTCCAACAAGAAATAAAATACGAGGGCAGGTCAGGAAAAGGGATTTTGTTTTAACCAGACTCATTTTACTCTTGACTGTGGACAGTACTGACAGTTTGAGTAAGAAAAGGAACGTGCTCAGGCAACGGGACAGATCTCCCACCTGCTGAGATACCTGCAGCTTCCCGTGTACCACTGAGCAAGTGTTTCATGCCCACTGTATTTCCAATATCCTAGCGCTTAAGAGAGCATGGCGAGTCCAAACCTTGTTAAGGGACTTAAGAAGATGCAGCAACAGTAACGAGGAACGAGTTCCCCGGGCAAACGAGGAGTCACCTGCGGCCAAGGGGCCTCGCAAGGGCAGCACAGGGCACGGGGCCGGAGGAGAACAGACAAAGTTTTGTGTTTGAAAACTTCTGCTGCACCAGCTTTGATCACCACTTGGAAGTCCCAGGCAGATCAAGCACTAGAGGAAGGATACAAATTGAAAAACAAAACAAAAACAAAACACTTAATTTCAACACTCAAATGAACATTTTAGCATGGGTTTCCTATTACCATAAATGAACACAATGCAGAGACAAAAGCTCACAGACCACCGCTTGCCTGGAAAGCTAAAGCCGGTGTTTCCAGTGTCATCTGCAGAGGTGCCACCGACAGGCTGCTGCAAGTGCCTAACCCCTGACGGCTCAAGATCCCAAAAGACCAAGCATGGGGTTTTTAAATAATTTCTTACAGCTGGTGCTCAGGGACAAGCTGGTGACTTGCTTACGGTTGCAGAGCAATCTCACAGCAGCACTGAAGCCAAGCTCAAGCTGCCAATTTCTATCCTGACAAGAATTAAACACCTACTTAAAAAAACAACGTTGTGCAGATGCCAGTTATCCCAACGGGGCAGGGCAAGAAGATGAAAAGCACCCAAGTGCTGTTTATCAGAGTCTACCTACAGCCAGAATCGCTTCTCCTTCAGTCACCTGCCGAGACCAGGTCCAGGCACCAGAGTCCCGCAAGCAGCAGCCGCGACGCTGCAGCCCCCCACACAACCGGGAGCCTCTTTGGCTGCTGGAGGCAAACATGTAATCCTGAACTCAGGTCTCAGCAAGCCGAGGGGGCAACTTCTTGTGGGTGCTGGAGTTTTAAATAACCCAGAAGAACAAACCCCCGACACAAAAATACTGGCCTCCTCTTTTAGGTCCCTTCATTTTTTAAGCTTTCTCACTATCGCCCCAACCATGGCGCTACTGGCAGCTCCGGCTTTGCTGTGTAACAGTACCTGTATTACCAAAATACTTCAGAACGAATCCAAACACCGCAAATAAGGTAGCTGCTTTCTCATGCAAGTGCTGTAGTTTCACGGAAGAAACAAGCGCGATTGATTTATAGCAATTCAAACAATCACAGTCATTACAAAACCATTCCAACTGCAACTTTCTTCCCTTCAATTCCAAAAATAGAGCAAGCCAGCTCAAACGTTTAAAACGTGATCTCACCCTAAAAGCAATTACTCCCAAGGTGAAGTGCCTGGTACGCACCAGCACTTTCAAGACTATAAATGCACAGACATTTGAAGCTAGGATAATGGAGGAATATCTGAACTCAATCAGAGCACGGTATTGAACTTGTTCTTCCCAGGAGTTGCCTGGGAGCAGCGGGCACTCGGTCACCCGTGTCGCACAGCGGACAACACGCAGCACCTCCAGCGGCACCGCGCTGCCCAGCACTGGTGCACCGACACTGGTTCCGCCACTTGGCCTCCCACGGGAGATTACCCCAAAATGCTGCCGAGAAGGTCCTACATCAAGAGGACGTAGTCCGGCCAAACCACGACTAATATATTCAGCCCTAGAATAAAATACTGCGCCGATGGAAAAGGGAAAAACAAAAGTTACAAGAAGAAACTTCTAATTTCTCTATTTAAGACAAACAAGCAAGCTCACACAAACCTTGAGATGACTTGCTTTTAAAGAATACTAAAAATCATACCCCACATCACTCATAAATGAAAGTAATACTGATCCACTGGTTAAATATGTATAATATTGCACCGTGCGATCTAAAAACACGAATCAAAAACCTTCAGAAGCAGTTTTACACCACAGAAAGCCACAACTGCTGACACAGCCTTAACAACAGCAAACTGAACCTGCTGTTAGATGACAGCAGCACAAGTAAATCTTCTTTTAAATGTCTACTATTACTACTTCATATGTGGCATAAAACTACTTACTAAAAATGTCAATGCAATTTACTTCAGCTAATGTGAAGCTACACCATTTTCTGTTCATGTATCACAAGAGGAAAAAGCTACAGGAGCACATCCCTTGTCCCGTAGACGGAACCTCCTAAAAGGTGGGGGTTTTGTTTACTAAATCCAAAGCGAAAGGAAAAATGTGATTTTTTTTTTTTTTCTAAATTGCTTAATACCAGAAATAAAAGGCAAGCCCCCATCTTTCTCCTTTCAGCTGCTCCCACACCTGCAGCGCTTTCAAAGCCCGCTGTTTTCCCAGCCGGCTCCGCTCCTCTCCACCCCAGCCCACCAGGACCGGCACAAAGCCCACCTCTATGGCATTCCCCAGGTGCCAATTTTTGGCCTCTACTCATCAATAGCCGGTGCTGGAGCTGTGGTGGAGTCCAAAAGCACGTGTCCCATGTGCCGAGAAGGACCTCAAAGCTCCTGTCCCTCCCTTTACCAACACAGGCTCAAAATCCATGAAAGCCTACAAGAAAGCTGGAGAGGGACTTTTTACTAGGGCATGGAGTGATGGGATGAGGGGGAATGGTTTTAAACTGGAAGAGGGCAGGTTTAGATTAGATATCAGGAAGAAATTCTTTCCTGTGAAGGTGGTGAGCCCCTGGCGCAGGTTGCCCCGAGAAGCTGTGGCTGCCCCATCCCTGGAGGTGGTCAAGGCCAGGTTGGACGGGGCTTGGAGCAACCTGGGCTGGGGGGAGGTGTCCCTGCCCAGGGCAGGGGGGTGGAACAAGATGATCTTCAAGGTCCCTTCCAACCCAAACCATTCTGTGATTCTAAGTTTAGAGGGACAGCAATCCATCTGAGCTCAACTGGTTCCCAACGAAGAGAGGGCTCAACTCTGGCCCCGCTCTCCTCTCAGCCAATCAAGCCAACAGTTTGGCAGCTTTCTGAATTTCATATTACACAATTGCTTCGTATAGACAGATGTGCTCAAAACAAGCTCATTGCACCTTGTCATCCTCTGACATCTGTGGATGCGCAAGGTTGGGTCAAGCAGGCATCGACATGAACAGCTGCAGTGGAAGAAACGCATGAAAAAAATGATTCCTGGCTTCAGCTTCATTTGGAATAAAGAATGCGACGTGTCCAGCCCTAAAAAATGCTCCTGAAAGTTAACTTGCAGGTGGCTTGCAATCCACTGGGGATGCTTGCTCCAGCCGTACGCTCGCCCACCCCGTAGCTGGGGAGGGGAATGGCAGAGCCGCAGGCGGCACTCTGCCCGTCCGTCTGCTGGTCCTCCGGCTCCCGGGGAGCCACAGCCAGGAGGGAACATCAGGGCCTCAGCAAGGAAAAGCATCTTCAGGTCGCTTGGAACAACACTCATTTAAATGAGTCACTGAAGTTACAACCTTGGAAAATATCTGAATTTCAATACTTAAAACTATTTAAATGTAATTTAAGATTCGGTAGCAATTCTTTTAAGTTTCTGCACTAATGACAAACATCACTAAGAATCTCTGGTCTTCCAGCGCAGCTCAACTCCTTGAAGCAAAAAGAAATTGAAATCTCATCTTATTCACCCACCTATTAGCAAATGAAAAAAAATAACCCACAAATCCACTGGAATTAAAACCCCCTTTGCCAGACGGTCACCCTATCGTCACCTGGGTGTACAGGGTATCATCGCGCTGTGACACCAATTTGATATTTTTTAAATACCAGTTGCTCTAATTGAAGTTAATGGGAATGAAATATTTTGGTGGGGAGGGCGCAGGGAAATCAAATCACTCCTCTTTGGGCAACAAACACAGACTCTGCACCCAGCTAGATGGAAAAACTGAAGTTTGAAGCTTTTAGTTTTGATCTGTGCTCCTCAGTCCATTGGAGAAGTTACATCTCTCTGTCTTGCAGATATTTTTGAGAATGAAGCCGTGATTTCTCGCAAGCTGGCCAGGCTGATGCAGGGCAGGTACATACACAGGGACAACTATTTTTTAAGCTAGTGAGATTTGCAGGTTGGCTTCCCTGCCAACGAAAGCTTGCAGCTCTTAAGAGTTATTACAGCCAGCTTTTAGCATGTTTTTAGAAGATAATAAAAGCAGGCTGAAGAGTCCAATTTTCTGGTCACTTAGTACATACACTACTGCTGGGCACAGCTCCGGTTGGCAATGCTGTTCTGAGTAGGAAAAAAGAATATGAAAACTATGAGCATACAATTAGAAATTGCAACTTAGAACAGACAATCCTACAGAAACTGGATTTTTATTTTCCCCATTCTCTTCTCAGGTAAACACTGCGTTGAGCCTTTCAATTGGAAGCTTAAATTACAATTAGCAGCAGGCGAGACACAGCTAAGCTTTTTAGGGCTCCGCTGTATCACATTGCAGTTTCATCCTCTTGCTCAAGCATTTCAGCTTCACCGCTCAGATACCGACCGGCTAATCTCCCGCTGCTGGCTGCGCACCGAAGATAGCCCACGCATTTTCAGAAGAAACCAAAAGGATCTCTCCCGTCAAACACTGTGCGGTGATTTTTAATCGTTTGCTAAGCACTGCTAAAAATAAGTCGTGGAGAAAGGCTCAGAGGGTGAAGAAAGCCAACCGTGAAGCACTCTGGCAAAAGCCCAGCGCCAGGCTGTCCCAAGTCCAGACACACACAATCTCATAGCTCAAGAAAGTTCTTTGTCAAAGTGGAATTTAACTACAAACCACCTGCAGCCCGTTGAAAGAACTTCAGAATGCGCAACTAAAAAAGGAATTAAATTGTTGAATCGGTCCCAGAAATACAGACCAAGCTCTACCTAACCCACAGCTGGAACAACCCGCCACAGAAGCGGCAAACCACAAGGTGAAGGATGACAACACTACGTTAAGTTTCCCATATTCCTTCCGTCACGCGCAACTTTTGAACTCTGTCTCCCCCAAGTGAAGTTACAAAAATGACTTTAGTTCTGGAATAACATGTATCGCATAGTGAACGTCTGAATTTTAGACACAGGGGGGCTGTGCCCTCCTCCCCTCTGTAACTGTTACTGTTCATACTTAAAACGCAACAAATTTGGGCTGCTCAAGCACGGCCGCAAGTTGACCCCCGCACCCCCTCCCCGCAGACGATTTCTAAACACCAAGCTGGGATCGCAGGGCTGATCCTTGGTAGGTATTTTTCAATAAAGCAAGAAGCCGAGTCCGTTAGCCATAGTAACTTGGGAGTTCTACAGCCACCAAGAAAGTTTGGGATTTCTTCCAACATCTGTCTATGAAACAGAAATATTTAGTTTGGAGGCTTTAAACAGCAACAGAAAAACTGACACCACACCACCTCCCCCCAAAAAAACCCACCCCACTTTCAAGGATACACAGTGGGACTGGAAAACGGAGCACTCAAATATTTCAGGTATGGGCAATCTTCAGCATCACCTGAGGCTGTGTTGGTGACAACACCGACACGTGCACACTTCTTTGTTTTAACAATGGCTTTTATTCATCTTATAAATCTGTTATACGTCCACCTGCCAGTACAACCGGTGCTTAAACTTAATGAGCCTTATTTTTATCTTTATTTTTTTAAATCTCAAGGACTAACTTTTCCAAGAGATTCCTCTTCTCAACCTCTGAAGCAACAATAATAATTGGCTCTCCTGGCTAACGACAATAAAATCCGTATTCCACTCGCTCTTCCTAAGGAAGCCTTCAGGTTGGGTTTCTTGTAAAAAGTGAAGATGCCAACACTCATGAGGCTTTAAGTGTGTGCGTGTCGGGGGGGGGGGGGGGACGGACGACAACAAAAAACCCCACCAAAAATAGCAATTTGTTTTCTCTTGGAAAAGCAAAACCACTCTCCCCTGGAAGGCCTCGGGCAGCGCTGGCGGAGCAAGACCCGACCCTGGGGATGGGGTGAGGATTTGGCCACTGGAGCCACACTCGAGGCACGGTTTGGGGGGCTTTGGAGGAGGGGGCAGGACCCCCCTCTCTCCCCCCGGCTGGTGCCACCCGGGGGCTCCGAGAACAGACCCTGCTGCTGACACGGGGCCTGCGGAAGAGGGGGTCTGCCCGCCCCGGGGTTGGAGTTTTGCCCTTGGGTGCTCACCCTGGGGCACGGAGGGGCCCGGGGGAACCCTTCAGAGGACACCCCCTCATGGGACCCCCCTCCCCACAGAGAGGGGCAGGAACCCGCTCACCAGCCCCCCACCCCCCCAAAATAACTGAAGCAGGGCCCCGGCATGCCGCTCCCCCCCCCCCCCCCCCCCCGTTGCCATGGGAACCCCGCCGTCTTCCCCCCCCGGGGCCCAGGCCTCCTGCCCCCCCTTGCCATAGAGGCCCAGGCCTGTGTGTGTCCCCCCGTTGCCATGGGAACCCAGGCGTCCTCCCCCCCTTTACCACAGAGGCCCAGGCACCCTGCCCGCCCCCACCCCGGGTCCTGCCCGCCCCCGAGAGCCGCCGCCCGGGGCCGGGCCGGGCCGCGCTCACCCGTTCTTGAGATCCACCTCCAGGATCTTGCCGTAGCCCTTGAAGAACCGCTCCACGTCCCGCTCCCGCGCCTGGTAGCTGAGGCGGCCGATGTAGACCCGCGGCATCGCGCCCGGCGGGCCCGGGGGAAGGGGGGGAGGGGGGGGACGGGTGGGCGGGGAGGGGGGAAAGGGGGACCCGGGGCGGCGGGAGGAGGAGGGGGGGGAGGGGGGCGGCCCGCGGGGGCGGGGCTGCACCGGCGACGGAGCGCGAGGGGCGCGGCGGACGGCGCAACGTCACGACCGGCGCGCGGGGAGGGGAGGGGGAACGATAAGGAGGGGGGAGACGTCACGGGAGGCCACGCCTCCCTCCTCGACTCCCGGCTCTTAAAGGGGCCACGCCGCTGTCGGGAATCCGCTATGTGCGAGCGGGCTGGTGAGCCCCACCTGCCCATCCAGGGGGCGGGGGCGGGGGCGGGGGTGCCCGTGCCCGTGCCCGTGCCCGTGCCCGTGCCCGTGCCCGTGCCCGTGCCCGTGCCCGTGCCCCTTCCCCGTATAGACAGAACGTATCGCCCCCCCCCTTTTTCCTGTATGCAGGGCACTAATGGGGGTCTCCCATGGGTCAGGGGGGTTGTGGGGTCTCAACTCGCCTGATATGCAGGGCAAGGGTGGGGTCCTCCTTCCCCATGGGTCTGGGGGCTTATGGGGTCCCCCCTCCCCATATGATGGGGGACTTATGGGCGTCCCCCTTCCCCATGTACGTGGCGATGATGGGAACACTTTTTCCCATGGTTCTGGGGGCCTATGGGGTCCCCCTCCCTATATACAGGGCAGGGATAGGGGTCTCCCCCATATACAGGGCATTGTTGGGGTCTGCTTTCCCATGGGTTGGGGGTTTTGTTGGGGTCCCCGTACCCCATATACACAGCAATGATGGGGGTTCCCCTTTCCATGGGTCAGGGGGGTTGTAGGGTCCCCACTCGCCTGATATGCAGGGCATGGGTGGGGTCCTCCTTCCCCATGGGTCCGGGGGCTTATGGGGTCACCTCTTCCCACATACAGGGCAGGGATGGGGGTCCCCCTTCCCCATGTACATGGTGATGATGGGGGCACCCCTTCCCATGGGTCTGGGGGCTTATGAGGGCCCCCTTCCCTATACACAAGGGCAGAGACGGGGGTCCTCCCTGCCTGTATGATGGGGGTCTTGTGGGGTCCCACTTCCCCACATGCCAGGCACAGGTGGGGTACCCCCGTGTGCCAGGGTGGTCATGGGGTCCCCTATATGGCAGGGGCTTGTGGGGTGCCCCCTTCCCAACACTGATGGGCTCCTCCTCCCCCAAACGCAGGCAGGGATAGGGGTCCCCAATCCCCACATCCCAGGGGTCTCAGGGGTTCCCCCCTCTCTGGGGACACCCCCCATCCCTGGCCTCTCCTCATTCTCACTGATGAGCAACAACATCCCTCTTGCAGAGCCCTCAATGCCATTTTAGGGACTGATTTTTATCATTTCATTCGACACGTCAAATGCCTAAATCACTCCAAGCCCCAGCAGAGGCTCTCGGGAACATTGCAGCTTTAGCAGCCACCACCCTCCTAAAAAAAACCCACCACATCCCCCCCCAAAAAATTAATACCACGTCTCTGCGATGCCAGCAGCTGGATTTCCCACCGCAATCCTGCTTGTTTGACAAGTAGAGTTAAATTTAATTATTTATTCCTTCGTGCCCTGGTGTAGGAGTAAGCGCTCGGGAACATTTTGTGAAAGTAAGAGAGTTCCATGAAGCTTGTTAGGTTTTATTGCCGAGTCAAATAAACAACAGGGATAAAAGCTTTGCATTAATTTTTCTGGTTTATGTCATGCTTAATAGTGCTCTTAACGATCTCAAAGTTCTTTTCTTGCTTTTTTCCCCCAGTTTATTCATCGATCAAGCATTGGGGCATGCGATGCTGTCTCCAACGCCGGTGGTTTTGCTGTGAGGACAATAAAAATACAAAGGATTGGGGGGTTCCACAGTGATGGCAGAGCAGAAGGGAGATCATAGAATCACGGAATGGTTTGGGTTGGAAGGGACCTTAAAGACCATCCAGTGCCACCCCCACACCTCCCACCAGCCCAGGTTGCTCCAAGCCCCGTCCAACCTGGCCTTGACCACCTCCAGGGATGGGGCAGCCACAGCTTCTCAGGGCAACCTGCACCAGGGGCTCACCACCCTCACAGTCAAGAATTTCTTCCTGATATCTCATTTCAATCTCCCCTCTTCCAGTTTGAAGCCATTCCCCCTCGTCCCATCACTCCATGCTCTTGTAAAAAGTCCCTCCCCAGCTCTCCTGGAGCCCCTTTAGGCACTGGAAGGGGCTCTGAGGTCTCCCCGGAGCCTTCTCTTCTCCAGGCTGAACCCCCCCAACTCTCCCAGCCTCTCCTCCCAGCAGAGGAGGGAGTTTCCTGCTTTGGGTTCTAAAGGTTCCGTAGAGCAGAAAAGCAGAGGAACCCAACCCAAGAAAGGGATGGGGGTGCGGAGCACCAGTTTATTCCCATTGCAAGATGTATTTTGGTAACGTTTCACTTTTAGAGGTCATTCCACAGAGCAGCACGCAGAGCCTGCTGACAGCTGAGAGCATCACCTGGGTACACGGACAGCCACCACAGAAGCAGCGCTACTGAAATCCCGGAGCGGGGCTTATCCCAGAGGAGAGGGTGCGGGCATTTCTGCAGGGGGGGAAGGGGCCCAAGGGAAAAACTTCAGGTCTGGTCGGGGCACTCTGGTGCCCAACGCTGCAGCCGTCCCCATCCCTCCCTGGGCACCAACTCCCGGGGCAACGGGACGCAGCACCGCCCTCGCAGGACACACCAAATGCAAATGCAGTCGCGTTCACTCCTTGGCTCAAAAACAACACGTCGCTTCTCTCCACGAAAAGAAAACAGGGCTATTGAACAATTTCTTCTGTCTGCCACCTCCTCTTTCCTGGAGATGGGCGCCGCATTGTGATGTCACCGCGATGCAACACAGGTATCACGGTGACGTTGGAGAACTTCCCAGGCAGCTGGAGCCACGGCCCTTCATTCTGCTGATCGGCACCGAGCCTGGCTGGTCGCGGAAAGGGCCACCGCTGGAAGTTGCAGCCACGCTATGGAAAGGCAAATTAAAGGGGAGCCGCCTTCGCCAGAGGCATCCTGTGCTGCTGACCCAGAGGAGCCAGATCGGTGGGCGGCTTCAACTTCTCCCCACCATCCAGGAGGCGATAAGGGAGCAGCCTGGGATGCTGCCACCCCACCTCCCGGTGAAGAAAACGCCCTTCAAGGTCTGCCTGATGAATCCTGGGTCCCCATCATGCAATTTTGTTTCTCCAACATCTGTGAAAAGACCAGCCAGTCTTCAGCCCGCTCCTTCCTCTACAAGCTCTGGGAGATCGTCGGCAGCCGTCGCTTCCAGTCAGTCTGGTGGGGCGACGATGGAAACTGCATCGTGATCGCAGAAAAACTCTTTAGAAAGGAAGTGCTGGGGAGGAGCGGACCCCTGAAGATCTTTGACACCACCTCCATGAGAGGCTTCCTTCTCCAACTGAACCTCCATGGATTCTGCACAATGGAGAGGGATTCTCGCATCTCTACCTCCATCAAGGAGCTGCAAGCGCTGGCAGCAGCAGGGTCTGCTCTGGGCAAGGTACGTCCCTTCCTCCGCACACCAAAGAACCCTCGGGACGTTTTGGGGGAGAGTCCACCTTCAGATAAAATAAGCCTTTACAAGGCAGGAGATGGGGACGGGAGCAACTGGCCCGATTGTGTCTCACGGGTCGTTTTCAGGAATTCTCCACACAGGAGTTCAGAGGAGCAGAAATGCCCACAAAACAGATTTGGGTTATTTCTGCTTACTTTGAAGCTGTGAAGCGGAAGGATAGTCCCATGGTATCATGCTTTTGTTGTGCTTGCTCTGTATCTGGCTGCACCAAAAGTTTCCATCTTCTTGTGGCGTCTGCTGAACGCTGACAAGATCCACGTCAGCATCAGCGCTATTCCCAACATGGCCATTCCACACTGAGGCGCCTGAAAACTGGTGGCATTTGGGATTTCCCATCAGTTTTTAGGCTTTTGAAAACCCTACACTGCTCTGCTCCCTATTGCCGGAAACACGAGGGTGGTTATTACTTAACAAAACCCTATCCTAACATTTTATTCAGCCAAAACTTGAGGTTTGAAGTGCCCCAGAGAGTCCCTCATAATACCCATGTTTGTCTTGGCCGATGCACCTGCTCAGTTATCGGATCTGTCTTGCTCCTTCTTGAAATGATGGCAACTAACTCCTCTCCTTTGCCTTTTGCAGCTGCTCTTCTACTACAGCCCCTTTTTTAAGAGAGATTACCCCAACCTCCTCCGGATGTTCACACACAGTGCTGGCGAGACAAAGACAGCCCCAGCTGCATCCCCACTGCGCCCCAAGGGGAAGGACGGCCACCCGAGGAAAAGACCACACGATGGTCAACCGGCGACAGGAGCTGCAGAGGAGCAGGAGAACAACACCTGGACATCTGCAACCACCAGCTCCACACCGACCGGGCCACAGGCTGACACAACCGCCCAGATGGGCAGTGCAGGTCCAGCCCCGCCAAAACGGCACTGCAGCCACAGCCCCGCCGGCATCCAGGAGGCAGCTCCTGCTCCATCCACGGCCTCACCGCACCAGGACACTCCTCCTGCCCCAAACAGGCGCTTCACACCAGCCGTGGGGCACCCCACGCTTCCATCTGGGCAGCCATGTTTCACTGCTGGGCGGGTCCCCGGGGCTGGCCTGCCTCCATTCCGCACCCCATGGTTGGCCATGGGCACGCTGGCGGCACCTTCTGCCGTTCCCATGCCAGGGCCACCGCGCAGCTGGGCTCCAACCTGCCGCCACTGCCCAACCTGCACCTGCGGACCAAATACCGCCGCTGCCGACAACGGGGTTGGACCTCGAGGGGGGTGGGAATAGAAAGAGCGGAGAATTTAGGTAGCAAGTAGGTATCGTAGAGGTAGAAACACATAGTATAGGAATAAGTAATAAGAGTGCCTTGTTTGTTGTTCTCAAAAATAAATCTTTTCATGTTCTCATGCCCTGTCTCTACAGTCTCACAGTCACTGTCTCCACACCCGGGGTGGGGGGTGCCTTCAGGGACAGGAAGGCAGGAAGGGTTTGGCTCCAGCCCGGGGAAGCCAACGGCCCCAGGCACTAGCCCTGCACTCAGCAGAAGGCCATCCGGGGGCTAATCCAGGACCTGCACCAGCACCCAGGGCCACTCAAACCGAACCATCCCCTCACAGCTCGTGGGGAGTTCAGGCCCCTTCCTCCCCCAGCTCAGAGCAGGGGCCAGGGGCAGCGGGGCTGCAGGCAGCAGACTTGGCCTTCTCCTCCCCATCCTACAGCCCCTCTGGGGATGACTACAGCACTGCCGCTGGCAGAGGGATAAATCTGTCCTACAGGAATCACAACTCCTACTTACTGGAGCAAGAACCTCTCCCATCAGCACAGAATCACAGAATACTTCCGGTTGGAAGGCACCTTTAAAGGCCATCTACTCAATCCCTCTGCCATGAGCAGGGACATCTCCAACCAGATCAAGTTGCTCAGAGCCCCGTCCAACCTGGCCTTGAACACCTCCAGGGATGGGGCATCGACCTCTACTCTGGGCAACTTGGGCCAGTGTCTCACCACCCTCAGTGTAAAAAAAATATCTTCCTTTTCTCTCGGCTGAATCTTCCCTCTTTTAGTTTGAAACCATCACCCCTTCTCCTATTGCTACAGGCCGTGACAAAGAGTCTGTCCCCGTCTTTCCTGCTCTTCTCCATGCCCTTGTAAAAAGTCCCTCCCCAGCTCTCCTGGAGCCCCTTTAGGCACTGGAAGGGGCTCTGAGGTCTCCCCGGAGCCTTCTCTTCTCCAGGCTGAACCCCCCCAGCTCTCCCAGCCTCTCCTCCCAGCAGAGGAGGGAGTTTCCTGCTTTGAGTTCTAAAGGTTCCGTAGAGCAGAAAAGCAGAGGAACCCAACCCAAGAAAGGGATGGGGGTGCGGAGCACCAGTTTATTCCCATTGCAAGATGTATTTTGGTAACGTTTCACTTTTAGAGGTCATCCCACAGAGCAGCACGCAGAGCCTGCTGACAGCTGAGAGCATCACCTGGGTACACGGACAGCCACCACAGAAGCAGCGCTACTGAAATCCCGGAGCGGGGCTTATCCCAGAGGAGAGGGTGCGGGCATTTCTGCAGGGGGGGAAGGGGCCCAAGGGAAAAACTTCAGGTCTGGTCGGGGCACTCTGGTGCCCAACGCTGCAGCCGTCCCCATCCCTCCCTGGGCACCAACTCCCGGGGCAACGGGACGCAGCACCGCCCTCGCAGGACACACCAAATGCAAATGCAGTCGCGTTCACTCCTTGGCTCAAAAACAACACGTCGCTTCTCTCCACGAAAAGAAAACAGGGCTATTGAACAATTTCTTCTGTCTGCCACCTCCTCTTTCCTGGAGATGGGCGCCGCATTGTGATGTCACCGCGATGCAACACAGGTATCACGGTGACGTTGGAGAACTTCCCAGGCAGCTGGAGCCACGGCCCTTCATTCTGCTGATCGGCACCGAGCCTGGCTGGTCGCGGAAAGGGCCACTGCTGGAAGTTGCAGCCACGCTATGGAAAGGCAAATTAAAGGGGAGCCGCCTTCGCCAGAGACATCCTGTGCTGCTGACCCAGAGGAGCCAGATCGGTGGGCGGCTTCAACTTCTCCCCACCATCCAGGAGGCGATAAGGGAGCAGCCTGGGATGCTGCCACCCCACCTCCCGGTGAAGAAAACGCCCTTCAAGGTCTGCCTGATGAATCCTGGGTCCCCATCATGCAATTTTGTTTCACCAACATCTGTGAAAAGACCAGCCAGTCTTCTGCCCGCTCCTTCCTCTACAAGCTCTGGGAGATCGTCGGCAGCCGTCGCTTCCAGTCAGTCTGGTGGGGCGACGATGGAAACTGCATCGTGATCGCAGAAAAACTCTTTAGAAAGGAAGTGCTGGGGAGGAGCGGACCCCTGAAGATCTTTGACACCACCTCCATGAGAGGCTTCCTTCTCCAACTGAACCTCCATGGATTCTGCACAATGGAGAGGGATTCTCTCATCTCTACCTCCATCAAGGAGCTGCAAGCGCTGGCAGCAGCAGGGTCTGCTCTGGGCAAGGTACGTCCCTTCCTCCGCACACCAAAGAACCCTCGGGACGTTTTGGGGGAGAGTCCACCTTCAGATAAAATAAGCCTTTACAAGGCAGGAGATGGGGACGGGAGCAACTGGCCCGATTGTGTCTCACGGGTCGTTTTCAGGAATTCTCCACACAGGAGTTCAGAGGAGCAGAAATGCCCACAAAGCAGATTTGGGTTATTTCTGCTTACTTTGAAGCTGTGAAGCGGAAGGATAGTCCCATGGTATCATGCTTTTGTTGTGCTTGCTCTGTATCTGGCTGCACCAAAAGTTTCCATCTTCTTGTGGCATCAGCTGAACACTGACAAGATCCACGTCAGCATCAGCGCTATTCCCAACATGGCCATTCCACACTGAGGCGCCTGAAAACTGGTGGCATTTGGGATTTCCCATCAGTTTTTAGGCTTTTGAAAACCCTACACTGCTCTGCTCCCTATTGCCGGAAACACGAGGGTGGTTATTACTTAACAAAACCCTATCCTAACATTTTATTCAGCCAAAACTTGAGGTTTGAAGTGCCCCAGAGAGTCCCTCATAATACCCATGTTTGTCTTGGCCGATGCACCTGCTCAGTTATCGGATCTCTGTCTTGCCCCTTCTTGAAATGATGGCAACTAACTCCTCTCCTTTGCCTTTTGCAGCTGCTCTTCTACTACAGCCCCTTTTTTAAGAGAGATTACCCCAACCTCCTCCGGATGTTCACACACAGTGCTGGCGAGACAAAGACAGCCCCAGCTGCATCCCCACTGCGCCCCAAGGGGAAGGACGGCCACCCGAGGAAAAGACGACACGATGGTCAACCGGCGACAGGAGCTGCAGAGGAGCAGGAGAACAACACCTGGACATCTGCAACCACCAGCTCCACACCAACCGGGCCATGGGCTGACACAACCGCCCAGATGGGCAGTGCAGGTCCAGCCCCGCCAAAACGGCACTGCAGCCACAGCCCTGCCGGCATCCAGGAGGCAGCTCCTGCTCCATCCACGGCCTCACCGCACCAGGACACACCTCCTGCCCCAAACAGGCGCTTCACACCAGCCGTGGGGCACCCCACGCTTCCATCTGGGCAGCCACGTTTCACTGCTGGGCGGGTCCCCGGGGCTGGCCTGCCTCCATTCCGCACCCCATGGTTGGCCATGGGCACGCTGGCGGCACCTTCTGCCGTTCCCATGCCAGGGCCAGCGCGCAGCTGGGCTCCAACCTGCCGCCGCTGCCCAACCTGCACCTGCGGACCAAATACCGCCGCTGCCGACAACGGGGTTGGACCTCGAGGGGGGTGGGAATAGAAAGAGCGGAGGATTTAGGTAGCAAGTAGGTATCGTAGAGGTAGAAACACATAGTATAGGAAGAAGTAATAAGAGTGCCTTGTTTGTTGTTCTCAAAAATAAATCTTTTCATGTTCTCATGCCCTGTCTCTACAGTCTCACAGTCACTGTCTCCACACCCGGGGTGGGGGGTGCCTTCAGGGACAGGAAGGCAGGAAGGGTTTGGCTCCAGCCTGGGGAAGCCAACGGCCCCAGGCACTAGCCCTGCACTCAGCAGAAGGCCATCCGGGGGCTAATCCAGGACCTGCACCAGCACCCAGGGCCACTCAACCCGAACCATCCCCTCACAGCTCGTGGGGAGTTCAGGCCCCTTCCTCCCCCAGCTCAGAGCAGGGGCCAGGGGCAGCGGGGCTGCAGGCAGCAGACTTGGCCTTCTCCTCCCCATCCTACAGCCCCTCTGGGGATGACTACAGCACTGCCGCTGGCAGAGGGATAAATCTGTCCTACAGGAATCACAACTCCTACTTACTGGAGCAAGAACCTCTCCCATCAGCACAGAATCACAGAATACTTCCGGTTGGAAGGCACCTTTAAAGGCCATCTACTCAATCCCTCTGCCATGAGCAGGGACATCTCCAACCAGATCAAGCTGCTCAGAGCCCCGTCCAACCTGGCCTTGAACACCTCCAGGGATGGGGCATCGACCTCCGCTCTGGGCAACTTGGGCCAGTGTCTCACCACCCTCAGTGTAAAAAAAATATCTTCCTTTTCTCTCGGCTGAATCTTCCCTCTTTTAGTTTGAAACCATCACCCCTTCTCCTATTGCTACAGGCCGTGACAAAGAGTCTGTCCCCGTCTTTCCTGCTCTTCTCCGTGCCCTTGTAAAAAGTCCCTCCCCAGCTCTCCTGGAGCCCCTTTAGGCACTGGAAGGGGCTCTGAGGTCTCCCCGGAGCCTTCTCTTCTCCAGGCTGAACCCCCCCAACTCTCCCAGCCTCTCCTCCCAGCAGAGGAGGGAGTTTCCTGCTTTGAGTTCTAAAGGTTCCGTAGAGCAGAAAAGCAGAGGAACCCAACCCAAGAAAGGGATGGGGGTGCGGAGCACCAGTTTATTCCCATTGCAAGATGTATTTTGGTAACGTTTCACTTAGAGGTCATCCCACAGAGCAGCACGCAGAGCCTGCTGACAGCTGAGAGCATCACCTGGGTACACGGACAGCCACCACAGAAGCAGCGCTACTGAAATCCCGGAGCGGGGCTTATCCCAGAGGAGAGGGTGCGGGCATTTCTGCAGGGGGGGAAGGGGCCCAAGGGAAAAACTTCAGGTCTGGTCAGGGCACTCTGGTGCCCAACGCTGCAGCCGTCCCCATCCCTCCCTGGGCACCAACTCCCGGGGCAACAGGACGCAGCACCGCCCTCGCAGGACACACCAAATGCAAATGCAGTCGCGTTCACTCCTTGGCTCAAAAACAACACGTCGCTTCTCTCCACGAAAAGAAAACAGGGCTATTGAACAATTTCTTCTGTCTGCCACCTCCTCTTTCCTGGAGATGGGCGCCGCATTGTGATGTCACCGCGATGCAACACAGGTATCACGGTGACGTTGGAGAACTTCCCAGGCAGCTGGAGCCACGGCCCTTCATTCTGCTGATCGGCACCGAGCCTGGCTGGTCGCGGAAAGGGCCACCGCTGGAAGTTGCAGCCACGCTATGGAAAGGCAAATTAAAGGGGAGCCGCCTTCGCCAGAGGCATCCTGTGCTGCTGACCCAGAGGAGCCAGATCGGTGGGCGGCTTCAACTTCTCCCCACCATCCAGGAGGCGATAAGGGAGCAGCCTGGGATGCTGCCACCCCACCTCCCGGTGAAGAAAACGCCCTTCAAGGTCTGCCTGATGAATCCTGGGTCCCCATCATGCAATTTTGTTTCACCAACATCTGTGAAAAGACCAGCCAGTCTTCTGCCCGCTCCTTCCTCTACAAGCTCTGGGAGATCGTCGGCAGCCGTCGCTTCCAGTCAGTCTGGTGGGGCGACGATGGAAACTGCATCGTGATCGCAGAAAAACTCTTTAGAAAGGAAGTGCTGGGGAGGAGCGGACCCCTGAAGATCTTTGACACCACCTCCATGAGAGGCTTCCTTCTCCAACTGAACCTCCATGGATTCTGCACAATGGAGAGGGATTCTCTCATCTCTACCTCCATCAAGGAGCTGCAAGCGCTGGCAGCAGCAGGGTCTGCTCTGGGCAAGGTACGTCCCTTCCTCCGCACACCAAAGAACCCTCGGGACGTTTTGGGGGAGAGTCCACCTTCAGATAAAATAAGCCTTTACAAGGCAGGAGATGGGGACGGGAGCAACTGGCCCGATTGTGTCTCACGGGTCGTTTTCAGGAATTCTCCACACAGGAGTTCAGAGGAGCAGAAATGCCCACAAAACAGATTTGGGTTATTTCTGCTTACTTTGAAGCTGTGAAGCGGAAGGATAGTCCCATGGTATCATGCTTTTGTTGTGCTTGCTCTGTATCTGGCTGCACCAAAAGTTTCCATCTTCTTGTGGCATCTGCTGAACGCTGACAAGATCCACGTCAGCATCAGCGCTATTCCCAACATGGCCATTCCACACTGAGGCGCCTGAAAACTGGTGGCATTTGGGATTTCCCATCAGTTTTTAGGCTTTTGAAAACCCTACACTGCTCTGCTCCCTATTGCCGGAAACACGAGGGTGGTTATTACTTAACAAAACCCTATCCTAACATTTTATTCAGCCAAAACTTGAGGTTTGAAGTGCCCCAGAGAGTCCCTCATAATACCCATGTTTGTCTTGGCCGATGCACCTGCTCAGTTATCGGATCTCTGTCTTGCTCCTTCTTGAAATGATGGCAACTAACTCCTCTCCTTTGCCTTTTGCAGCTGCTCTTCTACTACAGCCCCTTTTTTAAGAGAGATTACCCCAACCTCCTCCGGATGTTCACACACAGTGCTGGTGAGACAAAGACAGCCCCAGCTGCATCCCCACTGCGCCCCAAGGGGAAGGACGGCCACCCGAGGAAAAGACCACACGATGGTCAACCGGCGACAGGAGCTGCAGAGGAGCAGGAGAACAACACCTGGACATCTGCAACCACCAGCTCCACACCGACCGGGCCATGGGCTGACACAACCGCCCAGATGGGCAGTGCAGGTCCAGCCCCGCCAAAACGGCACTGCAGCCACAGCCCCGCCGGCATCCAGGAGGCAGCTCCTGCTCCATCCACGGCCTCACCGCACCAGGACACTCCTCCTGCCCCAAACAGGCGCTTCACACCAGCCGTGGGGCACCCCACGCTTCCATCTGGGCAGCCATGTTTCACTGCTGGGCGGGTCCCCGGGGCTGGCCTGCCTCCATTCCGCACCCCATGGTTGGCCATGGGCACGCTGGCGGCACCTTCTGCCGTTCCCATGCCAGGGCCAGCGCGCAGCTGGGCTCCAACCTGCTGCCACTGCCCAACCTGCACCTGCGGACCAAATACCGCCGCTGCCGACAACGGGGTTGGACCTCGAGGGGGGTGGGAATAGAAAGAGCAGAGAATTTAGGTAGCAAGTAGGTATCGTAGAGATAGAAACACATAGTATAGGAATAAGTAATAAGAGTGCCTTGTTTGTTCTTCTCAAAAATAAATCTTTTCATGTTCTCATGCCCTGTCTCTACAGTCTCACAGTCACTGTCTCCACACCCGGGGTGGGGGGTGCCTTCAGGGACAGGAAGGCAGGAAGGGTTTGGCTCCAGCCTGGGGAAGCCAACGGCCCCAGGCACTAGCCCTGCACTCAGCAGAAGGCCATCCGGGGGCTAATCCAGGACCTGCACCAGCACCCAGGGCCACTCAACCCGAACCATCCCCTCACAGCTCGTGGGGAGTTCAGGCCCCTTCCTCCCCCAGCTCAGAGCAGGGGCCAGGGGCAGCGGGGCTGCAGGCAGCAGACTTGGCCTTCTCCTCCCCATCCTACAGCCCCTCTGGGGATGACTACAGCACTGCCGCTGGCAGAGGGATAAATCTGTCCTACAGGAATCACAACTCCTACTTACTGGAGCAAGGACCTCTCCCATCAGCACAGAATCACAGAATACTTCCGGTTGGAAGGCACCTTTAAAGGCCATCTACTCAATCCCTCTGCCATGAGCAGGGACATCTCCAACCAGATGAAGTTGCTCAGAGCCCCGTCCAACCTGGCCTTGAACACCTCCAGGGATGGGGCATCGACCTCCGCTCTGGGCAACTTGGGCCAGTGTCTCACCACCCTCAGTGTAAAAAAAATATCTTCCTTTTCTCTCGGCTGAATCTTCCCTCTTTTAGTTTGAAACCATCACCCCTTCTCCTATTGCTACAGGCCGTGACAAAGAGTCTGTCCCCCTCTTTCCTGCTCTTCTCCATGCCCTTGTAAAAAGTCCCTCCCCAGCTCTCCTGGAGCCCCTTTAGGCACTGGAAGGGGCTCTGAGGTCTCCCCGGAGCCTTCTCTTCTCCAGGCTGAACCCCCCCAGCTCTCCCAGCCTGTCCTCCTAGTAGAGGGGCTCCGGCCCTCGCAGCATCTCCCGGGCCTCCTCTGGCCCCGCTCCAACATGCCCATGTCTAGCATTTGCTAAGGCTTCCTTGAGAGAAGAGGCTTACACCCAAGCATTTAAATGAGATGCTACATCATGATCCCCTTCCTTTCCACGGAATAGAGAATTTCAGATTCTGGTGAGACCAGACCTGTAACTGCTGCTCTGGAGGATGCTCCACACTTCACTGCCATTTATGCGAAAAAATCACTGTAGTCATGAGAAATTAGATCATGAGCTCATAATTTTGCAGTAAACCTGCAGCACTACGCAGCACAGTCCCACCAGGGAAAGATTCCCTCGATTAGGTCCCAAGGTAACAGAGCTGAATATGTGATTCCACCTCCCAGGTTAAGCATACGTATACCAGATGAAGAAGACAACGGCCAATTAAAGTGGCACTGGGAAGCAGCAAACAAAAGTATTTCACCTCATGCCTTGTCCCAGTGACTTTAAAATAGGTATTGCTGAATCGGTGGCGTGGGTTACAGAAATCGGACATCTTCAATAGCACCTGAGAGCTTTGCAGGTCTGCACAAAGTCATTCCAAAGCAGATCAAAGTGGGAACAGTAGTCTGAGCAAGGTTCACAGCTGGAAACGTACCCAAAGATGTCATGAATGTTAAAAAGACCAATCCAGAGTGGGGGATGTAACTTGTACTTACCCAGGTGTTGAAGACTTCTGGGCTTCTGGAGACTTCTGTCTCCAGCAGAGGACACCCAGATCATTCTTCACTTTGGTTTTCTAAGCCAGTGGTCTCCAAGGTGGGGTGTGCTTCAGGATGCACGAAGGAAATATCTGAATTTCTATTGATTTTCATTGTATGTATATTTTCTCATGTATTCTCAACAGTAAATGATTTCTTTAGAATACATTCTGATGAGGTGAGGAGCAACCATGAAAATCTCTTGTATCACATGGAGATTTGCTGCTTATCTCGCAGCAAAGGGCTAAAAGAGCTATTGAACTTAAAGGAGTTTTATTTTACAAAAAGACAAGCGCTGCTAAATTGCGGATGACCCATTGCTGTCAGTAGTATGCTTCCTAGCAGATATCCTCCAAAAAATAGACACACTGAAGGTGCACCTTAAAGGTGATGGTACCATTTGAATGACTGAGAAAGTAACTGCTTTCTGAAAGAAACTCATGCTATGCAGAGAGCATTTGCTAAAACCCCCAAAATGCAACACCTTCCAATGGGTTTGAAAGCACAACTGGCTGACACTGGGGAAGGTGGACATTCACCAGCCAAGAAAACCCTTTGCCTAAGCAGTGGATGGGTCAAAAATTGAGTACCGGGGTTTAGTAAGCGCAGCCAACCATGTACTTCTCCCATTCGCACCTACGCATCTGCGTGAGGAATTTTTTCAGCAGGAACAGTCAATAAAACCAAGTATCAAAATAAACTGGACTGAGAACCAGCCCTGTGGATGGCTGTGTCACAAAGCGCTAAACCATTGGGGGAATGGATGCTCAAAAATTCTTTACTGATAAGAGTGTGCCATCAAAAAACACTTTTAAATAGCGGACAGCAATGGCGAGATGGACCTTTCCTTCCCCAGACCCTGCCCAGGAAGACCCACAGCCACAGCCCAGATATTGCACCGATTGGCACAGAATCCTGGAATCATTATGGTTGGAAAAGACCTTTGAGATCATTGAGTCCAACCGTAAACCAGCACTGCCAAGGTACCGCTAAACTGTGTCCCTCAGCACCACGTCTACACATCTTTCAAACCCCTCCAGGGATGGCGACTCCACCACTGCCCCGGGCAGCCTGTGCCAGTGTTTGACAACCATTTTGGTGAAGACATTTCTCCCAATATCCATCCTAAACCTCCCCTGGCGCAACTTGAGGCCGTTCCCTCTTGTCCCATCGCCTGTTCCGTGGGAGCAGAGCCCGACCCCCCCTCGCTACCCCCTCCTGTCAGGGAGCTGTAGAGAGCGAGAAGGTCTCCCCTCAGCCTCCTCTTCTCCAGGCTGAACACCCCCAGGTCCCTCCGCCGCTCCCCATCAGCCGTGTGCTCCAGACCCCTCACAGCTCCGGTGCCCTTCTCCGGACACGCTCCAGCCCCTCAGTGTCTTTCTCATCGTGAGGGGCCCAAAACTGAACTCAGCCCTCGAGGTGGGGCCTCACCAGTGCCGAGGACGGGGGGACGGTCACTGCCCCAGCCCTGCTGGCCACACTATGGCTGACACTGGCCAGGATGCCGTTGGCCCCCTTGGCCACCTGGGCACTGGGCCGGCTCCTCTCCAGCCGGCTGTGGGCCACCACCCCCAGGCCCTTCTCCGCCGGGCGGCTTTCAGCCCCTCTGCCCCGGGCCTGTGGCGTCCGTGGGGTTGGTGTGACCCAGGGGCGCTCGGCCTGGTTGTCCCTCAGCCCGCGGGCCCGGCCTGCGCAGACCCCTCTCCACAGCCATCCCGACCCCCGCAGGGCTGAGCGCGCTGCGCCGCGAGCTCGAAGCCGCGCCCCGTCCCGCCTCTGCTCCCGTCTGTCCCGGGGCTCTGGTGGCGGCGGGGAGCAGCGTGGTGCCTCTGAGGCGGCGGAGCTCGGGGCGGCCGTAGAGCAGGTGAGGCCGGGCCGCTCGCCGTGGGGCTGTGGGAGGTGGGGGGCTATGGGAGGTGGGGGGCTGGGGGGAAGACAGCCCGGCGCTCCCCCTGCGCCCCCGGCCATTGCCCGCCTCGCTGCGGGGGCGGGGAGTGTGTGTGGGGGAGGACCGGCTGTGTGTGGCCGCCGCCGGTCCGGCGTCGCCTCCGCCATTCGGAGGCGTTGGGGTGCGCGGGCTGAGGAGGAGCCCGTGCCCCGGCGGCGGCGGGGGGGGGGGGGGGGCAGCCGCTGCCCCCCGTAGGGCCCCCCGGGAGCTCTCCCGGCCGAGCTTGGGCTCCCCCGCCGCCTCCGGCCCCGGCGCTCGGTGGGGCCGCGGAGGGTTCCCGGGAGGGCCCGATCCCGCCGGGACTTCGGGTTCGGCTCCGCTCTCCCCGCTTCTCTCTGTGCGGGCGTTGGTGGTTCCTTCGCCCATTTCCCCCCCCCCCCTTCCCCCCCCCCCCTGCCCCGAGGCTGTGTTTGTCACACAAAGGTTGAAGGTCCCTTCCAACCTCAGCGATTCTGTGATTCTGTGATTGTGTGACAGGGTGGGGCCGCGCTGCCACCGTGCTGTCACCTTCCGGAACTGGGCTGTCACCTCGAGGTCCCTTCTGCTCTGGGAAAGCCGGGCATGACCCCGTCCGATAACAGAATGAGTCATTAATCAACCTCGTCTTCTGCCTGATGTTCTCTGCCGTCTCCCAACAGGTTCACATCCAAGCACGGCTCGAAACAGGCATTGCCAGCGGCGTTGATGCCGTGGACACGCAATCCGGCAGCTCGTTGTGAGCAAAGCGGAGCAACACTTTTCAGCACGCCATGGAGGAGAGGAACGGATTCTGCTCCAGCAACGGGAACACAGAGGAGGCCCTGTGTCTCCAGGACGAAGGGGGATCCCCCAACCCAGAGGAACCTGGAGATACACGCACGAGGACAGGCAGAAGAGTTCTGGGTCAGTGCAGGGCAGGTCAAGGCAAGAAAACACCCAGGATTTTAGTTTTAAGGGGATGTGAGGGATGAAAGGGATGGGGAGGGTTGGTTTAATGTTGCGATGGACCATGAGTGTGACAGTACGAGGCTGCTGATGGTGCGGTGTCAGGGAAGCAGGAGCTGGCCATGGGGAAGGCTCCCATTGCCCGATGCATCCTGTTGGGAGGGAACGGGGGACAGCGTCTCTGTGGCAGCGTCATCCCACAGGATTTGGGGCTGGCAAGTGTGAGGCTTCTTCCAGATGTCTGGGAAAGACCTCACATTCTCCTTGGTCCTCATCGGGCGGCCTGTAGCGGCCCTCATCCTCATCTTGTTGGACAGCATCATCCTCACTAGAAGTGGCTTTTTTCTCCTCCAGGCACGTGGTGCGCACACCATCCAGTGTGTGTCCTGGTACTGGCCATGCTGGTGGTTCTGGTTGTAGCTTTGGCTGTGGCTGTTGGTGTACTATCAGGTAAGGGTGGAGCGACCGCCTCCTTCCCTGCCCCACAGAGCTGTGTTCCCTGGTCCCCCTGGAGCTGAATCATCTGACCTTCTTCCCCTTCTCCCCTTCCCTCTCCAGCAGGAAAATATGGAGGGGATCCAGCTGTGCCTGGGGCTCCGGTGCTGGCTTGTCCTGACGATTGGGTTGGGTACCGCAATGTCTGCTACTACCTCTCGAGGGATGAGGGGAGCTGGGATTGGAGCCGGGAGCAGTGCTCCTCGCGTGGGGCCTCACTGGTTGTGCTCAAGAGGGAGTGGGAAATGGTGAGTGAGGGGCTGCTGTGGCTGCGTGGGGGTGCTGGGGTTGGATGTAGAGCCCGGGGTTGGCGCTGAGCAGGTGAGAGGTGCTTGCAGGGGCAGGGCTGCAGTTGTGCCCTGGGGCCTGGGAGGGCAGGAGGCATGGGGTGCGGCGCGGGGCCCGGGGCGCGTGTCCCCATGAGCGGGGCTTGGCTGCAGCCCGAGCAGAGCAGAGCCGCGGCAGAACAGGACCAACACCGCTGGCCGGGCTGGTGAGCTCCTGAGGCAGCTCTGGAGCTTGTTGGAGCAGGCGTGGGGTGGGAGCTGCTGCCAGCCCCAGACCAGTGGTAGCGGTGCGGGGCTGGCAGGGACCAGCATGGGGCTGGGACAGGGGCTCACGTGGGGCTGGCGGCAACTCCCAACTGTTGGCTTCTCTCTTTCCTACCCAGGAGTTTCTGTCGCGCATCAAGGGCAATATTGATTACTGGCTTGGGCTGCAGAGACAGGGCGAGCGCCTGGAGTGGGTGGATGGCAGTGACTTCAACCAGATGTGAGTCCTGTTGCAAGCCAGGGCTGTGGGGACACTGTGCTGCAGTGGGATGGGCAGGGGCCTGGTGGGACGTGTCTGCTGGGGCTGTCCCTTGCAGGCAGCCCTTGTCTCCTCCTGGTGCTTGAGGGGACAACCGCTAACGCCACGGTACCAGCAGTGTCTTTGCTGCTTATTGCAGGATCCCAGTGAAGGGCCAACAACCTTGTGTGTTCCTGAACGACCATGATCTCTGGAGTTCAAGCTGCTCACAGTCACGGCCTTATGTCTGCAGCAAGCCCCTGCTCTGACGGAAACCATTTGACAGAGTGGTGGAGAAGGGATCTTCTCCACGCTGAGGACACAGCTTCACCTCTTCCACCAGCACAGAGTCATTTACAGATGGCCTTCCCTTAACTGCTGGTCCAGGTTGCTCCTGGTTTCAGCAGAAACTCACTTCCAGCTCTGGGATGAACTCGCAGGTTGAGAGACACGGTGGGAGCTGCCGTGTGCCTGCCTGGACTGGAACCTTGCGTTGCACATGGGGTGGGGTTCTTTCTCCTTCTGGGACCACCCCAAAACTTATCTTGATTCTCTCACTGTCCTGGTTTGAGCGCCACAGGACTAATGTCTCTTCTAATGTTTGGGAAAACTGCAATTTTAGAAGACTCTAGTATTTGAATTTCTGAAAATATCTACTTTATAGCCAGCTATGGTGTGTGAATTTCAAGGCCTTTTATCCAAAGCTATGGTGTGTGAATTTCAAGGTCTTAGCATTTTCGAGCTTGCCAGGTGTGGGGATGAGGAGGAGCAAGACCCGGCCACTTGACCCAAGCTGCCAGCAGGATTATTTCATACAACAAATGACACATTCAATATAAATTAGAAAGTGGGCTGCAAAGTGCTCTTTCTTCCTTGATGGCAGCAATCCGGAGAACAACTTCTTCCACTGTTGGAGCCCTGAGCCCTTCACATCCTCCCAAAGCCACAGCGCTCGCAGGGTCCCACATTTGCCGTCCCTGCTGGGAGTGCACAGCTTCCTCCAGATAGAATGGGCTGAGTATAATCCTTGTGTATTTTATAGTCATATTTGTATCAATACTGGTTATTTAGCATTAACAATATTAATTATTTAGTCTCATTCTATTAAATATATTCATATTTTAACCCTCGTGTTTTCTTGTTTGTCCCCAGTTCCCCTTCATGAGTGGGGAGGGGTCATCGGGTGATAGAATAATTATCTAAAGGACAATAAATTGTCGTGGATTTCTCAGACCATAACCCTCACAAATCACACGTACCCGCTTTTGAGCTGCGGCGATGAAGCTCAAGCAGCTGCCACCAGCTGAGCTGGGTGCTGAAAGCTCGGCGGAGGTCCTTGTGCTCTGCGGGACAGAGGGGACACAGCACCAGGGGGTGAAGTGCCTTGTGGGGCACCTGTGAGAGTTAAGGTCAGTGTCAGACACTGATGCTGGTTTTCTACTGATTTTTTTTTTTTTATTAAATTACGGTAAATTACTGTTGGGTGTGTTGGGGCAGGTGCCTGCTGGAGGCAGTCCTGTCCCTTCCTCGCCCCCAGGGACACTTCCCACCCTGGCTTTGGCAGTGTTGGAGGACATGTGTGTGACGTGGGATAGAGTGTACCCAAACTTGGGAGGGGTGGCTGACATGTCGGAAGGCTGTGCCGCCGTTCAGCGAGACGTGGCCAGGCTGGAGAGTTGGGCAGAGAGGAACATGAAGAAGTTCCACAAGGTCAAGTGTAGGGTACTGCATCTGGGGAGGAATAACCCCACGGACCAGTACAGGCTGGGGGCTGACCTGCTGGAGAGCAGCTCTGTGGAAAGGAACCTGGAAGTCCTGGGGGACAACAGGGTGCCCACGAGCCAGCAAAGTGCCCCGGTGGCCAAGAAAGCTGATGGCATCCTGGGGGGCATCAAGAAGAGTGTGGCCAGCAGGGCGAGGGAGGTCATCCTCCCCCTCTGCTCTGCCCTGGGGAGGCCACATCTGGAGCACTGTGTCCAGTTTGGGGCTCCCCAGGTCAAGGACAGGGAACTGCTGGAGAGGGCCCAGCAAAGGGCTGCGGAGATGATGAGGGGACTGGAGCATCTCTCTTACGAGGAAAGGCTGAGGGCCGTGGGGCTGTTCAGTCTGGAGAAGAGAAGGCTGAGGGGGGATCTCATCAGTCCTTCAAGGGCGGTGCTGGGGGGATGGGGGCAGGCTTTGTTCAGCGGTGCCCAGTGACAGGACAAGAGGGAACGGGCACAAACGTGACCATGGGCAGTTCCATCTCAGCCTGAGGAGGGACTTCTCTCCTGTGCGGGCGGCAGAGCACTGGCACAGCTGCCCAGAGAGGGGGGGAGTCTCCCCCTCTGGAGCCATTCCAAACCCGCCTGGAGGTGTCCTGTGCCACTGCTGGAGGTGCCCCCGCTCTGGCGGGGGGTGGCACTGGGGGAGCTCCAGAGGGCCCTCACCAGTCTGGGATTCTGCGATGTGACAGCTGCCCCCTGGGGTCTTCTCCCTCCAGCCATGGTGGGAGGGGGGTTGCTGAAGGCCCTTCCCACCCCTTCTTGTTTTCCTGCCCACGGGGGCTCTCGGGCACCCACAAATCCCGACCCCTGACAGTGCTGCTGCAGGACCCCCAGAAGCAGCCGAAAGCAGCTGTGGGCATCAGGAACCAACCCGGGCAGGGCGGTGACCAAACCTCACTGTGTCCCCTGCGAGGGCGGTGCTGGTGGGGTGGCTGTGCAGGAGAGCCCTGTCCCAGTGCTCCCACTCTGTCCATCCTCCAGCATTCCAGTTAGGGGTTGAGATGGCAGCAGGGGCAGGAGAGGAATCCTGTTGGGGCAGTCCCACCTCATTTTTCTTTGGCTTGTTCTTCCTGAGTTGGGGAAATCCTCCAACCTTCCTGCCATGTCTTAAATTGGTGGTGGTTTTTTTTTTTTTTTTTTTTTTTTTTTTTTTACCCCAAGTGCTGCTGTGTGGATTCTCTGCTGTCTAATAGGGTTGAGCAGAGCTGAACCTCACTCCCAGTGAGAGCGCAAAGAGATTATCCCCCCTCTTATTCCACCAGTGGCTTTTATGAAGGTTGACAGCACATCTTTGGGATTTTCACTCTCTTGGCAGAGACTAGTTGTGGCTCTGGCTTTACTGGTGGAGCTGCTGGGTGAAGGAGGGGTGAGGACATGTATCACCCTCACGCCATCTCATCCCCTGGCAGCTCGGGACTGAATTTTCCTCTTCCAACCCCAAACCTGGGGGTAAGCGGAGGGCCAGGGGTGGCCACCAATTTTGGCAGGGGTGGATAAATAACCTGGCGTCGCAAAGGATGTCAGAAGGCCGGGCAGGCCCCCACGGAGGGGGGGGAGGTCACCAGCAGCTCTCCCCTACACTGAACGTTGTAATTAAGACCAAAAATGAAGTGTGTGGCTTTGAAATGGCTTTTGAATGGACTCGTGGCTCTTGTCGCCCAGCCCTGTTGCCCCAAGGAAGAACCTCATCCTTCCCATTGCAATAATTGTGGGGAAAAACCGTCTCTTTGCCTGACTTGGGGCACAGATTTGGGGTAAGAAATGCTGTTTGCGGTGCCCAACAGGCGAGGTGTCCCTGCCCAGGGCAGGGGGGGTTGGAACTCGATGATCTTCGAGGTCCCTTCCAACCTAAACCATTCGGTGATTCTATGATTCTACCGGGCCAGAGCCAATCCGGTCTGCCCAAAACCACATCCACCCTGCAGCCGCTTTTAGCGAGATTTTAATTACAGTTGCAGGTAAATAATTAACGTTTTACAGGATGGCAAAGGCAGGGCTGAGGACAGGGAAAGGGCCGGGCAGGGAGGGAGCCCGGGGCACTGGGTTTGCCCACCCTGGCTGCGGCGCAGCCCCTGCCCACCCCCACGCGCCCGACTGAGCACAGAAACACTTATTAGCAGCACCTTAAAAATATATATATATATATATTAGACATTGATTGACAAGAGGTTCTCGTCACACTCAGTAGCGGCAGCGGGAACAGCAGCAAAACTCAATTCAAGTCCATTTTTTATTACTAAAAAAAAAGCCCTCCTTGCCCTGCACAGATCGGGCTGGGACCTGCGGGGC